>NC_081826.1:294817719-295143791 GCF_030867095.1 Alligator mississippiensis
TATCGTAGATCTGGAATGAGTGATAGATGAAGGACAATTCCAAGTTGATCAAGCAGAGGAGGACACCTTCCTGCATGTCTTTGAGAACTGTGTAGTTTGTTGGAATAGCAAGGTCCTCAGGCCAGAGATGGCAACTCAATGCTCTTGATTTGAGGTGATAGGGGACCTTGTATATATGGTGGTGAGGAAGGAAGGAGAGGAAGAAGAAGACATGAAATTGTTAGTCCCGTGGGGGTACAGAGAGATTTATTATTTATAGCCCATTCCCTGACCACTGACAGACACCTGGGGCGAGACAAGATAGGGGTGTGCCTGTTGAAGAGACACTTCTGACCAGGTATTCATAAGGAGATGGAGTGGTATTGGGAAGCCTTTTCCACCTGCCAGAAGACCTGAGAGGTATTGCCCAAATGAGACCCTTTGATACTTATGCCTATAATCGGGAAACCATTTGAACACAGTGCTATGGATGTGGTCAGGCTATTTCCCAAATGCAGGGCTGGGTACCAATTCATTCTGATCATTATGGATTATTCAATGCAATTTCCAGACGTGGTTCCACTGCGTTCAGTAACAGCTCCAAAAATTCCTCAGAATTAATGAAATGGGTGACCACAGTGGGGATACCCAGAGACGTTATAATAAATCAAAGAACAAATTTTATGTTGGGTGTCATAAGGGAGCTCTGTAAGACCCTGTGAGTTAAACACCTGAAGATGACAGTGTACTACCCGCAAACTGATGGATTAGTGGAACAATTTAATAGGACCTTGAAGGGGATGCTTTGGGCAGCCATACAGGGAAACCCATGAGATTGGGACTAGCTATCACTACCACTGTTGTCTGCGGTCTGGGAAGTGCCTCAAGCAGCAGTGGGGCTCTCTCTCTTCAAAATGGTTTATGGGTGCTGGCCCAGGGGGGCTGCTGGACATAGTTTGTGAGGTGTGGGAGAGACAGGGAGGCACTGCGGAGACCCCTCTGAGTTGCCTCCTGAAGCTTTGGGACCAATTGTCATCTGTCCATGAAATTGCCCAGGGGAATTTCTGAGTGGCTCAGGAATGGCAGAATAGGACCAGGTAGGACCAGAAAGCTAGAAAAAAAATAATTCAAACTGGGGGACAAAGTACTGCTCCTGCTACCTAGGAACAGCAATAAGTTACTAGCCCAATGGCAAAGGCCATATGAAGTATCGAGACAGGTGGGGCCCATTGACTATGAAATAATATGACCAGGACAGCGACAAGAATGGCAGATATATCACATCAACCTTGTTAAAGAATGGAAGGAGCAGGAAGGTTGGTTTTTAACCCCTGACCCTTGGTAGTTGGGTCCCATCATAAGGGAAAAGGAGACCGACCAGAACAACAAGATCCCAGGAATGGGATATCACCTGACGGGAGAACAACGCCAGCATCTGACTCAATTGATGGAGGAATTTCAGGTTGTTTTCTAGGAAGAACATGGGTTAGCTAAGGCAGCAGTACATCACATCCATACACCACCAGGGGGAATTGTCAGAGAACACTGGAGGCACCTGCCCCAAGGACTACAAGAGTGGGTACGGAAAGAGATGCAGCATATCTATGCTTGAGAAATTGTACAGGAATCACAGAGCCAATGGAGGAGCCCCTTAGTTATCGTATGTAAGCTGGATGGCTCCCTTAGGCTGTGCATGGACTTCTCAAAGGTAAATGTCATAGCTAAGTTTGATGCATTCCCTATGCCACAAGTAGAAGAAAAAGTGCAGTTTATTGGCCAGGCCCAATTTGTTATGACCTGGATATGACCAAAGGGTACTGGCAAACACCAATGGTTCTGGAGGGCCAGGAAAAAAAACAGCTTTTGGCCGATGTTGATAGGCTGGGAATACATGAAGGAAACCCTAAAGGGATCCCAGAAGTGGGGAAGGGAAAAATCCCATGCTGGAGACAGACATCTGCAATGAGTACGGGGAAGTTTACCTGCTCACATTTCTTTATTTTGGTACTGGATGGACTACTGGGAATTCCCAGGAGCCATCCAGGGAGGTACTGTTCCCAGCTCCTGGCTGTGAAGCCTTAACAGTGGGAACTGGTAATAGCAAATATGGAGGTCTGTGGGGGTGTAGAGGTGGGGGAGCCCCTGTTGTATGCCCTGCAGGGTCTTGCCAAAGGCCATAGAGGACTATTTCATTGGAGGGGGCAAGTCCCTGATGATAGGGTCTTTTTATTTCTCTTGGACAGAATTCTGCCCAAATTACTAGCAAGCCATGGTGGGTGAGTATCCAGAGAAGTTAGAGGACACCCTAATGGGGTACACAGTGTGTGTTCAAGCTGCAGATAGGGGCTTGGCCACAAAGCTGACTGGGGTTGGGACTATAGTTCTGGTTATATATGTACCTCGTACAATGTGGCTGTGATCTTCATTGGGCTCTGCAAAAATAGCAACCTCCATACAAGTACATCATGAGAATAATCCCTATGCTTAGGTGGCGGTTATGTAACCCCTATTTGCACTGCTGAGAGTGAGGTCTAAGTCAACATTTCTCAATTGATCCTTGGTGGGACTTGAAGGTAGTGGGTGTGTCTCCATCAAAGTCAAGATATGACTGTGGCTTATGTAGACAAGTGGTGCTAGTGATGACTAGCTCAGGTACTGATAACAGTGGAGCCATGGGAGGACAGAGCTTAGCACAGGCTGCAAAACCTCCCCAAGAAACTGAACTACTTAAAAGGTTAGCCCATGCTGTCATAGCTACATGCTACCATGGCGTTCAGCATGGATCCATCTAAATGAGCTACACATCATATTTGTTACTTCAGTGTAGACTTAAGCAATGGGAACACTCATAAAGTCAGGTACAGCTCAATGTAAATAAGGATATTGAATCTGGCTGGAAAGCAATAACTGTTTTTAAGGGCAGCAATTCTTCCACTGCAAATGTAGAAAACACCAGTGAAAGAGCCAACATTTAATGTAGATTTGCTCTGAACTTTCAGTTGAATTGGAATTGAAAAGAGCAGGCAAACTTCCTGCCTTGATTCAATTTAACTTATGAATACTATAAGGCTATAAACCTGAACTGAATTTTCTACTTCTACTAGTATCTGTCTAGCAACAGCTATACCAGAGCAGACCTGCTCAGCCTAGTGCATTCTGTATAAGCTGCCCATAAGCTTGCCATGAGGATTGGCACCCTCCGTTGAGACTGCTACACAGGGCCCTGGCTGCTGGCATCTTTGTCTGCTATTTAGAGCTTGGTGAAATCAGTGGCTTGACTCATCTGTGAGGATGAGGTGGAGGAGACACTCTTCATGTCTTCCTCAACTCCCCGCTGTCTCTGCCATTGTCAGTACCCACTTTGGCTTTCTGGTCTTGGACTTCTCTGAAGCTGTGTACGCATTTTCTCTGTCCTGTACTGCTCAGCCGAGGGAAGTGGGTTCTCCCCATCCTCTGTTGCTTTCTGAAAGATAGCCTTGAGGCCTGGGCAATCCCAGCCCAGAATCTCCAGACAAAGATGTTGGGAAACCAGGCCAACAGGTAACAACCTGGTCTTTCCAAACACAGTCAGCATGAGCCAGTGCCAGGGATATATCCATTTCTCCCTGTGCATGCAGGTCAGTTCATAGATTCATAGATGTTAGGGTCGGAAGGGACCTCAATAGATCATCGAGTCCGACCCCCTGCATAGGCAGGAAAGAGTGCTGGGTCTAGATGACCCCAGCTAGATGCCCATCTAACTTCCTCTTGAAGACTCCCAGGGTAGGGGAGAGCACCACCTCCCTTGGGAGCCCGTTCCAGACCTTGGCCACTCGAACTGTGAAGAAGTTCTTCCTAATGTCCAATATAAATCTGCTCTCTGCTAGCTTGTGGCCATTGTTTCTTGTAACACCCGGGGGCGCCTTGGTGAATAAATCCTCACCAATTCCCTTCTGTGCCCCCGTGATGAACTTATAGGCAGCCACAAGGTCGCCTCTCAACCTGCTCTTGCGGAGGCTGAAAAGGTCCAGGTTCTCTAGTCTCTCCTCGTAGGGCTTGGTCTGTAGGCCCTAAACCATATGAGTGGCCCTTCTCTGGACCCTCTCCAGGTTATCTGCATCCCTCTTGAAGTGCGAGTTGGATTGAGGAAGTTGGATTGAGGAAGTTGGCAGACCCATTTCAGCTGGTAACAAGGCAGCCTTGAGAAGGGTTTGTGTACAGTCCATATCTATGTTGGCTTGATTCCCTCATGACTTGCTAAAATTACCTGAACTGTGGGACAGGCCAGGAGGTCTTCTGCACTGGAGCCAAAGCTGCGATCCATAGGCTCTGGCTTGCTCATTTCCCTCAAAGCCTTCCTGGACCCCATGGCTTTTCCTCATGCCAGCCCTCGCTCCTTATGATACTTAGGACACACTGAATGCACAATGACGTGGTTCTCCACATGAATAACATAGCTTGCTCCTTTGTGATCCGCTTAGCCAATTAACTTCTGGACCAGGCCAAGATGTGGACCCAAAAGAGCCTAAAGAATTGATTCTACGGACTGCCTGTAATGACACCTTTCACCTCGTTTGGTTCCTGGTCCACAGGCACTTCTTTGAATTCAGGCATTTCACCGTATAACAGCCCACCGACAGATTCGTGTCAGGCTGGGCCATGAAGGGGGCAGTCTGTACGGTGGGAAGATGGCCAGCTAGTTAGTCTAAAAGGCATGACCCTGTGAGGGGGGCTGAGGGAGGAGGGAGGGGATATCAATCATCTGCTCATGTTGTAAGATCGCGCGAGGGATGCTTTCTTGCCCAACCCCTTGTGTGGCCATGTATACTTTTTTATCCTTTTGGGTTTTTTTAAATATTCTTTTTATAACAAAAGTTTGAAAAAGTCAAAGTCTGTCTAGCTATCTATCTAATCATGTGAAGCCACTGTATGAACTACTAGCAGCTTTCCCAGCTGAAAACAAGTGTATTATCTCTTTACATTTTCTGAAGCAAGCCAGCATTTCATCATCCTATTGTGTTCGGTTGTTATGTTAGATTGTTTAATGTAATAGAATGACATGACACCGGCACACCAGATACATCAGAATTATGAACGCTGGAAAGAGACAGTGATAAAGTGTTTTGAGATGCATGTGATCCAGATAGTGCTATGAATTTCTGCAATTGATTAAAGACATTTCCCCCGTGCCACCTCATTATTACACATCAAAGGGGAAAAACAAGGGCAAACTAGATGGGAGAAAAAGGCAAATATATTGTTTTATTTGTAGAGTTGATATTGTGGAAACAGTTCCTTTTAAACTCATTTGTAGGAACTAGAATGGGCGGGTGGTTACATTCAGAGAGCCTCAAACAGCTGCAGAGGTCAAACGTGCTTACATCGATGGTGATGCCAGACACTACATATGGAAGGGAATTATTATGTAGTTCATGCTTGAAGAAAGATCAGAAAGCCTAAAGAGAAGTAGTTTTGTGACGGTGATCAGGAAGATTAGAGAGTCTCAGAGTAGCTAGAAATAAGAAGACTGGAGTCAGAGGAAGTATTCAGTGCTTCCTAGGGATGGACCTGAGTTATTGCTTGGGTTTGTACTGGTACCCAAACTTCCCCAAAGTTGGCAGGTGTTTGGACACAGCATGCTAGGCCGGATCTGTGAAATTTGGATCCCAGTCCAGGTCCCCCAAATTCCCCAAAGTTCAGGCTGGGGAAGGAGGATTAGGAGACAATGCTAGAGATAAGCCATGTGAACAAGGTACTTTCTGTGTGTTCTCTCAACATTAAATTAACATAGTGCCATGCACTAGAGGATTACGGCTACATAGCAGCTGGAGCTGTCATGAGAATGAATGGCAGATATGCAAGCCCCTGCAGACCATCTTCCAAGTCTCAATAGATGGCATTTTAATGGAGATTGAGGAAGTCTGAGGTGGCCAGGGGGATTACATGCAGATTGTCATACAATGGCAAAATAAATTCTCAGCCCTGAAGAGATTACACCAGACAGACGGGGAACTAAGGTGCAAAGAAATTTAGTGGTCACAGAGGGTGTCTATGTTAGATCCAAGAACAGAGCTCAGACTTCCTGAACCCACACTCCGTACTTAACTTAAAGACCATCTTCTGCTTTCACAGTGAAGCACTATTTATGTTAGTGTACACAAGCACACTTTGGTGAACGGATAGTTTGTGCATTAGCAAGCAAAGCCTGCAAGTAAAAAGGGCAGTGTGGAGGCTGTACGGCCGGTGGGGTCTTACTGTTGCTCAATCCGTTGTGGAGGGGGACCGAGTACAATGCCAGTCAGCATTTGTGAAAGTTTTTGCCAGCTATTTGGTGGCCCGTGTGACAAGAGTCAGTGGCTCCAGTCCAGGGCCATACTGTTTTGTCCTGAGTGACTTCCTTGTTGGCAGTCTCTGCACAGAGGCTAAAGCCTGAAAGCTCGGCGGAGGCTGATCTTCTTCTCAGAAGCTGACCTTTCGGAGCAGGGCAAAGACACCTTGGCAAAACATTATGGAGGAATACTGTGCAGCTGTGGCCCACGCTGTACATGTTCTGGGGCTAAAGAGGGAGCTTCTACTTCCAGAACTATTTGTCTGGCATCTTTTCCCATCATTAAATTCACTTTTGTACCAAGAAAAAAAAAATCCACGTCTTTGAAATCCCTAGTCTTCTCATCCATTTTCAAATCATTATTATTTTCTTTGCTGTGACTCATTTAGGTCAATCGTCTTCGCTGAAGTCCTTGTTCAAGTCTGCAAACCCCATAGCCGTAGTAAAATGTTTTAATCTGAAATATGTGTAACCAGTCTTAATGACATGCCCTGGTCTCTGAAGGAATGTCAGGAGGGCACTTAAGCAAAAGATCTGTCTAGGTGAGGTCCAAGTGAGACCGCTGTGTCCTTGTCAATGGTGCAAAGACCGATCGTGTTGGAAGAGCTTCCATCTACTTCAACATACAGGCAAGAGTTACTTAATAGAACCAGACAAGAGCAGTGTTGCATGACCTTCCTTATCAAGCAGGAAGACACCTTGTTCATGACTCATGTTTGATAAAGCCAGGTCAGAGCAAATGCCAGTTCAAGAAATAACTTCTCCGATCATGCACAGATCCTGCCCCAAGGGAAATCAGCTCTGATTCATGCAGCACTGGCAGAAATAGTCAAAAGGGGGCCTGGTGCCTACTGTCCTGACAATGCTTGACTTCAGTAGGAGCCAGACACAGCCCAAGATGCAATAGATCTGGCATTAGGGATGTGCAAACACCAAATACAAATACCACAGAAACCGTCACCATTCAGCATTCATGCCGAATGCCAGCAGGCAAGTGATGTCAGTGCAGTATTGATGCCATGAGATCCAGCCCCTGGGATAGCTCATGAGACTTTCTAGCAGATATTCATAGCTCCCTGACAGGAGAGATAACTAATCTTAAACTGCCTGTAAATTATCCAAATCTCACTTCTTCCATTGTAAAATAGGGATAAGTGACAGCCTCCCAAATCATACAAGAAGGCAGCAGCACATCTGAGAGAAGAGGCTGGGCTACTGAATCAACAGGCAGGACGGTCCATGGGTAGGGTGAGACTTGGAAGACCCCAATTCAATGATGATCTCTGCAAAAGAATACACGTGATCTTATGCAACGCACTTACGGCTGGATCTTCAAAGGGACGTAAGCCTTTCAGCATCATAACACCAAGGCAGTGCACCACCTAAGTACGAGTTAAGTGGGCTCATTCCTCCCTTCACATTTCAGGGGGGAAGGTCTCTAAGAAAACGGCCCTCAGAAACCAGGTTAGCAGGGAGCCACCTAAACTACCTAGGTGAGAAATGCAAAGGCAAGGGATAGGGTTTGCAAACCTAGCCTAAGCAGATAGATTTCTGTTTCTGGGTGAGCAATGCCACCATCTCCATCAGGCCCTCATTTTTAGCTCTCTCTAGGCATAAGGGCCATGAGCTCAATTTCCCCATCTGTTAAAAAAAAAGGAGGGGTGGAGGGAGGAAGGGAAGAAACCCACCCCCAAAATAGCCTGTAGCCTAGAGTTTGGGCCTTTCTGGGAAGTGGAGCACACAGATTCACGTCCCTTCTCTGCCCGCTTCAGAGCGGTGACTTGAACCAGGTCTCCAGCATCATTTCTCTGCAAGCCCAGACACAGGCACTTGTCTTCTGTGCTGGCTCCACCCAATTCAGGTGCTCCCAGCATCCCTCCAGGATCACGGCCGTAAAGAGAGACAGACTGGGAAATACCCAGGTTCCCAGAAGCTGTGGGGCAATATCAGTCCTTGGATGGATTCATGTTTCCCCCCTTGGACAGAAGCCCCAGTCCCTAATGTTCATGGATTCATAGACTGCAAGGCTGGAAGGGACCTTGGAGGATCATCCAGCCCCACCTGCACCAAGCGGGGAAGACGGCTGGGGTCAAGTGATCCCAGAGAGGTGACCGTCCAGTCTCCTCCAGTCTCACCTCCATCTAGGTGTAGATGACAGCTGAGGATTGGTTTGGAGAATGTCACTGGGGTCTAAAGGGTGGATTTAGGAGCCTTTGAAGATCTGGGGCGTAATCTTATTGTGGCTCAGTTTCCCAACTATGAAGAGGGAATAATAGCACTTCATAGATTTCATAGACTTTAGGGCTGGAAGGGACCTTGGAAGATCATCGAGTCCAGCCCCCTGCCCAAGGGCTCAATGATCTTCCAAGGTGCCTTCCAGCTTCATAGGGGCTGTGTGGAAAATAAAGTAATAATTGCGAGGAGCTTGGATGCTCTGATAATGGGGCCCGTCTCAGCACTTAAGAGAGAGTTCCCTGCCCAGTGCCTTTCACCATTCTTCGCGGCCTGAGTAAACCTCCCCTCCTCCCTCTACAGAAGTTGGGAGATTTCACTGCAAGCTGCTAGGCTCCTGGCAGCCCCATAGAGATTTTCCTTTTACTGTTTTATTCTATGAATTGTTTGCACTTCAGGAACAGAAGGATGAATGGGCTCTGTGGAGCGCTGATGCCATTTCAGAATGAATAGGCAGAGGGATGGCTAACCCGCATGATAGAATAAAATAAAAAGAAGGATTTATTGGTGTTTCTCTCTGCTGTTAGTCTTTTCGATGCCTCATGAGAGGGGGGTGGAGGACCATTCTCTGTGTGCCAGGCCTGAATAAGAGCAGAGGTGAAGTCGATGCAAAATGTAGCAAGAGAAGGACAGTATTGAGAGTGGCATTCACCTAAGGCTCTTTGCGTAAACTTTACTCAATTTGCTGAGCCCATCCTTTGGCAAACTATTAGCTCTTTGTCACCACTGGGCTTAACAGAAGGGTGCACACCTGGGCTTCATATGTAATCTTGTAGGTTGGGAAGC
Source organism: Alligator mississippiensis (assembly GCF_030867095.1). Classification (NCBI taxonomy): domain Eukaryota; kingdom Metazoa; phylum Chordata; order Crocodylia; family Alligatoridae; genus Alligator; species Alligator mississippiensis. Next base: position 294,827,024 of record NC_081826.1, read on the forward strand.
GGCTGCATGATCTACTGCAGTCCTATAAGGACATCTATAAGGTTCCTTTCAGTGGTAGCGTAAGTAGGTGGCAGGGGCCATTTTCTCTTTCCATGTTAATTCATCCTGGTTTGGCTACCTTCCTGTGTCACATAATTGTATACTGCTTCTTTATAGGCCTTTGATACTGGGGTTTGCCAGCACACTTGTCCTATCAAGCAACTGCTTCTGCTTTGCCCTCATTCCCCGCTGAGTTCGACATTTGCAAGTTATTTCCTGTACTGTTTTTCACAACTTCACTTCTTCCCTTTAAAAATGACTGTTCACCACCTTCTGCAACGTGCTCACCACCCTGCTTCTTCAGGTTCCTTAGTGGGGATGGTTCAGGGAACAAGGCACGTCCAGTCTGGAGAGGGAAAACCTAAAGGGACGCATGATAAATGTCCATAAACACATAAAGGGATGTCCCTGGAAAGAAGAGGAGCCAATTATCCTCATTAGTCAAAAAAGAGTGTTCAGCTCCAGCTGAAGCAAGGAATATTAAGGTCGAAAGTTATGCAAAACTTTGTAACTATTAGTACATGTAAGGCAATGAAGCAAGTCACCCACGGGAAGCCCTGGAATCACCTTCACTGGAGAGATTCAAGGAAAGACCTGACACTCATCCATCAGAGAAGGGTTAGAGATAATTAAATCAATCTTGCCCCAGGCAAAGGGATGGACTAGATAATTCACTAGTGCTCCTGTCCAACCCAATTGGTTCTATATTTTTTCCTTCTTAATTGGAAACACATGCACATATTTCATATATATATTTTCTGATCAGTTGGAAGAAGGCAATCCATATGTGTGTGCATGTGTGTATGCATGCCCATATGTATACACACATATATATCCATTAGGTTCTAGACCTCTTTCTTTCTCTCTCAGTATATATATATATATATATATATATATATATATATACACACACATTAGGTTTTTCCAACTGATTGGGATTCTAGCTGGCATGTCAAACAGACACATACTGGAAAAGGAACATTTCTTCACTTTTTGTGCTCCTTGGAAGATTTACCCCAAATGTGCTTGGTTATTCCTCGTGTGTTTCTCTGAGTGATGGAGAAAAACTGTCGGCAGTCAAGATTATTGGGTTTTATTCTCTATTCTGGAACTGAGTCACATTGTGATTTTGGGCAGACCATGTGTAATGGGGACCCTATCCCATTACTGAAGGAGAGTGGGAGCCAAGGATCAGCTGGCTGGTTCCAGCCTCCTGGACAAAGTGATAGTAGCAGAAGTCCCTTAAATAAAAGGGCCACCTGCCCCAGGTGCAGCCAGTGACTAACAAACCTGGGGTGGAAGTAGTGGGTTAGGTGATAGAGAGACATATAAGCCCAGGATCTGAAGCAAGGGGGACAGTGGCTGTTCAGCCTGCAGCAAGCAGAGCTCCGGGGTGGAGAGGGGCCTGACCGGACAGGGAGGAAGGAGTCCAGGATGCAAGGGAAGCCACACAAAGCCCCTGCACCACCACACAGCCAAAGATAAGTATTTTCAGGTTTACATGGTAGTTTTGCCATGTTGTGGTGTTAACCCAGGTGGAGAACCTTTTGCTTGAGAGCAGATGCTCACACTTTTTTGTTTGTGTTTACATACTAGAGGACTGGGTTGTAGCTGTGGGGGTGCAGGAGGCCACCCACAAGGGTGCCAACGACACCCCAGGTCTAAGACCCTTCAAAGGTCCTAGCGCTGTTGTTAGCAGAAAGACTGGGGTTCAAACCCAGAGCCTGTGAGGGCAAGACCAGGGGCTGAGGGGCCCAGACCCCATGGGAGGATGGGGTTGGGGCTGAGGCCTACGGTCCTGAGACAGTGGACCTCAGGTGGAGGGGCCCAACTGGAGTAAAGTGGGACAAGATCAGGGGACCTCAGCCCAGACAAGGGCCTAACACCCAGAAGTCCCCCTGACCTCTAGCAGCAGCTTCCCTGTCTAATCCTAACATCAAGGTATGGCAGATGAAACAACAAAGTGGGACCCTGAGAGGCCAGTGGGGGGCAAGTAAGCCAGGGTCCAAGCAGACACCAAAGGGAGTGACTTTGCCATCCCAGTGCTGGACTCCCTACAGCATGTCACTGTGCCTCAGTTTCCCTGGGTATGAAACATGGCCATGTAGTTAGTGTGCTGAACTTTCTGCTAATTTCATTGATCATGACGTCCTCAGTCCTGCTTGGACTATCCACATCTGTTGGTCATCTCCTCCATTGTTTCTCCTCCTCTTTTTAGAAGGGTATTGTGAGGATTTTGTTAGTAAGACCTTGTGAGATCTTTCAATGAAAGGGGCAGGGTACCTCAAGGTGTTATATTGCTATTTATTAGAACAGATCCTGAGATTGACTGGCTCCCACTTAACTCAGTCCTCAGCACCTTTTAGTATCCAGCTCAACCAACAGTGTGCAAGTTAATTGGTTTACTAAGTTTCTAAGCTACAAGCAGCAGGAACTGGAAGACTCTGCTCAGAACGGCAATTAAAATTGGGGGTGAACTTTTAGGAGAACATCAGAAGCAGACTGCATCCTGCCATGAACTGCATAACCTCATGCCTATCACACTGGGAGAACCACACCGTTTTTGATGTTCTGTTGTTCATAGCTAATGGAGAACATGCTTTATTGGGTTTAGGATGACATCCACTGCAAAGTAGAAGATAATTTAATCTCACTGAAGCTGTATTTTAAGATCTTATGTGAAACTAAGTGGTGCAAAGGCCCCATTCAGACCTTCTGAACAGAGATGAGTATTACTATGATGCAAAGATCCAAGTGCTGTTGTCACTGCTACCATTAATACTCAATGTGGCCATGGCACATGGCATAGGACTTCTCAGCTGTTGTTGCATGGGAATGACCAGGTGAGCACTGGTTCTTATGCAGGTGAGCCTGAAAGACAGAGTACAAAGATGCTCCTTTTCTCCCAGTTCCCCAGGTAAGCTGTGACCCAAAGTAAACTCTAACAAGTATTGCAGAACCAGAAGGGCCGACAGGACGAAGTATGCTGCACTGCACATTTGGGACCCCATGAATATTGTATCTCCACTGAGGCTTGGTCTCTCTCAGATCCCCTGAAGATGGTATGAATGTTGAGTTGTAATAGCCTTCACCACCGTTTCAGCCCCCAGTGCTGAACATGCTGACATACACTCTTGGATTTCCCCCTGTCGCTCCAACAGGAGAGAATGCAAAGATACTGTGACAATGCAGGAGAGAGAGGGCACATCAGGAAACCAAAAGCTGGCTTAAGAGTCCCAGGTCAGCATCTTGCTTTCATTACCCACCTGGATTGTGTTGCGCTCTGTCAGCCTACCATTCCAACGCAGCAATTCACATCACCTTCAATGGGAGTCCACGTGGGCCTATAGTCCAAGCTCTGTGCGGCAGGGACGGGGTCTTTGTGTATGCACGTGTGACTGCCACTCTCTCAGCCAACAGGATCTGCTTGAACTGGGAACTAGGAAGCTGGCCCTGAGCATTTCGGTTTCACTTAACAGGCTGACGTCTGGAGCCCGATCAAGCCTTTGGGAGCTACAGCTAAATGCATCACATGTAAGAGTAAGAAACAATTCATGGTAATCTACTGACTTCCCAGGGTATTTAATTTTAACAGGACAGCATTTCTTTCATGGGCGGGCAAGCACACACAGGAGCAGGCATGTTGCACTCAACAGAAAGCAGCCAGGAACACATACTGTGCCCCAGTGCATACAACACATCACTTTGCACATCACATCCACATAAAGCATGAATCTATGCCATAAACAGATTTCACCTGTGAGCCAACATTGGCCAGAGCTGATTGTACTTGCTAGGGCTATGTTGTCCCACCTTTATTCATGTTGATCCGCTTTATTTCCTGTGCTCCATTGGTTCCAGTGGAAGTACCACAGGAGTCAAATCCTGACCAAGATGAATAAAGATGATGAATAAAGATGATGCAGTCTGGCGCTCTGTCGGCGGGGAGGAATGCAGAGCTGTGATTGCTCTAAGTGGGATATACACACTGTGGAAAGCATGAGCCGTGTTTGTGGTTTCTGCTTGATGGCCACTTGTTGTTCCTATAACAGTTCATTTCCCTCTGGTTTCTTTTTTTTAATGCAAACATCCGCAGTGCATATGCGGACCCCACTCCTGCAACCAAGCAAGCCCGTATTTCACTCGAAGCCGTTGAATCCTTGGGAAGAGAAGGCAAGCACTGACATGCCCGCAGTCAAGACTTGCAGTATTGAGCTTCACTTAACAGCCGAAACTTTATAACAATGCAGTTCTCTGGTTCAGCGTAACAATAGGAATAATAGCCAGTTTCCAGGTGATGTGATTTATACAATCCATGGTTTCTTTTTGTCTGTGAAGCTCTGAATCTATGCGTATTTGTGTTTTTTTCTTGCACTTATCCTCTGTGTGCTTGATTTTCTGGGCTGACACAGTGATTATGCCTTTCCCCTTGGTTCTCCCTCCAGGTTGTCCTTGGGTGGCTTCCACCAGCAAGATGTTTTTTGCCTAATTGGGACATGAACCTAATCTTTATTTTTCGCAAAACTTTCTTTAATGATCTTCCTCGTAGTTAGAGACTGCAATTTTCTTTAATTACTCGGAACCGTCTAAAACAAACAATTTTAAACCAACAGAACAAAGAGCCATTTGTTTTGCTGGTGCCCTCTTTCCATTATCCTCCTCCTCTTTTTGCTAATGGTATTGAGGGATTAAACTTCATCCTACAGGCAGTGACCTACTCTACTGATTCATTTTAATTTTTCATATCCCCCCTGTCCCCCCCATTTTGGTTGGCAATCCCCTCGGGTTACACATTACATCAAAGTATACATCATTTGCTCTTACTTCTTTCTGCTTGCTGCCCCCAGGCTAGGAAATCTGCAGAATGATGCGGCTGAGAACTAGCCATTTTCCTTTAGTCAAATGTTTTTTAACTTGAAAATGTCAATACAGAGATAAGTCATAAGATCACTTCATAAATATTCACAGGCTGTTTTTTTTTTCTTCTAAGCTGCAGTGTTACCCAACATAATCATTTACTAACTATATCTCCTCTATCTTTATTTGGGCGGGGGCATTCTATCCCTCATTAGTGCTTCAGTACTTGTTCAAGAGTTAAATTTGTATTAGCAATTCTTGCACGGTGTAATAACCTATGTGTGTTAGAAATACAGAGAAGTTTCCTCATGGCAAAGTCCTGTAGGGTTTAGCCAAAAAAAACCCGGGAAACTTCCTCACTGGTTTCTGAACCAAAGCGTAATGGACACTGAAATATAAATTTGGTGGGTGTTTCAAAAATCCTATGGATAGGATATCATTCTCCTCTAGGTGGGATGTGGGACAGACATTTAATGAAGTGCTGGAACCTAAAGCATTTCAATCTGAAACCACACCCATCCGAGGTTAACATAGAGCAGGATCTGCCATTTTTGAAACTTTGTGCGCCATGAATGTCTGTTGTGTTGCAGCCATAGAGTACTTTCTGCGTGCTTATGACACCTAAGTGTAATGTCTGTAGCTAGCTTTTAAAATGAACATCCAACCCAGCTAAACACTCAAGCAGCCAACTTCAAATTCAGTATAAATTGGTACAGATCCAGCGATGTAAAAAGGAGACATGTGGATTTCTTCCAGCTGAGGTTCTGGCTTTTAATGCATGCAGCTGACACAAGTGTGGCATCTCTAGACATCGGTTCTCAACCTTTCTAGACGGAAGGCACCCCTCATTAGACTCAAGAAACCCCTCATTAGACTTAAGACTCCCCTGGGAAAATGCTAGCCCTTAGCTTTCACTTGTTTCTTGATAAAAAATAATAGAGCAATTTTTCTGTTGCAAAGACCGGAGAAAGACCGCAGCCTGTCAGAACGTTTTCACACTGTGGATTCGTATTTGAAATCATTGGGGGTCGGACTCAATGACCGGGGATCAGACTTGATGACATATTGGGGTCCCTTCTGACCCTAATATCTATGAATCTAACATCTATGAACCTATGAATCTCTGGGTTTCTTTTGTGAATCTTGTGTAAATGTTTGCACACCTAACCATGCTAGTATTGCACAGTACCCCATGACACCCTTAAAAAGATGGCATGGCACCCTGGCTGGGAATCACTGCTCTAAACCAAAGACCTGCCTTGGGAATACCCATGTATTCAAAATGAGGCATTGTGGTTATGCATTTTGCTGGTACTAGGCTGTCTTCAATGTACTATTGAATCTCTTGAAGCACAGACACTTTTCATTCCCCGTTCCTCCTCTTTTCTAAACTTTTCTATGTCTTGCTATAAATCCCAAACCTTACAAAAGGAGGAAAATGTTCCCCTCAGGCTAGAGAACGTGAACAGAGAAAGTAGCTTCATCTTTCTGGAGGCCTGATGATTTAATACCGGAAACAGTGGGCAGAGGGTCAGGCTCTTGAGGAAGTGCAGAAATCGATGTCCAAAATCGGGCTTACTTTAGAATGAAAATCTATTTTCCAGCTTATCTTCTGCATTACAGCTGTAGCTCCCATAAGAGTCTATACAGCTATCCTGTATTGGCCGTAATGGATCAGACTAGATGCCATCGTTTCAAACCCTAATGTTTGGAGCAGGGTTAGAAATACTTATTGAAGTATTCAAGGCCGAAATTATGACTGCTTTACAGAGACAGGAACAGGGCAACTCAGTTGGGTTCTGGCCTCTGCCACACAACTTTCCTTTGCCTCGGTTTCCCCTTCTGTAAAACAGTCTTGTAAAGACACAGGGATAAAATCTCTTATATCTTAATCTAAAACTTCATTTGCAGATGATGGGCACGACAATTTCCCCGTTCCTGTCTGAAGCAGAAAGCAAACAGTACGTTTATTGTTAATAATTAATATACATTTCTGGGTAACAAACAACGTGATCTCACCAGCTGGTTGATTTAATATAAATATTCAAACACAGAAGTGCTTTATTAAACAGATTGGGAATCATCAACTTCATTATTATAATAGAGCAAATACAGTATCTTGATTTTCAGTAAATGGAACAATCTACCGTATGCCGAGTCACTTGATGTCTGTTACTATATTCTATTAAAAAGAAAATAATAATCCTAACAGAATGTCTCATAGCCACTCTGGGAATTAATAGAATTAGTGCACCAACCACAAGACAGAGTATAAATATTCGATTGAATTATCAATTAAAACCCCACAGCAATAAAGGTAAACTGCATCAAATAAGTGAATAGAAATTACAGACTATTTCCCAAATTCTCATATTACTCTTCATCTTGAGCCCAGAATGAAAATTCCGGAGAGTAACAAGTATATAATTACTTGACATTTTTCTTCCCAGTGTCGTCTTAGGAAAACAAATTACATGATGTGAGTGCCGCTCTCTAGCTTCGTAAACTGCTAGAGTAATGAAGAAAACACCATTTAGTTATTATGCATCAAGCATTCATTGACGTTAATTTTTGCTCGAAAGATTGAGGCATAGATCATTTTTTCAGCTTCTAATACGTGGCTGCTGAAGTTTCATTCCTGTCAGATGGGGTTTCAACTCTGCGGGAAGAAGAGAAGTTAGGGGTAGTTCTGCCGGATGGGATGATTTCACTTTTGTATGGCTCCTAGCTGAGTACCTGAACATCACAGGCCACATACAACAAAATATCATCCCTAGTGTATATGCCTCCTATAAGGCTGTTGGGATAACTGACTGCATGTGTCTGAAGAGTGTAATATCTCAGGAGAGAGAAACAAGTTGTTTAGGGTGCTATTCAGGGGTATAACTAACAGTGATGAGGAGAAACTAAGAAAAGAAAAAATTACATTGAATATTATAGAGGGAAATTTCTAATGGACACATCTATTAGACTCCAGCAGAATCGTCTAAGGGAAGTGGCAGGAGTTGCATCACTTTATGTCCTTCGAAGCTGGCTGGACCATATAGTAGGAAATTATTGTATCAGTAGATATTAGGGAAAGCTACCAAAGAAGTAATTTCCTGAATTAATTCCTCTCCATGACATTTCCATATTTTGATGATCTTCTTGTTTTCATTTAGAGCAATAATTCTTGCATATATCATATGGATGAAGAGCGGCTTGTATGGCCCCCAGAGGAATGGAGCTCTGATAGTAATTGATGCCTTTGGGTGCTATTGTAATAAATAATAAAAGCATATTTGTATCATTTTACCCAGTGTTTAGGGAGGAAGAAAAGGTGTTACAGAAACTATAAATAGAGGCGGATATATTGCAACATAATCAGAGAGAAAGATTTACTAAAGGAGCAAGGGACCTGTGTGGGCAGAGTATGGAAGACAGGGTACTTGGACACCCTTTCTGTCTCCACTGGTGTTAAATCTGCCTTAAGCAAGTTATTTCCCTTTTCTGTGCATCTGTTGTCCTTCCCATTTTCCTCCTTTAATTCCTGATTAGATTGCAAGGTCTTTGGAACAAGGACTGTCTCCAACTTGTCATCAGCAATCTCTCAATATGAGGATGACAGTCTTCCAGTAAATAGGGAAGTCGTTGGCGAGTCCAGAGATGACTGAGAAGGCAGATCTGAGATCCATGTGTCAAACTTCAGACACTGCAAATATTTCTGGGTCAGGTCACAGCACAGGTGGATAGACCTTGCTCATCTACCCACCCTCACAGTGCAGCAAGTTTGCTTGAAATTATCAATTCAATGCTTTGTGTTGCCATTAGGGACAATTCAATGCTGGAGTCTCCCAGGTCTTGATGTTATTACCACTTTTTCTCAGATTGGCTTTAAAGGTGTCCTTGAATCTCTTTTTTGGCCCACCTCTAGAGCAGTGACCAGCAGTGAGTTGGGAGCATAGGATCTATTTTACAAGCCAGTTGACATGCTCTGTCCAATAGAGCTGGTGCCATATAAACATGGTTTCAGTGCTGGTGGTGTTTGCTTGAGCTCGAAAGCTGGCATTGATTCTTCTGCCATGCCAATTGATATAGAATTTTTTAAGAAGACTGTGATAGACGGTCACGTTCCAGAGCTTTAAGGTGTTTCCAATATGTCATCCAAGTTTCACACCCATACAACAGGATAGGTAGGGATGAAAACAGCCTGCTAGGCAAGATCCAACTATTATGCTCAGCACAGTACAACTAGTTGTGTTTGGGGTACTGAGGCATTGCCCTAACACAAGTAATAGATGAGCAAAGGCATGCTAAAGGCAGCAGTGAGCCCAGAGGTGCCAAGTATGTGGGGGCCCAAGGGCCCTGGCCCCCATTGGGAAGAGGGCTGTCATCAGAAATGCATACAAGTTTCCATATGTCCATCATTTTAGGCCACCCCCCTGGCAAAAATAAAAGTTGATGCTAATGAGTGGGCCCAATCCTCAGCTTCAGTAAATTAGCAAAGCTCATTTCCCTTCAGAGGACTCATGCTGGTCTATGCCAGGTGAGGATGTGGACTATAAAATGCATGGGCTGTCTGTGGAACCAGTAAACTTAGGGTATGTCTATATGGCATAATGCAGAGCCAAGCGAAATAGCAGAGCTAGCTTACTTCTAGCTTGCTTTGGCACTGGAAGAAGAATAGCCAGAAAACAGAAAGCTGGGAACCAGGGAATATAGGCCAGGGCAGAGTCTTGTGTTAACATTACGGTAATGCCCCTAGGACCTAATTTAACTCACTTAGAGCTGTTTTGAGCATCCCTGCATGATACTTGATATACATTACTAAGAGTTTTCCACTGATCTGAAAATTTGCCACTTTTGGGCACATTTCACATTTTGGGAAAAAAATAGGGAGGAAAATATTATTATTTTAATACAGAAATATCCGCTTTTTCTGGTTCAGAACAGAATGGTGTGGTCTCATTGCCCGTACCAGACTTTCAACAGTTTTCCAGTTCTGACATTTTATCCTGATTTGGGATAGGAGAATTTTTTAAAATTTGGGAAAAAAAAATTCCCAAATGGGAAAACTCTCTCTCACTTGGCTGTTTTTGTACTTTTTTGTTCCTTTTACCAAGTTCTGCCAGAGAATTATTTTTTTCCACCTGTCTTCATAACTTATTCAGCAACCCAGAGAAGTAATTATTGACATACATAACATTGTAGATGTTCTAAGCTTAACTATCCATTTTCAAAGAGCATCCATCATTATCTATTTGGTAGGGAAAGTTGAAAAGTCAGGGGGAGAAAGATGTTGATTATGAAATCCATTTCCTTGACACATTTTAAAACCGTCTATTCCACTCCTTTCAAATAAATTAATGGTGGATGAATGAGTCTTGAATAGCCCTGACTTGATATATTGTGAAGGGTTTTTTTCCCCTTTTCCCAATATTTCTGAAAAGAATTAAGTACTCTGGAAAATGAAGAACTCATAGCAAAGTCCTGGATCAGCCAGAGGATGACAGCTGCTATGCATCTTGCCCCATTACACTTTCTTATCAAACCTTTGTATTTCATCATTTCCTAACTTGTAACATCGCTAGCTCTGGACAAGTCTTGAGCACCGCCAAGTTGTGCTAAATGACCTGGCAGTTTTGTAATGGAAACAGAAGTATGAGGATGAGTCCCACCAAAATTTTCTGTCACCTATGATTTTGAAACCAGGGCCTACATAGGAGAAAATCGAATGCATTATCCCAGCATGTCACATCCTTTTTGGCTCTTTGGTTTATGAAATTATGTTCAGGAGCTCTCTACATGACAAAAAATATCATACCTTCATTTTAAAAGAGAGGGTCTGGTCTCTCAGTTAATCCAGGTTTCCAAGTCAGGATCTCCCTGTGGCTAAGGCCACCATTTGACATGCACCCTAATGATGGCCTTGTCCCTATCACTTAGCTTCTGCATGCCTCCACTCCACCATCTGCAGGAGATGAGCTTTCCCCTCACAGAGGGCTCTGTGAGAAATAATTAACTCGTGTTTGCCAAATGTTCTGAAATGCTAAGTATGTGCTGATTAGAATAATTTCCTAGACTTCAGAGGCACGCGTATCTCAAGGGATTGTGGAGAGAGCTCTCAACCGAGAAGTCGTGCAGTACATGCAAAACTGTATTTCTCAAACTTTGGGGTATGTTTCATTAGAGCCGCAGCTTGTGTTTGAAATCCTGTGACGTGCTTATGCCTGAACCTGTGCGTGGTATGCATGGACCTACGTTTAGCTCTGCATGCTCATGCATAAAGGGAGAGTGGGAAAGAAGCCGTCTGTCCTTGAACCCATACAGTCATAGTCTGTGCCTATCTGTTCTATGACACAGATTCAAAACCGGCATTTAAAGTTGGGGGGGACTAGGTGGAGCCAGAAATTAAATGTTGTTTCACCTACATCCCTCAAGGGGCATAGTCTGGGATGAAGTTTGAGGACATACCATTGAGATTGGGCTCCACACAAAATACTCTTGTCACCACAATAGTCTTTTGAAGCATGGGCAGGGGAAGTGCTTCACTTTTATTTGATAGCTTAGAGATTACAGCACTTGCCAAGGGATAAGCATAGAAGCATACTAAATTCACTCTTTGGCCTGAAAGGGTTCAAAGCCATGTCTCTTCCCTCCCAAGTGGCTGTCTTGACCATGAAGCTGTAGGCTGGGTTGGATTTAGGGTCCTTTTCATCCTTCCTCATGAAGTTGTGTCCTTAGGTAGAAAAAAAAATTCAAAATACACTGGGGCAAAGAGAGAGAAGAAGAAAGACCTTGACTCTCCAGCCTGGTAGCAAGGGCACTCGCCTGGGAAAAGGAAGGCCACCTCTGGCCCTTGCTCCAAAAACTGTTCTTCGTTTCTTAAATGAAACAGGCATTAGAGGCAGTACAAAAACTGTCCCGATGCACCTTACTGTCCCTATGCACTGTATAGGGTGCTTAGGCACTCACTCCAGGGTGCTGGATTCACATCTAGGTACCCAAAAGTAGGCCTTCTAGCAACAAAGACTTTTACTAGGTATGAAGATATTTTGTCAAGAGCAGGCTGCAGGAGGAAGCTGCTGATGAACATCAGAAAGAGACAGGTGGAGTTTCTTTGCCATGTTATGAAGAAAGAGGAAATCAAAAGCCTGGTCATAACTGGAAAGACTGAAGGAAGGAGATCATGGAAGACAGAGGTTGACTTATATCAAGAGTCTATCCAAATGGATGAATGTACCAATACTGGAAATTTTGTATGCCACAAAGAGAGAAGATCTGTGGAAGACCATGGTCACCAGTGTCCTGTTGGGATATGGTCCCTAGAGAGAGAGGGAGAGCCCTTAGTGTCTACGGAAGTCATGGACCATGGTAATTTGCACAGAAAGTAAAGCTGGATCTCCTAAGAGGGCAGAGGTAAGTGTGAGGTACGAATCCTCTTTCACTACACCCAGCAGTGCCATAAAGGAGGTGCACACTACCCCATGAAGGATGTAGCAGGTCAGTCTTACCGCTGTGTGTGCTCCTACAGCTCTCATGGAAATACCAATCTGTATCGGGGAACCTGCCTCTGATGCATGGCATCCTTTCACCTTTCTTGCAGGTTCCCCAAAACAGCTGTTGTAGAGCTGAAAGCTTACAACTCTATAGAATAAGGAGTACCAGCTGAAGAAAGCTTTAGGAGATGGTAGTTGCACAAATACGGACAAAAGAGATAGCTTTGTAGGTCTCCTCTTCTTCTGCGGAAACTATGACAAAACTGGATAAAATCCACTGAGGCCATATTGTTCTCTCCAGGCCATTGTTTCCACACAGCTGCACGGTCAGGGTGTAACATGTGTAAGAGGACAGAAAATTTGATCCCCTTGCTATAGCAAAGTCATTGAGCATGTGGAAACCTAGGGCTCAACCTGAAAAGGATGATCCCCTTCCAAGTGCTAAAAGTTAGTGACCACTGACTTCTACAGAAGATGGGGTTTCCCATCTCTTCCCAGATTCCTGTGGGACCAAGCCCATATGGAGTCTCTTTCTCCTAATTCGGTTGGGCGTTACATCAAGCCCATAAAATATCTCAGAAACTATTTATAAGTTGTGGGCTGAAAACTATGGTCTCAATTATTTCTGACTTGCACTACCAAGACTTATTCCCAGAGGCACTGTAGCTCTAGAGTCAGTGTCCTACAAAGGAAAGGGGCATCTATCCTTTTCAGAGATCTGGGTCTTCTCTGCTTAAGGAGTGCAGACAAGCAAGAGAACAGGGGTCCAGGATAACTTTCAGATCCCATAATTGTAGATGTGCTTATATTTCATTTTGTGTCCATCCTTTGCCCCAGCTTAAATCATTTAAAGCCACCCAGGCAAAGATCAGACACTGGATCCACAACTGCTGTAAACTGGCTTGGATCCATTGACTCCTCTAGTGCTGCGATGATACACAAGACTTGGTCCCAGGTCTTGTGACTTGACTAAACTCCTGACAGGCTCTCAGAGTCATTCAAAAACTTGTAACAAAAATGAAACTATTACAAACTTAATTCTCTTTAGGCATAATTCACTCTCTAAGGGCACTACAAGTGCAAAGTTTTATTCCTGTAAGGTATTTTTATTCTCACCCCGCCCCAAGTAAAACAATCCATAGTTCGTTTATTTAATTGATTCATTTGATCCAGTTATTTATTAGCATTGTTCTGTACAACATGTCCCGCTTACCTGACAGGGCATGCATATAATTTCATTCCCTCTCCATCTTAGTTGCAGAATCTGATGCATTCATAAACTTGGAATAGCAGTGAAATCAGGGTGTGTGTGTGTGTGTGTGTGTGTGTGTGTGTGTGTGTGTGTGTGTGTGTGTGTGTGTCAGAGAAAAGGCCAGAATCTGGCTCCATGAATCAATTCCATGGCATTAATTATGTACTATTATTTTTATTATTCTTAAAATATATTCATAGTGAAAAGCCTGAAATCATCCTGACTCCCTCAAATATAACACGGATCAGAACTGGTGAGAAAGGGTGGTCCCTTTTACATGGGACTTGAGAAACTTAGGGTCTGCTCTGTGCTGTATTACAGACGTTTCCTGTAATGTAGGTCAAGTCCCTTGGGTCCTGTCCACACTGCCTCCTTGTCATGTCTTGGACCGGTACTAAAGGAACAAGCTCTTTTCACCAGCTTCTCTTCCATGTGTATCTAAGCCCCGCAATGTGGTAGAGTAACCAGGTTAGAGCAGCCCAGGGGCATGCAGCCAGGACTTCTGTACATGCTGCCTAACTGTCTGCTTTGGGTGGGTGGGAGTGAACGAGTGGGGCTTATATCATCAGCGGTGGCCCTGGGGTGGTCAGGGAAAGAGTTTTTATGGCCTTAGTTTCTCTGTGCCTTTCATCCTTATCTGTTAATATGAGTAATTGCCCTTCCCTACCTCAGTGCCTGGCTGATTAGACATTGGACTCACAGGTGCTTGGAGACTGTCCTAACATAGGCCATCATACTTCCCCCCCACTCATTTCCACTTAGCAGTAGTAGCACTATTATTATGTTTTTTTCCTTATGTAGGAGCTTCATAATGGCAAACTATAAAATACAATTAATACATGATCATAATGAGCTACAATGAGCAAAAGGCAAATGTCAGCTCCCTACCATGGACCCTGGCAATACTTCCTGATGGTCTGAGAGCGAGGAATTCTTTCCCAACCTTAGGACTCACGATGAATTAATCCTTTTTTTGTATATGAGCCTGATACAACCATGCTCAACCTGATACAACACCCACCAAAGTGAATGGCAATCCATTACTGACTTGAGGATCTTTCTCCCCAACTCCCCAAGCAAAAGTCCCACCAGACAGGTCCCCCAGTTCACATTTGTGCTGACCTTTCACTTTTTCCTTGTAGCCAAGGCTCCTGGTACTTGAAGAGAGAAACAGGAAGATCCCCAGGTGGGGAAGACTGCTTCTTATGGGCTGATGGTAGGAAGAGGAGGCCACAGCTAGAGGTGATTTGTACCTCCATAGATGTGAGATATAGGACAGACATCTCAGCAGGGGTAAGGAGGTCTGGAGACAGGAGACAAAAGCAAGGCAAGCTGCTAATTAGGACTAAGAAGGTGCATCCACACCAGAGCTAGAGAGGAAGGGGCTGGGCTCAGGGCACTTAAAAAACCCAGCTCTCTGAGCAAGAAGGGTGTCAGAGGCTCGGAGCAGAGCTCCTAGGAAGGGGTTAGCTGCAGGAGGACCCTTGACTGCCCACAACGCTCGGGAGACAGCGAGGCAAGAGCCCAGTGGTGAAGGGGCTCACTAAGTGTTGCTTTACCATGGGAAAGGGGAGAAAAGTTTTGTTTGAAAGTGGAAGCTTTAAACAAGGGGCAGAGCAAGTTCCCTTTTCATAGAAGCATAGAAAATGAGGGTTGAAGGGACCTCAGGAGGCCACATCTAGTCCAACCGCCTGCTCCAAGCAGGATCAGCCCCAACTACATCATCCCGGCCATTTTTTAATAATTTACACCAGAGGACCAGATGTGGCTATTGGGGAAGGTCTGGATGCCACGGTGCCAAAGAGCACGTGTGGGTTTTGAGCCTGGCCAGAGGCTGGGCTCAGGATACAGACATGCAGAAGCCCAGAGAGCCAAGCCCATGCAAAGAGGCAATGGAGGTGGCTTGAAGCCAGGAGAGATAAAGACCAGAGCCCAAGAGGGGCAGAACCACACAGCCCAAGAGGGGTGAAACGTTGGCTAGAGACCCAGAGCCTGAGAGGGTGACACAAGGACTGGGACCTAGAAACCAGGTTGGGTGCAGTGGGCCTAGGCTAAAGCCCAGATAGAGGAAAGGTGGAGGGCTGAGGAGGTGTGATATTGTCTTGGGGGCATTGTGCCCGCTAGAGTGATTAAATAGTAACATCTGCAATGCATGGGCTGACAGGGGAGGTTGGAGGTCACAAAATCAGCCCTCACAGCATTTAGTCCGCTACCGCATGGGCAGGCTGGGAGGACCCCACTTTGCGCCTGAGGGATGCACTGCCAAGGGTTCCCTTGGGGACCCTGGGGCAGCCTCCCCTTTTCATACTCAAATCATCCCAGCAAGGAGGGGCAGTGAGACAAATGGGGAGGGCAGTGCAGGGCAGGAGTGGCGTGGCCACTGGGGGGTGTCACGGCCACCCCGGGGCTCGATCCTGTCACAGTGCTTATATGTGGAGTGGGACAATGAGCAGGGATGTGTTCACATCTATCTTGGGAGACTCAGGGGACACCATCCTCACATTTGCAAGAGCCCGGCAGGAAAAATTATGCTGAGGGGAAACCAGCACGGGTTCATAGCAGGTAGATCATGCATGACCAATCTAGTCTCTTTTTATGACCAGGTTACAAAATGCCTGGACACAGGAGGAGGGGTTGACGTCATTTACTTAGACTTCAGGAAGGCCTTCGATACGGTATCCCACCCCATACTGGTGATCAAGTTAAAAAGCTGTGACTTGGATGACCACACGGTCTGGTGGGTGGCGAATTGGCTAGAGGTTCGCACCCAGAGAGTCGTGGTGGATGGGTCGGTATCGACCTGGAAGGGTGTGGGCAGTGGGTTCCCGCAGGGCTCGGTCCTTGGACCGATACTCTTCAATGTCTTCATCAATGACTTGGACGAGGGAGTGAAGTGTACTCTGTCCAAGTTTGCAGATGACACAAAACTGTGGGGAGAAGTGGACACGCCGGAGGGCAGGGAACAGCTGCAAGCAGACCTGGACAGGTTGGACAAGTGGGCAGAAAACAACAGGATGCAGTTCAACAAGGAGAAATGCAAAGTGCTGCACCTAGGGAGGAAAAATGTCCAGCACACCTACAGCCTAGGGAATGACCTGCTGGGTGGCACGGAAGTGGAAAGGGATCTTAGAGTCTAGTGGACTCCAAGATGAACATGAGTCGGCAGTGTGACGAAGCCATCAGAAAACCTAATGGCACTTTATCGTGCAGCAGCAGATGCATGACGAACAGAACCAAGGAGGTGATACTTCCCCTCTATCGGGCGCTGGTCAGACCGCAGTTGGAGTACTGCATGCAGTTTTGGGTGCTGCACTTCAAGAGGGTTGTGGATAACCTGGAGAGGGTCCAGAGAAGGGCCACTCGTATGGTTAAGGGCTTGCAGGCCAAGCCCTATGAGGAGAGACTGGGGCACCTGGACGTCTTCAGCATCCGCAAGAGAAGGTTGAGAGGCGACCTTGCGGCTGCCTATAAGTTCATCATGGGGGCACAGAAGGGAATTGGTGAGGTTTTACTCACCAAGGCACCCCTGGGGGTTACAAGAAATAATGGCCACCAGCTAGCAGAGAGCAGATTTAGACTGGACATTAGGAAGAACTTCTTCACAGTTCGAGTGGCCAAGGTCTGGAACGGGCTCCCAAGGGAGGTCGTGTTGTCCCCTACCCTGGCGGTCTTCAAGAGGAGGTTAAATAAGCATCTAGTTGGGGTCATCTAGACCCAGCACTCTTTCCTGCCTATGCAGGGGGTCGGACTCGATGATCTATTGAGGTCCCTTCCGACCCTAACATCTATGAATCTATGAATCCTGCCCTCAGTTGCATCCATGTGAATGCCAGTAGCATTCTAGGTCCTGTGGAGAGACTCCAGATGCAAACTGGTAGGTCTGAGAGCAGGATTTGGCATTCCCTTTGCTATTCAGTAGGTAAAAAAGAGCATTTTTGTATACTTTACTGAGAGCTGTTGTTTTCCCCCTGCTTACATTTTCTATTTATTCACTCCCTGATAGCATGTCCAGAGAGTCCCCTGAGAAAAGGGCTTTGGCCCTTGTAATCCCCTTTCCTGTAGGTCTTTTGTTCTGAAGGCTCCTCCTTAATGAATTTTGCTTACAAATAATTCATTAGGCATTTCAGAAGGCAGCCCAAATAATTCTTCCGAACTCTCCTCTGCTGTTTTGCCAGAACGGCCGCAGGGCTAATTGTACACCTGCATTTTATTTCAATAAATTGTGCTGAACTGAATCTGCACCTTAAGACTCTGTGCTTTGTGAGTTGCGAGCAAGTCCTTATGCATAGAGGGCTGCAGGGAAAAAATTAGTCCTCCTCTTTCTTCTCTGTGACTTATTTGACCTTGAGACTTATAATGGCATCTCAGACAAAATGAACATAATCTAATGGACAGCGGGGAAGAGGGAACGGCTGGGTACATCTGTCGTATTACGGGGCTGTCTGAACAGTCAATGAAGCAGGTCCAAACCATAAGAGGCCTGTTCAGTTTAGCTCCAGGGTCTGCAGAGAAGGAGCACAATCATTTATCTTTATTTACTGAACTCTGCTTTCTGTTTAAAAAAAAAAAAATAAGGGAAAAAAAAAAGAATTGACAGGTTGACAAAAACCCAACTTGCTGATGCCCGCTGCACTGAGATAAATGCTATTCATGCTTTGCAAAGACAAGGACAGCTTCTCATGCCCTTTCCCCCGTTCCAATAGGCACCTATTATACCGCAAATAAAAGCAGCATGAGACACCTGTATGCTGTTTTCTGTACCCCGCTAGTTCATCTGCTATCTGAACAATTTTTTTTCCCCCCGTGTTTCTTATAGGAGAGAGCCATGCAAATACCAGAGCTACTGACATTTCAAAGAGTTTGAAGTTTGGACTTTTTATTTTTGTGCCTATTTAGAAATGTGTATGGATGTGTAGGGTATCCCAGCAGGGATAACCCAGAGAAGATGAAAAGGAGCAAAGGAGCAAATAACTGAGGAGAGAAATGGAGGTTTTTTCACATGCACTTCATTAAAGTCCTTTTGAAGGTGCTGTTTAATGGGGCCCTGGCAACCCCCCCATGTTTATGTGCTCCAGAAATAAAAGTCACTATAAATGTTTTGTGGTAGTTTTTGCTTTCAGCTAAATGGGTCTAAGCCCAGAATACCCCCATAGATTTGAATGTGAACAGAATGTGCTAACATTGATTCATATTCCAGGGAGAAGTTGGGATTTGGAGCCAGCCACTAGATACCGAGGCAGGGGGAGGATTGTCCACCGTCGTGAAATGAATGAGGAACCCAGCTTTCACTTGCTCTCGGTGCATTTGAAATCTCTTCTTCTCCTCAGGTATGCAGGTAAGCAGCTAGCTAGCTAGATAGACAGACTGACTGATTTATCCTTGACTTTCTGGCTCTTCCACTACCTTGCTGAGTGTCCTTCAGCAAGTCACTTAACCTCCTCCCCCCTAAATTTGCTGATCTGCAAAAAAGAGGGAGTAGTGCTTGCTTGCAGGAGGGTCAAAGCATAACCCCATGCTTGCACCGGTAAGCAGTTACACATGCACATTGTCTCACCAGTGTCAGTAGACTACTCAGGCGTGTAACCCCTCCACAACCCAAGCAAGGGAGAATCTGCAGTCTGGCCTAGGGGAGCAGGCTGGCTTCAGTAATGACACGGTTGCAAAGCTGCTGTGAATACCTCAGCCAATAGGGTCTGCCCAGCACATGCTATCATTTTGTTATTCAAATAGTCTGCACCCCGGTGTATTCTTTATTTTTCTCCTGGCAACTCTGATAGAGACACAAAATCACAGTCACGGCATTTGCAAGTCACCTCTTGCTGGCCCGTAGGAGGCTCAGAGGCTGAGACGAGCTCCCTCTCCCCTTTGGAGAGTCAATTCTGCAGGCAATGTGGTTTGCCAGAATATATATATATATATATATATATATATATATATATATATTGCCAGGCAGGATGTTTTCTCCTCGCCCTGCTCTCCCCCCCCCCCCCCCCCCCCCCCCGTTTTTTCCAACCCTGATTCACATGGAGCCGAGAAAAGAGACAGCTGGGGAGGACTTGAGCAGAGAGGTAGGATACGTATCTGAAAGTAATTTGAATAGTTTGTGAACCATGGTGTCCATTGGTTTGTAACACCTGGCTGTGTCAGCTGTGTCAGGTTATGTCATGTTCTGGAGCTCAGTTTGACTGATGCAGCTGGATGGGACTGGGCTTCAGCTGACATTGCAACAACCCAGGCAAACTGAAGAGGCAATTTTCTGTGAACGCGCCTGAGAAACTGGAAACTCGTCACGAATCCAAACAAGCAAAGATTTCTGACTCGGGCTACGGTAAAAGGCACCTGGCTGCACGCTGGCAATCCAGCACACGTATCACTGGGACCAAAACCATAACCCCTTGCTCACCTGGGGCTGTATCTTGCTGCAGGGTGCTTGTGAGCTGACTTTGTCAACCTCCCCAAATAGGGTACAGGTCATCTTGATTAAAGGGAGCAGAATCCTGCTCCTAATTCACCTGGTTAAACTAGGAATGATGGGCCTGCTTTTTCTCTTTCTTACAGCAGTGTAGGCTGATTTCATTGAGGCTGCACTTGCATAAAGGAGCAAAGATAATACGTCAAGACACTGGGGCTAAGTACAGACATTTAAGAAGCCAAGGAAGAGTTGATTTAAGTTATGTAGTTTTCTGTGGATCGGTAGCAAACAGAACAGACATTCGCCCTTTGGTGGGGAGGCAAACCTTAGACCGGATTCTGCCATTTTTAGCTAATTGGTGTGTGTCGAACTTCTGTTCTGCTCTGGGTATAGACCCATTTCTGATCATTGATACAGGTAAAAGTGTGATGTCTGTACCTGACCTGGATCTAAAATAGTAAAAGGGCAGTTTCCTCCCTGAATGGTAGAGCAAGGGATACTCTACAGTGCTTAGACTAAATATGACCCATTTCTACCTCTGGAATGGGCCCACTCACACCAGGAGTCACCATTTATTCTTACATATTTCCACTGCAAAAGTGGCTGGAAGCCCCAGTCATAATACGACAGCCAGAAGCTGCTGGAGAATAGGTTCAGGTTAGAGATTAGGAGGCAATATTTCACTGTCAGGGTAGCTAGGATCTGGAACCAACTTCTTAGGGAAGTGGTCCGTGCTCCTACCTTGGGTAAATTCAAAAAGAGGTTGGATGAACACCTGTCTGGGGTCATGTGATCCCAGCGTGTGCTCCAACCAGTGGCAGGGGGTTAGACTAGATGATCTATTCATGTCCCTTCTGACCCCTAACTACTAGGAAACTATGAAACGACAATCATCATCTCAGGACATTGTTCTGGGAGCTTATGTTTAAGCGAAAGTTGTGTGATAACCATCACCGATTTTAACTCCAAAAGTTTTTTTTTTTGCTGGAGAACCAGAGCAAAGGACGAAGGGGTAGAAACTCCTGATTTCTGGTCCCAGCTGTGACAGTAGCCCCTTTTGGGGTTGGACAAAAGAAACCTAATATCCCCTTGCCTCAGTTTACTCATCTGTAAAAAAAAGGGGGAGAAAAAGCTGTTAATAATATCTCAAAAAAATAAATGGAAGTGACCAAGGAAAGGTCATTTACCGTCCTTTTGTTCACAGGAAAACTCTTCTGGCTTCAGTACACTTATGCCTCTTTATGGCATGGAGACATACACTCCCCTCTCGCCCCAATCGTCAAAGAAAGCACAAAACTGAATAGCATGAAACAACCTTGTAATAGAAACGTGTAATATGTTCCTACAAAGTGGGATACATACTGCACCTTGTCATTTGTTTCTGCCTTCCACGTTATCTGTACACCATTCTTTATTTTCCCCCGGGTAGATAAGAGGGAGCAAGGCGACAAAGAAATACAAAGGAAAAAAATATATAATGAACATTTGTATATGCCTAGAACTCATGATTACTAGTGCACTTGGACAGACCAACAGAAAGATAGACGAACAGCCATAAAATAGCTCGCACCGCCATTCAATTTTTAAGCATGTTTGTGATAATATCAAATGTCTTGATATTTTGCCATGCTAGCTGACATGCAGACTTATCTAAGGGCCCAATTCTGCAGAGTCCTTGAAGAGCTCTGTACTTCACAGAGCCCAACCCTGCCTGGCTACCTCATTCACTTAGATCAATATACCGGTTAACCATTTTAAATCCTTCAATTTTCTAGTTTGGCACAATTAGTAGCTGTCATAACAGTACACCACACTTATATTTCACCTCCATTAAAATGATTTTATTAATTCTCATTATTCAGTTAAAGTTTCCAAGTTTAACCATTTTAGCATCGATAGATAAATCTGATTTCATTACCATGTGTCCTTCAATTGCGAGTTAATCTCTTTGATGATCTCTAACAGTGCCTGTTATGAGGCAAGGAGAAGATTAGGAAAATCCGGCAGGGTGCAGATAGAGCCAAAGGCAAAAAGAGACATTAAGATGATGCTTTCTCTTGCCAAATCCAGGCCCTGATTCAGCGAAGTGTTTTAGGAAGGTGCTTAACTTTCAGCACAGCAACGGTCTCCTTGGAGTCAAGGTTAAAGGTAAGGACGTTCTTCAGCACCTTGCTAAAATACACATGAAAAGGGTGGGTCAGGCATGGATATCTAGTTGAGAAAGACGCTCTTAATGAGCCATTAGATCACAACTAGCACTGGCAACTTTTTTCCTTCCTGTGAAGCTTAAGGATTTATGTGCAGAATTTTTTTTTCCCGTTAGTAATTAATTCGGACCCCAACAGCGTGAAGATGGAAAGAAAAGGACCCTATTAAGACTTGATATTAAGTTAATAGCAGGTGACAGTGACTTCATCAAAACCCCTGTGAAAACATCAAGGAGATGGAAATTTCAGTTCTGGTACATTACTCAGCTGAGTATCATCAGACCTGCTTACCAGGGTCACAAAGATTATTTGTACATTAAAAAAAGAGACCGTCCATCAAAGTCAGTAAAAAAAGGGAAGTTGTTTCCACTGTATGCTCATATAGTCATGCAAATTTTAGGGAGGTTTCCATGATCCCACTAAGAAAGCCAACTGTCCTTTTAAGGTTCACATCCCTTAAAGGATGCTTCTGTCCTACGGGCTCCAGACTACCCATGAGCTACTGTACTAGACTCTGAATCCTACCCGTCTTTTCTGTCTAGCCAGTACTCAGAATAGAGGAACAACGGCACAGCTGGTGAAACGAGTGCCCAGTGCACTCAAAATGTAAAGGACTTAAGCAAAATTAACCCAAATTGACAGGAAATATGTCTTCTTCTCATATTCCAACTAGGGCAGCTAAAGGTGAAAAATCTGACCATGGAGTAAAATACTGTGGCTGGCTTAAAAAAAAAAAAAATAGATATTATTATATTATATAGATATTAATATCTATATATTAATATCTATATCACCTATATGTATTATCTATATATCTATATATTATCTCTCTATATATCTATTATAGATATTATTATTATTATTATTATTATAATAATAGATATTATTGATCAGGGATCCCAAACCTATATTGTTGAGACCCTCTAGCACTGCATGCAGCCACAGGAAAAGTTTTCTAGAGATTCATTTTCTTTAGGTTTAGAGAGCAGTATAACATTTCCCTCACCATGTTGCCTGCTGGGTTTGAAAGTTGGGAATTGTGGATCCATGATAAAAGCATTGTCCCTTGTATTTAAAAATCTCAAAAAACCTAACAAACCTAGATTTAATTTCACAGCTCTTATGTGTTTATACAGCAACATTATGTCCTTTTTAGAGATGGAAAACAGAGGCAAAGAGAGATTAAGAGACTGACACTGCTCTTATTTGTTTTGCTTTTATACCTCTAACTTCACTGGAGTTTCTGTTGTCTTACACCAAGGTAAGGGAGAGAAAAGTCAGGCTCAACAGCTAAATCCACGTAGGGTGTATCTACACATTGCCCTACAGCGATGCAGTTACTGCATCGTGGTTCAGCACTTACTTTTGGAGTAATAAAGCATGGTGCAATAACTACCCATACTATGCCATGTGCATGGTGCACGCTTAATTTTTGCTGCTACTTTGCCGTAGCAGCACGCTAAAAGAGTGGAGCACACCGCTACAGCAAAGTAGCTGCCAGTCATGTGTAGACCCACATCACCCTATGTAGCGATACGTTACAGTGATGGAGCAATAGGGTGACACGTAGATGTGCCCATAGGGACTTAAGAACCAAGCTAACACATTAGATGCCCAAGCCAAACATTTAGGGGCAGTGTGTGCCCCAAATCCTGTCTCAGTTACCTCTCACCCTGTCGGTGCCCAAGACCCTTCGGTTCCCAGGTTACTGTCACTGTCCTGGCACTACAGAGCCGTTCACACCTGAACCTCAATAGGACTCAACACAGGTATTTCTCTTCTTGTCTCACCTGCGAGGCCTGAGGTTATAGCCATTCTCAGAGTGCACATATCGGACTCCCCACTATCTCCTATTGAACCTGTTCACCTTTGCATGAAGTACTTCAATATTCAGAGACAGGAAACTCAGGCAAGTGCCCTGACCAGCAGGCAACACACTCTTTCTCTTGGCCGGATAGACATTTAAATGTTTTCTATGAAGTACAACACTTTCAATAAGCAAGATCAAGAGCCCTCCCCTCCCAGAGTACTCTATAGACCGGTGGTTGGGGTACTTTCCTGAGAGGCTGAAGACCTGGTTTAAAGGCCAAACCAGACAGAAGAAGAGGCCCTTGAACCTGGATCCTTTGCATTCCAGGTGAGCACTTGAGCAATGTCTCCAATGAGGTGGGTGGCAGGAAAGGGAGAGGGGAGGAAGATATAATAACAACTGTTCTCTCACTTTTTTGCAAGAAAAGACTGACCTGGCCTCAGTACCTGACTTCAGGAGAGGGCTATGGATCCACCATAGAAAGAAGGGTCTCCCTGTGACCTGGAGTTAGGTGCCTGTCTATCTAGGAGAGGTGGCGTCTAGGCTGCCCCTCTCCTAGCATTTCCCGCAGGCTACCTTCGGCAGAGCCCTGCTCAGCAGGATGGGTTTTCTGAATCCCATTCCTAGACACCGACCTCTAACTGTGTGTTGTCCAAGGCCCTTGTGTACCCATCTCACACTAGTGTCCTCCACTAAAGAGCCAGGCAGCTAAAAGTGAAGTGTTATAATGCTGAGTACTGAGGCACCTACATCCCTTTATGGATTTAGTCTTGAGTGACTTGCCATGTGTTAGCTCACAGACCTCTTAACACAAGGCAGAAGTCCTGAACCCCCTAGTTCCACATTCAGACTACATTCATTCGTATAACCAGCTTGAATTAGATCCTAAATGGGTTGGGGAAGGGATTTTCTGTTTTATCCTCATACCATGGCATCCTGGTTCTTTGCCTTGGGTTCCTAGGTATGACCACAAAATGCGTACTAAATAAAAATACCCAATCTCTCTCTGGATGTTAACTGATTGTGACAGGGGTCAGAAAGAAAGTGTCCAGCACCAGCTATTATAAGTGAAATATGTAGGATTTAAACTTCTCTCTGAAGCTTTAGGTGTCAGCAACCGTTGGGAGACATCAGGCTTGATGGACCTCTGGTCAGCTCTAATAAGCTTTATTCTTACATTTTGACTACTGTATTGCCCAAATTGCAAAGGGAACATGGCAAATGTTGTAGGAACAGCTTAAATAAGGCACATCTTTATCTCTATCTTGCTTCTGCCCTTCTGTGTCATACAGAAGCCAATAGGACAGTTCTGATTAATACAGTAATTATGTGGTTATTAAAAACAGTAATCATCCAGGAATTATCCAGTGCTGTAAAAATCCCATAGACGGAAAATATATGGACATTTTTAAATTGAGCATTACAATTGCCTGCATATGCAAGAAGCAAAATGACACATAAAGAATTTTTAAGATCCCGAGGAAGCACTCCTAACATGTTAAGAGCAAATAGTCTCCTCAATCAGCATAGAAGTTAGCACTGAACAAAGAGCCAGATCCTGATTTGCTCCCCTGGAGGATGCTAGCGGCTAAACAATAGCTATTAATGAAGAGCGCCAATTTATAGTGCACGAGCTAAGACGACTTACACAAAAGAGGGGCCATCAGAGTAGTTTATTCCTCCTTGCATCGCTTCTTCATTTCCAATTTCTGAGCCCGTTTTAATTTGTTATCAAAGTAATCTCTCGCTCCAGCTGGAGTCAGCAGTGTGTTTTGTTGTCTGTAGGGCTGGCAAAGTGTTCCCTTTGAATAGCATTCTGTAAAGATCACCTGTTCTGCATCTGTGATGGTTTTCCAGGTGCCAGGAGGTAGTGTTTTCAGATGAGAAACAGTGAAAGGAATATGCAGACGGTGCTGTTCTGCAGCTTTTCAGATCTGCGTGGGTTTCATCGGTGACAAGCAACAGACAAAAGGAAGGGGAAAACAACCGGAGGAAGTTAAGAAACATAACAATGCCGCAGAATAATCTCGTTGCTCCTGAACAATATGGTAGCATTAACTGAGCCTTTTCTTGGGTACCCTGGGGTGTGAAGAGAAACAACATGGCTCCTGTTGGTCCACAGTATAAACACCAACATGCATCATAAAATTAGTATACTTACACATATCTACAGATATTAATGTGTGTATAAGGCATGAGCAAAACAACCTGTTTATGTTGAACGCAGGTATAATACACGTCCATGTACTGTGCGGTGGAAGGAAGTCTCCCTAGCATTTCAGCCTACGCTAAAGGTGTAGCTTCCCGAGTGACCTGGAAGTTGACAAGATGATCAAGGATTATAGAGAATAAGTCAAAAAAAGGTCAGGCATGGCTGTACAAGAGACAGGAGTAATATCTATCTGTGTGTGTGTCCATGCTTTAGCCTATGATTGCATGGTTTGAAGACTAATGTATGTATAAAGATGTATGGTCTCATGTGATCTCTGGATTGTGCCTACCTTCCCACTTGTCCTCTCGGTCAGTTGGATTGACCAGCCAGCTGGTACTAAATAAAGGCCAGTTAATTCGAATTTGATGTCTAACTTGGAGTAGTGGGACTTGGAGAAATGTCCTTGGAAGTTGCAACAATGGACTTCAAGACTGTAAGGAGAAGAGCGTTCAGATAGTTGAATTTTGAACCCTAACAGAGCTAAGGGGTGGATGGGTGGGTGTATATGTGTACGTGAGGGACAGAAATAGAGCGAGAAAGAAAGCCAGCACCCAAATGGCAGGCTTTGATCATCCGTATGTGACATGTTGGTCCTGGCCAGACATGGACTGAAATTCCCTAGATGGCTTGAGGACCCACAACATCAGCATGTAGGACTAAGCTCTCCAGCACAGGGTTTCTCTACCCCTGCTCTTGTCCCAAACTTGGGACCTGGCCCAAAGGATTCACTCTCTACAATACTTGAATGTGAGATATAAACAAGCATGTATGTAAACCAGGGACTCGGTGCCAGTTTGACCAGCATGGAAAAAACTAACAATCCCAAGAAGTCTTGGAAGGACTGCTAATAGTACGGGTCGCAGAAGGGGATGATTTTAGATATATGGCTTTTGAATATGAGCCTCAATGGGACAATCACTATGTGTGATGCCAAGTTGGGAGCAGTCTAAATTCACTAGCAAACGCCCTGTCATCTTTCCCAGTTTCTGTGCTTTGGAGAGATACTTTATTGAACACTGGCTCCCAGGTAGTACTAGTCAGAAGGAAAAACTTCTCTAGCATTGGCAGAGACAGGCTGTATTGCACCCTCTCCCAGATTGCCTATCATCGAAGCATGGGCTTCACACCCCAGGAGTTTCCATATCTTTGTTTTTTTTTTATTCTACCTCTTACTTTGCCACTCACTTCCAATGCCAACCTCCATCTTAAAATTAGTATTGTTTGCCCTTGCTCCTTTTTCTAGAAGGCTAGAAATCACTTTAGCAAAACCAGAATGGTTTCTTAGGCACCTCCATAGGACTTGGGCAGAACTTGCCTAAGTTCCCAAAAGTGATGCAGGCTGACCCTGGTGCAGCAGCTACACCAGGCACCAGGTGTAAACTTCCCTCTACCCCTGTGTGGTGCAGTGGGCCAAATGTGTAGGCAAAACTTAAATGAAATCACCAACGCAACTTTAAACTGGATCAGGCCTTTAAACTACATTTCTCACAAGTGATGTGGGATCTAGAAGCGCTGCTTACTGACATCGGCAAGTGAGATTAATGGGATCTGTGCTTTGAATGTTCATGGTTATGTATAATGCTGGAAAAAGGCCGGTCTTTGGCACCCCAGCTTGGGCACTCAAAATCAGAGGACACTTTTGACCTTCGTCTCTTGTGTTTTAGCTCCCCATCTACACCACAGAGGCATATCAAGCCCTTCACTTCCTAACATGCTGCAAAGATAGATTAATGAATGTTTACAAAGACTGAGGCATTCTAGTGAGGAATAACAGCAAAGCCCATGAGGAAATTAAGATTTCTCTATTCAGAGCAGGGTGTGAATACTGTGCAGTAAATAAGGCCTAGGGCCAAGCATTAAACAAGGAGGATTAAAAAAAAAATACTACTCATTAAGTGAGTACCATCCATTCTGTGCACTGAATGAGGCAGGGCATGTGATCATGTAATTAAAGATCGTATCATAATGTGTATGCGCAAGAGGACTAAATTAAAATTGCACAGGCGGTGTTAATTCTGGTTTTTCCTAGCTTTTTTAAGGGCTTGCCTTTGCAATCGTACTGTTCTCTTAGCTTAAGTTTGTGTGCAATTTCCTACTTAAAAAGTGAGAAAATAGAAAGCCCACCATGTCGCATCAGATGGACACCCATGTGGCTCATCATTAGGTCCAGTACTTTCAGATCGGTTGCACAGACCGCTACCATTTAAGCTAAGGGAGTAGCTGATGGCAGTCATTCTTGAAACACAGGACTAGAAGAGATGCCCTCAGTTATGAATTTTATTGCCCAGTTTTCACAGATGCAAAAAGGCATATTATTCTTTGGAGAAATGATCTGGGTTCATCTTAAAGCTAGTTAGGTTACTTACCCTTTCTATTCCTAATGGAGGCTGGTCTAGAACTGCACTCTTCTGATAGATTAAGAAGTTTCTTTTCATTTCCCTGCTCTCATTTCATAAGCCTGGCTGTATTGATTTGGTTGTATGCACTCATCCCCTCCTTTCCCACCCCCCAAAAAACCCAACCTGAGGTAGGAACTTGTCACGGAAGAAAAAAAACCAAAAAAACCCAAATGGCTGGATAGTTCCTTTTTGACAATCCTGAAAGCTGCTGAAATCAGAGTCTTATAATGGCAACCTTGACTGTAAGTAGCAATATCAGTTTTGCTTATAATGATGATAAATGTTCATAGGGCTTTTAGTGCAGCTAAAGTTCCCTGGCTTATTGGAGTTTGGGATCTAAAGCTATAATCCTGTAATTTGCCCCACAAATGTGGGAACATAAACTCTTGCAGAACATATCAAAGGCAGAATCTAAGTATGCCGCCTATTTAAAGGCCAATGCATTTATATGAAATATATTATATATAGTTTTTTTAAATGACACTGAATGGTTCATAGGTCTCCTCTGAAACATACCCTGCTGTACCAGGAACCCCAACTTCAACTTTCTCATTACATGCTTCTTCAGTAACTAGGTCTTTGTTCCTCCATAAAACCTGCTACATATAGTTTTACTAACTCCCAGGATTTTATCATGGGGTTTGCTTTACATTATGTTCTTCATAAAAGCCTCCTTTTCTAGAATCAGTTATGTGAGAATCTCACTTTTCATTAAAAAAAGAAGTAAATGTCTAGCCTTCAGGGTAGCAGAGAAAAGGTTCAAAGCATGATCCAAGTGTGCTTGGAAACTTCCAAACCCCAATATACACCCTTTCCCCCCTAAGTCCAATGATTGGGGGGGGGGGGGGGGAACTTCTAATCATTTACAAACTTCTCAGGTCATCAGTGCAGTTCAGAAAACTTTGTTCTTGACCAGGTCCACAATACTTCTCAACTCCAGATTCCTGATACTTATAGCTCCCTTGACATTTACAATTAACGAGCCAATTATTGAATAAGAATCAGACCAAGGTGCAACTGGGATAGCCTATCTAGTTAATTAAAAAATATATAGCCATTAATTATCACAGATGTGGCCAATCACCAGTCTATTCTCATTATTTAATGGATTCACTCTTCCCTTCTACCTTATACCTGTTTCTTCTTCTTAGTTTTTGATTTATGACTTCCTTCCCTTCTTCAGGGCAAAAGCCTTAAAGTTTGTACAGCTCCCAGCACACAATGAACACTACCAAAAACAAAGACGACAGCCGATTGGGTAACTAGATGACTCCTCAGAGTCAGCACAGTCATTCCTACGTAATAAATGATTTACAATAAGGCTCCTTGAAGAATTGGAGATGATAAGTGGATATGATGGTACAGAGATTATAATAATGCATTTATAATGGTGTATATAATGGTCAAGGTCTGCCTGACATTTACTTTTGCAAGTGGAAGGAGAAAGATAACTCTTGAGTGGAAGAGCCATGAATGAGTTATCAGGTCTGTCCTCACAAGAAAAGATAAAGGTCATTACAGAGAACAGCTATCAGGTGGTACAAACAAAGAACATTGTTTTTCTGTGTTGAGGTCTGTTGTATCATCTTGCCGGCATCTCCTTAAGGGATTATCATTTTCTTTTTTTCTTTTTTTCAACATGGTGGTAAAGAAGAGTGCTACATATACCCCTGAGTGATTTCAAAATCCTATGTTTCACATTATTCTTTGTGGGGTTTTTTCTAAGAAGCCTCTTCATCTGCTCTCCAGCTGTATTAGATCAAGAATTCAGCTACCAGTTCTACATGAACAATTCACTACCTCTCATATCTGTTCCCTTCTGTCCAAGCAAAAGCCTAGGTCTGCCTTAGTGACATCTCCTTATGCAGGCCCAGCTCCTGCCATCATCTTAAACTTGGCATAGCCAAAGCTTTTTATCATCCCCTGCTGCACCTGCCTTCTCTGCCCACCACCACTGCAGCCAACATCCCTGCCTGCTTGTCACTCAGGTTTATAACCTGTATGCCACCTTCTAGTCCATGCTCTCTCAAGATCCTCATATCAAGACGGAAATCTTCCATCTATTTTTCTGAGTAAATTCTCTATGATTTTAACCCCAGTCTTTTTTTTTTTTTTTTCTGTCTCCACATGTGAAATACTTGTCTAAGCCATCATCACTTCATACTTCAATTAGCACAATGTCTTCTTTGGCCACTTGATGTAATGGGGTAACTGGTACCAGGAACTAATGCAAAGTTCAGTGTGGGTCTCGGCAACTCACAACTCGCTTCGCTTATATACATACAAGACGCTTCTGACAAAGAGCATTTTCCTGACGAATCACTTTGACCCTGTCACTCTTCTTTTGCTTTCCTTTCACTGTCTCCATTTTTCCTACTGGATCAGAAACAAGCTACTCCTCTTGTCTTCCAAGGCCGTTCAAGATCTATGCCTGACTATAACAGGGAGCTAGAAGGCTCCTGTTACTTTTAAGAGTAGAGTATAGCAGGTTAACTTGAATCAGGGAGGACTGGAAGCAAGGAGACAGGCTAGCTGGTAGTGAAATGGCTTCCAGCAAATGAGGCACAGGTGGAGGTTAGCTATGGAAAGGTAACTCACCCTGGGGAGGGAGGCAGAGCAGAGAAATGCATCAAGGGGTAGTCAGGGAATCTGCCCAGAAACAATGGGCTGCAAATAAATGAGCTTAGTTCTAGCAGGGAGGAGAAGCAGGTTTCAGGCACAGAGGAGAAATTCCTGTAATGGCCCACAGAGTTACATGGCCAGATGGGGAAGGGCTTAGGAGACTCTTAAAGCCTGTGCCAAAGAGCATGTGGTCACTTTGACCCTGCTAGCTGCAGGGTGAAAACTTGCTGCCCTGAAAAGCTGCATTAGGATGCCCTACTGATCCCTGGAAGGCTTGACCATGCTGAATGCTTGCTGCAAGGGGAAGGGGGATAGGACCCAGGTCAGGGGGAAGCTTGTCAGACTGCTTGGAGTTTTGTTAAAGCCTGAGTGCTTATGTGTTTTGGTTGGGTTATAACTTATGGTTTGGGATTATAGAGGTGGGTTGGAGGTCTCATTAGTGCCTGAGGGGCCTATGGCTGCTCTGTGGACTGATAGGGGTCAGGTTCAAGCTGCTGATTGGGCCAGAGGGTGGACACAGGGGCTAGGGAGCCCAGCATTGCTCTAGAGGGGTGAGAACTAGGACCAGAGGGGGTGAGATACAGCCCAAAGCTGGTCTGATACTAGGGCCAGGGACTCATAGCCCAAGAGGGGCAGAGATGCCTGTGAAAAGTGAAGCAAGGGTCAGGGACCTGCAACCCAAGAGGGATAGTGATAGGACTAGAGAGGGGTAGAGATAAGGGCTAGAGGCCCACAGCCTGGGAGAAGCAAAGTTAAGAGCCCAATAGGGTGGGATAAGGGCTGAAGCCCAAGAAGCCAGGCTTGGTGCAATGGGTCTAGGCTAATAGGACCAGTCAGAGCAGAGGGGTGGAGGCAGGGAAGGAGGAGACCCAACAAGAGGTGGAGGCCTGAAGTGGCCTGGTGGTTTGGGGCAGCAAAATGCCTACCTGCGTGATGATTGGGAACACCTGTTTGCCATCGGCATGGCTGTAAGGAGGCTTGGAGGTTGTGATTAAAGGCATCGGGTACCCTGGGGCATGTACATGCCAGGAGAGCCTACCTAGACTGAAGGCTGGTTGGGGACCAGTAGAGCCTGAGAGAGATCTGCTGACACAAGGACAGAGCTGGGCTCACCCAAGGACCCTTGGGCACTTCCCTTTCCAAAGGTAATGAAGAACATCAAGGAAAGGCAGGAAGGGGAAGAGGGGAGGATAACCTAGATCCAGAGTGGACCAGGAGCCACGTGGACACCAAGGTCTTCACCAGCCCCCTGGAGCACCAGTCCTGTTGCACTAACCCACTTATTTCTTCCATTTTATCAGACTGTGGTGGCTTGATCTTGCTCTGTGAATGATACTGGCCTCCATTGCTTTTGTTGGCTTTGGATATTTTCTTATGTTGCTTCCTAATACTGTAATCAGGTGACACAATAATTTTATAATACAATGACTGTTTTATAGCCCATGGTGTGTTGGCTCATAACTCCTGGGCAGTTCCTGGTGGATCACATTATAGCTGGCCAGAAAAAAATATAAAAATATTTTTTTTTTGTTCCAAAAGGAAAGCTTTGACACTTCAAAATTTCTTTTTAGTCTGAACCAAAAACTTTTCTTTGAACAGATTTTTCTTTTTTAAATCAGTTCAGAAATATTTATACACCTTGAGTCCATATTACATAATCATTTCATTTTGGTCCTGTTGAACTGTTTAATTTGGTGGGCTGATTTCACTTGTGTTAGGTCATTGATAGCATGCTATGATATGTAATATTAACTGTATTATATATGGTGCCATTAAAAGGAGGATAAAATGAAACTCCAAGCAAAATGAAAGGAAGCAAAGCAACACTCCTGTTGAAAAGTTTGTCAGGACTGAGACATTATTTACATGACACCCTTTGATTTCAGCGAAACTGCTTTCTGACAGAAAATGGCTCCATCAAAGATGTTCTGACTGTCTCTAGTTCTCATCACAGAAGTGGCCAATGCACTTGTTGGCAATTATAGCCAAAGTGCTAGGAAATAAGGGTGTCCTTGAGTGCTCTCCCCATAATGGATAGTTCTTCCGCAGCAGGTTGGGGTCATATTGATAGGGTGGGATGGCAGAAGCAAGCTCTGTTGCCATCCATGCAATGAATGTTCTGCAGATTGATAGGAGACTTCAATTTCTAAGGCTGTCATTCCAGCACCGTTCATGAGTATCCGAGTCATTAAAGTATTTTAACAGGTACCACAACTGTCTCTGATCATGATGCAATGAAGAGCAGAAAAGACATGCTTTGGTGAATTCGGTCAGGCATCATGATATGTTGGTAGCATATTTTGTCAGAAGCAGAAAATTGACTCTTCCTTCCCCTGGAAGTAAACGCATACCACATACATGGGTGATTGTAGCAAATTAAGCTCTTAATAGTGCCTGCCGGGTGGGCTTGTGAACTTGTAACCTTGCTGTTTATTTATCCATCTCGTACAATTCTCAATTTCTATCTTCTCTTTTATTTTCAGTTTACTTTACCGTCTTCCCTTAGTCACTCTCCTTTTGCTGGAAGGCATCATTTTTATGCTCTTGATGTGCTTGCTCTCCTATTTGATTATAAATTGTTTCCCCATTTTTCTGAATGGGTTCCTGTATTTTATTTATGATGTAAAATTAATAAAGAAAGCCTGAAGTGTTAACCATACTCGACTTGAAACAGAAGTTTTTGCATTATTCTTTGAGGTTGGGGGGGGGAGGGGCGGTGTTGGGTTGATTCATTTTTTTTAAACATCAGCAGATTCCTCTCAGTATCTTCATCTTTGGCCAGGATACAAAATAGAAGAACTGATTAATGTTGAGTTTTTTTTGTAGTTCCAACTTGCCAAGACCAAGGAGTATCAGAAATACTGAGAGCCTATTTGCA
The DNA here is from genome assembly GCF_030867095.1 of Alligator mississippiensis. Classification (NCBI taxonomy): domain Eukaryota; kingdom Metazoa; phylum Chordata; order Crocodylia; family Alligatoridae; genus Alligator; species Alligator mississippiensis. The sequence goes on from NC_081826.1 coordinate 294,861,190, forward strand.
TAAGAGTCACAGACAGATTTTTTTCAGACCAAAATGGTCCAGTTCAGTGCTAATCTTGCAGCACAGCCCTCTAAACCAATCAGTCAATTACAAACGAAGGGCCAGATTGACCAATCTGCTTTGGCTGCATGATGCTACTCTGGCAATGCCAGATGGCTGTTAATTCAGCCAGAGCCTGGATACATTCTGGGAGTGATGTAAGACCTTCTGATTTGGGCAGGCATTTAGCAAACAAAGATAGACTGAAATACTGTTTAGGGGGGTCCCTTTTCCATGGATATTCTAGGTCCTTTTTAAGTTGCGTTATTCTCCTGTCACATTTCTGTTTTATAAGTTATTCTGCCCTTTTATTGTGAGTTATTGTAAGCCTCCCTGAGCCTTTGTTGGGAAGGCCAGAATATATATTGAATACATAAAATAAATAAATAAATCCCAAAAGTCAAGATATCAACCAGACAGAGCTAATCAATAAGGAATGCTGACACCATTGGCGTGCTTGAATTTCCTACTATTTTTGCACCCCTTTTCCTGGAGTGGCGGTATTTGAATCATAGACTAATATTGGGAACCTCCATCTATCCCAGATTCAGGGCTCTGATTCCTCATCTGAGCAGAGGTTGCTAACTGAGCGGGGCATTACCATGGCTGAAACGCACCTTTGAGCTAATAACTTAGTGGTCCAGGCATTCACTCAAGAACTGGGAGGCCTTGGTCCCAGACCCTCCTCCACCTGAGGTGATCTAAATACACATGCCCTACCTCTTAGAAGTATGTCAACCTCCCAGGGTCTAGGGTGGTGGTGGTGGTGGGGGGGGGGTTAGCACTTACCATATCTCCTGAGCCTGAATTGATTCAATTCTTGCAGTTAGTCTAACCTGACCAGGCTGAACTGGTTTGTAACTGGACAGACATTCTCTCTGTACTGAGGAAATTCAGGCACATGCCTGCAGTGGCTCAGGCTAGAAACTGGGGACCACTACAGCAGCCTTGAAGGGGGAGGGTTGGGGGCATGGCTAGGCCCTGGAAGGACTCTTTCATTAGGGATGTCTGCCTTGCAGGGTCCCAGGCTTTTCCCCACTGGCAGAAGTGTTGGCAGCCCCCAGCCCCATGCTAGCACTCTGAGGCAAGGTGGGGTGTGCAGTGCATGCATATGTTGATGGTACAGAGCTTTTCAATCTCCCTCCTTGCTTCGTCATACTGTCTGCAGCAAACTGACAGGTGAGCAAGCCAGCCTGGGACGTGATAACAGTCTTTATCAACTGATTAGCAAAACAACAGCCTCTCTCCAAATTACTTCAAATTTCATAAACAGCTGACCGGCTGACCTGTTGATTAGCTCCAAAAGGCCAAAGCGGTCACTGTTCCATCTTCCTGTCCCAGTGAAATTGGAGAGAGAGACACACACAGACACCTCTCAGCATTAGCTATCATACCACATACTGGCTACAGCCTGTGCTGTGGCAGAGAGGAGGAAGGGATTTCTGTTTGAGCAGCAAGCGGTGGGGAGGGGGAAGAGGGAGGCACAGGGAAGCCATCAGACCCTGCCATGCCTGCAAGTCTGTGCTGAGCTCCAGCTGGGGAATAGAGGGGAGGTGCCAGCCCTGCTGCAGAGCACAGAGCCCTACCCAGCCCAGAGAGCATACTGGGATGCTGGGGGACTCTGATTTAACTTAAACCAGCAAGGGGTCTGGGACAGACATCCCATAAACCGGTTTGAGCCAAATCAGTTAAATCTGATACTACATTCAACCAGGTTTATCTTGTCAGAACCCAAAGTTGTGATTTTTTGTTTGTGTGTGTGCTTCGGCACCGCTAAATTATTTCCTGCCAATTTGTCGCTTTCTTTGCACGGTAGAGTTCTCTGCTGCAATAGAGAACTCTGGTGCAACGGGGGATTTCCCGACAGATTACAGCTTCTTTGCAAGGTGCATCTCTTTTTTGCATCGTAGTGATACACGCTGTAAAGAAGTTCCCGCCATTTGTATTAGGATTCGCGCCACGTTATTGGCCCATTCCTAATGTAGGCACACATGGTGGCTAGCGATTGGCTTGCTAGCCGTACAAAAGGCTTGGGTAGTTTCCGCCCAAGTCAGAGGAGGGAAAATGAGAGAGATTCTGTGTGAAGATCTCCAAGTGCTGCGGACCCCCGCGAACCCAACGCGCCTCCCCTAAGCAGGCAATAGAGGCAATAGAACTGAGTCTACGGAGCTTTCGCTTCTCGCCTCTCCCCATCGCCAAGCGCAATCCTAGACATATCCCTTTCCTGTAACTTTGGACCCGCGGAGCCTAAGTAACTTCGGGGAAACTTTTCGAACCCAACCGAACCGGACCCGCGGAGCCTAGCAAACTCCGTGGGAGCAATTGATTTGTCGTGTTCCTCTAGTGAGGATCCAAGCAGGAGCTGTGCCTGGAAACCTGTCCAGCCTACACCAATACCATCTTTGGGTGTAAGTAAACAATCTTTTCAATCAACCATTACGCCTCCGTAACTAATTCTAACTCACTTGCGCTAAACCACCCCGCGGTTCTCTCCAGCCCCGTGTGCCCGGGCTGCTGGTCACAGCCCGTGTGCAACGACCCCGGTTCGCCCCCGGCTCACCCATGGCGGCCAGAATGGGATCGGAATCACCGCCACACATGGCAACGAGGGCGGGATCGGGGCCCGGCCCGCACATATCTCAAACTGGTTTCAGTCATTTTCAAACTGGTTTATGTGCACTGAACATCTGTTCTGTTACAGGTTTAAACCAGTTTCTGATCACTTAAACTGGTTTATGTGCAATGTCTGTCCCTAGCCCTGATGAAGCAGAAGCAGCATGTATCCAAGGGAGTTAGAGTTATGAGGCCCAAGAAAAAAGTTGGGAGACTGCCTTTAAGCAGGGCTCAAATCCAGATTAACCTTCGCTCTGTTCTGCTCGGGAGGGTTGCTAACACTAACTGGGAGGAAAAAAAACAAAAAACATGACCAATCACTGGAAAAGGAGGAGGTGGCGGAAGGGACCTCCCACCTTTTATCCCAGTCTTCTAATGGTTAAAATGCTTCCCTAGGATATGGGAGACCCAGATTGTGGCCTCCCCTCAGTTAGATTTTTAAACCCATAAGGGGTCCTAATTTCTCAATAAGGTGGGCTAGGGAGTACCAAGAGCACCCTTCCTGTTAGAAGTAAATAGCCAAGGTGGGAAAACATGTGGGGTTGGAAGAGAAGCAAGCTAGGAGGAGCTATGACTTATGGCTTTGTGAGATATCCATTGCCCTAGAAGGGAGGGCAGGTCCTGGTTTCTTACTGCTGTCTGCTCATACTATCCAATGAACATTTGATGGAAAGCGCAGAAGCTTGCTCTCTTGACTCAAAATTCAGAAGTTCTGTAGCCAAGATTTGGAATCCCTTTGGTCTCAGGAAGGACAAGAACCAACTTTCCATTTCCTGGGCAACTTCTCTGATGACTAAGCTGTTATAAAGAGCGGGGCTGGTGCCAGCAACACATCCAGATACAGTTGTGAGTGCAAAGGACTGTGGCCGCTGCAGTTTGAATTCAGCTTCATACTGTCTGTGTATATTAGGCAGACTCAAGGTAAATCTAGCAGATCATAGGCTCTAAGGACTTAAGTGGTGCTCAGGCACCACACTGTCTCCTCTCAGGAGCCCAGTGGACCTTAGGTAGGAGTGGTTGTCTGGTTTCTCAACCCATTGCACTTCTACTCATGCACTATGCATGTTATTTCATGCACTGAGTGATCCTTGAAATCCAAAATGAAGGCACTGGATGAGTTTAGGTGATTAATAAGCCTTGTGCTTGTAGGAGCAGGAGTATGCTGGATTGCTTTCTGTGCCTTGTGCCTATATTTTGACAAAGTCCTGGATAGGCAGCAAGGGTGGCACTCCATTCCCTTTTTGGTCATCCGAGTGTCCAGATGTTGTTAACTGTATGCTATTTGACATACATAGGCCTGTGTGCATAGATGTGGGGATACTGGAAGGGTGAAGCTTCTGCTTCACTAAGCACCATTTTTGTCTTCAGTTTGGACAGCTCTTATTGACTTCTCACTACATCAGGATCCTCCTCTAAGAGTTTCAGATGCTGCCTATCTCTGTTTCAGCCCCCTGTAAAAGAAAAGAGAATGGAGAAGAAGATGCTGAAATCCTTTCAGAAGAATTGGCATTCAGAAAACTTCCTTTAAAAAGGGAAAGCTGCCTGCAAAGTGTGAGCCAAGTTTGTGAGGAAACAAGAGTTGATGCCTCACCCCCTCGGAGGAGGATTTGTGAAAGCTGTGTGGTGTAATTGGTAAATGATTTCTGAGGCTCCCAAACAGTGATTGTTCCTGAGAAAGCTTCCAGGGATGATAATGAAGAATTGTTCTCTTTAATACCGTTGGCCTTATCCTAATACTGCCATGCCAAGAGTCTGGAATTACTAATGCCAACCAATGAAATACAGCACTTTATTAGGAACAATTCTCAGTAAAGGGTTAACTGAGATGTAGCTATGCACAGGAGGATCTTTTATTCCTAATGACTGTGTTTCATTAGTGGTTAAGGAGAGAGTGGGGAGAGAGAATCTCGGTACCTTTCCAATTTAAGATAAAACTCATTTTATTCTTACACCTGCTAGCTCTCCCCCCAACCAGGTCTCTGCTCCCTAGGCAGAGTCCTAGCAGTGCCCATAAATGCCTGTTAAAATAAAAATTTCTGTTCCATTAAACATATGAAAAATATGTTGCATTGAATACAGTTGGTTTGGGAAATCTGTTTTTATCCATTCTAACCAATCGTCCATAATAACTGCAGCTGCCACAAGTGGCACAGAATCTATTTTCTATTCTAAGGCTCAGAAACAGTGCTTTTGTTCCAGCATATATAGATTAGGGTTGTCCAACATGGTGCTCTCAGGTCAGGGACAACTGCTTGGCACGTCCTGGTGTCCTGCATGATGATCTTTACTTTTTGTGGCAATAGGTCTCTCTTAGGTAGCAAGATGTAGTTAGCAAGAATGGAGGCATTTGGCCTTCATTTTGTGGTGCAGCCTCAGGAAGTACCCATTTTCAAGAATACAGCGGTGTGCCTTCACTGATGTATTTTACCAAGCCACCTCTCCATGCTAATGATGGAGAATTTTAGTTTGGTGGCTTAAGCCAAGCCTGTGAGAGAGGAATTTCTAAATTCTCATGTTGACTCTACTGCATTTTCTCCCATCCATTTGTTATGGGAGAAAAAATGGGTGTAATGGCACTTACCTCCCTGTCACAGATAACCTACTAATCATGTGCAGATTAATAGATGTATTGGTCAAGTTCACCACAGACATGAAATGGTCAAATTCCAGTACTATAGATACATCTGCAATGGTACACGAGGCAAGAGGGACAGTCCAAGGGTGAGGGAGTGGTGGATGTGAGACCCAGGCTTGCAAAACTCCACTGTCAAAGGCCACAGAACCATTTTGAATGGCACTTGTAGTGGGCTCCAGAAAGTTAGCCCATAATTTTCACTAGTCATACTGGCTCCTTCTCCCCCTACCTCACCCAACCTCCTTTTTAGTATTTCACCTCTGGAAAATGAAACAGTAAAGAGCAAGGCTCCCTCTTCTTTGCTTAAACACTTGGGTGCACCACGGGCTTTGCGAGCCAACTGAAATGATGCCGCACATGCAATCACTTGCTTTGCACATCAGCAAGTCTTGTGTATCCTTCCAGGAGTACAATTTCAAGGGATTTGTTCCTTGGGCAGGGAAAACCAAATGCTTTCAGAAAGAGACTGGATGGAGAAAGAATGGTTTCTGTGGCAGGATGAAATACTCTATCAGTTGGGTAAGGGAGACAATACAAGCACGGTAAAAGGTATTTACAATCATCCCAACTCACCAGGCCACAGAGAGCTGTCAGTAGAACAATGTGGTGCTTCTAGCTGTCAAATGGAAGATCTAAGTTGGTGAAGGCATTCTAAGATGTGTAGTGAAAATATCAGTAGGGGGTTCGAGCAGGGGCTGCAGGACTTTATGGTGCACACCTTCATTTCATGGAATGGCTTGGTTGCCCCGGGACAGGACTGGAAGTTGTTTTATCTTCAAATGTCCAGAGTGCCCTTGAAAAGGTATCATGTCCCACATAAAGGTATGACCTCTGAGCCCAAGTTTCATTCATGTCCACCCGCTTTATTCTTCCTCCATGGGGTATGGTAATAATTTGGTCTCACAATATCAGCTTACAGTATCTTTTCCATCTCTCCCGAGGAGGAAGCCAAAGCCATTCCTCACCCACTTTATCAGGCATGTAGGGGTAGAACACCAGGTGGACACATACATTTAAGATCTGGGAAACTCGTGTAGGAATAAGGCATAATATCCTTTTTCAATATGCCCCTATACAGGCAGAGGCCCAGCCCTTTGTGAATAATTTATCATTTTTGATTAAAAAAAGGTAAGTCATCAAGTTAATGTGGATTCAGCTACATGTATTTGTGGAACACCATGTAACATTTAATAGGGTGTAACAAGCATTAGCATGCATGTACCTCAAAGCAGAGTGCTCCACATTGGACACAGCAAGGCTTTCAGCAGTGGAGGTTTGTCTCTTGCAGGGCACCATAGGGAGCAGTGAACTTTATTTGTCTAAGGATGCCAGACTAATACATCTTGGGATGCAAGACATATACCTTCCCATGGTGCATCCTGTGAGTAGCTGAGAAGTCTGTTCCACAGCTAAATGAAATATGTCATTGAGACAATTTCAGAACATCCAGAATGATTAATCAATTTACTTCTGAGCCATCATGAACCTTAAAATATTACAACCCAAAGTTGAAGGTCTTACACTCTTCAAGATTAGCATACTCAAGCATGTGACTATTAAGTACAAACCAGATACTAAATGACTGCCCTCTATATGGTCCACCAGAGGGAGCAACCAGTCTGAAAGACTGCAGTAATGCTGATGGATCTACTCTTAAAATGGATGGAGGACTTGACTTTCTGAAGTCATATGCAAGAAGAAGAAAAAGAAGATGACTGCACCTTGGGAGAAGAAATCCAAGGCATTCATACAGGCTGGGGAGTTCCCCTCTTGAAAGCACAGAGGCAGAAAGGGATCTTGGAGTCATTATTGACTCCAAGATGAACATGAGCCACCAATGCCAGACCGCAGCCAGCAAGGCCAGCCATACCTCGTCATGCATCCAAAGGTGCATCTCAAGCCGGTCCAGAGAGGTGATCCTCCCCCTCTATGCGACTTTGGTCAGGCCGCAGTTGGAGTACTGCGTCCAGTATTGGGCGCTGCACTTCCAAAGGGATGTGGCCAGCGTCGAGAGGGTTCAGAGGAGGGCCACCCACTTGGTGAGAGGGCAGCAGGACAGGCGCTACGAGGAGAGACTGAGGGACCTGAACCTGTTCAGCCTCAGCAAGAGGAGGCTGAGGGGGGACCTGGTAGCTGCCTACAAGCTCATCAGGGGAGATCATCAGCAAATAGGTAGATCCCTTTTCCCCCCAGCACCACCTGGGGTGACAAGGAACAATGGTAATAAGCTGAAGGAGAATAGGTTGAGGTTAGAGATCAGGAGGCAATATTTTACAGTTAGGGTGGCCAAAATCTGGAACCAACTTCCCAGAGAAGTGGTCCTTGCCCCTACCTTGGGCAAATTCAAGAGAAGGTTTGATGATCACCTGTCTAGGATCTTGTGAACCCAGCATTCATTCCTGCCTGTGGCAGGGGGTCAGGCTAGATGATCTGTTCAGGTCCCTCCTGACTCTAGCTACTATGAAACTAAGGGGAAATGAAAACCTGCCCCAGCACAGACATCTTAGAAGAGGAAAGTCCCAGTAAGAGGCTGGCAAACAAAAGTGATTCCTCAGTAAACTTGCAAAAAATCCCAGACTCCTGATTGGCTGGGAGGGATCCTTTAAGAGAGAAGATGTGTGTGTGGGGCTAGGGGAAAGAGAGAGCCTTGCAGTGGTGGATCCACCCCTTGGGGAAGCCGGAGTTAATGAGGGGACCTCCAGAGGACCTGGGAGTGTGCAGCCCTGAAGAACCCAGCCAGGGCTTCAGGACATTACAGGTTGATTCTTGCAGGGACTCATCCACCAGGAACCCATGAGCCTTGTGTGTGGTGAGAGAGAAGGCAAGACTGGAGGGACATAGTCCTGATCACCTTTGATATTGGGATGAGCTGACGGGAATGGGGTATTGGGTGTCACACAGGAAAGCTGTGTAATAGGGGAAACCCTATCGGGGTGAGCAGAGGGCTACAGAAAGACCAAGAGGGATTGGGAAGTGCGGTGGTTTGTGTGTTACTTTGTTTGTGTTTGCCTTTGAGTTAAGGTTTGTACCAGGGCGGGATGGCACTGTCTGAGGGTATTGGAAGCCAGAGTCAGCTACCAGATGAGCCAGAGGGCATAGCGTCCTCTACCCACTGCTGCCTGCAGAACCACCTGAAGACTGGATTGTGTCTGTTAAGCTTAGCAGACACCGAGCTGTGCTCCTTCTGCTGACCACTGAAAAGACTGCAAAAGGCATTTTATTGTCACCCTGAGAATCATGGTATTACATCATTAATATATTTGAAATGTTGTGTTGTCAGTGTAAAATATAGTACATTGTAGTCCAGTTCATGAATGTGTGAATGTTGGGTTGTTTATTGTTGATTGTTAACTGGCATTATTAGTTTAGCTATATATTTTCCTTTTCATATAATTTATAAATGCAAGTGCGTCTAATTTATCTATCTGTCTATCTACACAGACACAGACACACACTTTATATACATATAGTATTAAATGTTGTGTGTATATATATATATATATATATATTGGCTTGAATCATTTCTTGCACTGGAGGAGGGGAACTTGGTGTACTCTGCTGCTCAGCTGCTACTAAGTCTATGCAAAGCTTTGGTCCCTGATTCGATTCGGTGGAGATTCAGCCTGATTCTGTGGCTGAATCCCCAAATCTGAATCATATCAGATAACCTTTAATCTCTCCAAATTGAATCGAAATTCTCTGAATCGATTCGGAGACATTTAGAAAGAGCAGGCGATTTGGATATAGACACAGCTTTAAATGTTTTTTCTACATACGTCAAGGTAGCAGGCAGCTTGTGATCCCTGCGATGCTGGGTGGGGTGCATGGAGCATCCCACAGAAGCATGGGGGGCTCCCCAGTGCACTTGGCAGCAGACCAGGAAGTGGACCAGAAGCTTTTCTGTTCCACCTCCAGGTCCACCGGGGAGCCCCCCTGGCTTGGCAACTGGTGCCTCCTGGGTCTGGCAGGGCACCCAGGGTCCCCCCTCAGCCAATTGCTGTGCGAGAAGGGCACAGGGGGACCCCCCTGTGCACTCGGCAGTGGACCTGGAAGTGAACCAGAAGTGCTTGCAATCCACTTCTGCATTCACTGCCAAGCACATGGGGGTCCCCCGCACTCCTGTGGGATGCTTCATGCACCCCAGCATCACAGCATTCACGAGCCACCCCTGGTACCTCAAGCTATGTAGAAAAAAACATTTAAAGCTGTATCTATGGCTGAATTGCTGATTCTCCAAATCAGCATGGACTCTTCAGATTTGGATTTGGTCGAATCGAATCAGGGACAGTAATCCAAATCAACAAATTGAATCACTGTCCCCAATTTAGGCCAAATCCGAATCCAAATCGAATATGGCCTGTTTCACATGCCCCTAGCTGCTACCATTCCTTTAGTGGACAAGGAGGAGGACCAAGGCTATTGGCACTCCAGGGATCCAAAATTGGCAGTAGGCTGTCCCTAGTATGGAGGACCAGGGTTACAAGGGTGTAAACTATTTAGGTTTTCAGGTCAGTTAAAAAGGCCTTTGACTGGAACTGAAAATGGCAACATTTCTGTAGGTGTCTTGGGAACTTTATAGGATGGCCCAAAAACACCTATAGGGGATGTGTCATATTCTACACTTCTGAGGGACTGTCCCTCACAGTGTTGTCAAATATACTTTCTCTTTCTGAAAAAGGGGTTAAAGCTTTCTGCTCTCTGTTCAGTCACAGAGATTTATGAAATAGGGGAATTGAAGAAAGTAAAGATGGGAAAGATCTATTAGGTTATTTCGTGCATCCCTGTCCAAGAGCAGGATTGTTCCCTAAAGTATATTCTAGAGTGCTTTGTCTAGTCCAGTTTTAAATGACTCAAGAAACTAGGCTTTCACCACTTCTCTTGGGAGACTGTTCTGTAGTCTAATAGACTTCACTGTTAGGAAAGGATTTTTTTTTTCCTTTCCTAATGCTCAGCCTTTTCTTTCCTTAATTTCATCCCATTTGTCCTAGTTATATCTTCCCTGATGACCTCAACAGTCCTTTCTCCTTTAGACCTTTTAAATATCAGAAGATAGTAATTTTGTTGCTGTCTTTTTTCATTCTTTAGGTGCAACCTATGTAGCTTAAAGCTAAACAGTCAGTTTGGCCCTGCAGTGATGACAGAGAAGGTCAGAACACCTCACTTCTAATCTTGACATAATGCATTCTTCTTATGTGACCTTGCATGTGTTACTTAGGACTTAATCCTATTCCCATTTAAGTCAAGAGAGTTTTCCCACTGATTGCAGTACAGCAAGACTGAAGACACCAGCCTTAAACTTAACAGTCTTCAGGCTGGACATAGGATTCAGGCTACATACAGGCATTAGATTTCTACTGGGAGAATTGCAGCTCTCCTGGTAGAAACTACCTCTGTACACATGTTCACATAGTTTCTCCCAAGACAAAAATGATGCTTTTAGGAGAAAAATAACTCATCTCCAACCCAGTGGCAGGCACTCCCAGGACAGTTTCTCTGGGGGGAACAAATGCCCATACATTTCCTTGCTGCTTAACTCCTCCTGAAGATCAGGGTCACCTTGGTCCAGGGAGGACAAAGGGAGCAACTGTTGCTCATCTCCTCCTGGTCATGGGAGGCATTGAGCATCAAGGAAAGAATTCCTTCCTTCCTGAGACTTTGGTCACCCCAGTCTGGAAAAGGCACAGGTGGCAGCTACTTTAGATACCAGGAAAGGAGGAGAGAAGCAGCTGTCCTCTACTCCCTGCCCACCCCCCAGACTACAGTCTGTGGTCTGAGGAGCAGAAGGAGGGGTTTGCTAGGCTCCAGTCCTTGGTCCCCACCTGCTCCTCAGAATATGGTCTCTGCATGGCAGGCAGGGAATGGGAAGGAGGACCACAGCAGCTGCTTTCCCCTGCTCTCCATGCGGTCCCTAAATGGGAATCACCCAGTCTTGGGATGGCACGAGGAGCAGGGGACAGGGGCAGGTGCAGACTAAACACTAGAAAATTTCCATCACTAGAAATGAACTTCTGTTCATGGCCACAGACACCATGGACCCAAGAGCAGGATCAGCCCACATTGTCCTGCAGTCTCAGTTTCCTCATCTATAAAACTGGATGAATAAACTGCACCTGTTTTGAGACAGTGGGCATGTCTACACTTTCATTAATACTCTGTAGTTACTGTGCATTTAGTTTAGTATTTCCTTAATGCAGTACTGACTAAATGTGCAGTAATTGTAGTTACGAAGCAGTAGTGCCAGCACATTTTCTCTGTGATGCTTACTACGCAGTAGCCTAATACTATTGCACAGTATCTTGTTAGCACGTTTTTTTTGCTGGGCATGGTACCATGCAGTGTTATTAGGCTATTGCAGATTAAGTGTCTCGTGTAGACGTGCCCAATGGCACATTTTTATATTTTCAGAAGCAGCCTGGGAAACGAAATATCTTGATAAGAATCTAAAATGTATCAAGATCTTTGGATAAAAAACACTGTAGAAGGATAGAGTATTATCCTTATTAACCTTCCCTCATAAAGAATGCTAGTGAAGAAGGAAATCATGCAGAGAAAACTATTTTAAATATGCTTTAGGGTGAAATCTATGCACCGTGTAATTCCCATTTAAACTTGCTATAGTCGGTCCTCTGCACAAGGGTGAATTTTGCCCTGAGGCCTTGTCTCTGTGGGAAAGTTGCACCGGTTTAACTTAACTCAGGTGTTAAAACAGATACAGGGAAATTGATGCAAATCCCTATGTGGGCTATTTGGGTTTAGGGAGATCAGTTTCTCAGTGACTTAAGCTGACCCCCAAAAGCCACCAAAATAAGAGTATCACAGAGTGCCTCGAATCTTTGTTTTGTATTGATATATACAATGTATGTAACTTTCTTCTCTAGACAAGGCCTTGGTTTGCAAACAATTAATCACATTCAGATTTTGAGGTCAGGGACGATGTCTGCTGAACAAAGTTGCATCAGGAGCAGATTGTGCTTACAAAAGCAGCCTTGTGGAAGACACTGTGAAAGATCTCTTCACCCTCCTAAACCAGAGTCTTTTTTTTTAAGCATTCAACTTACGTCTCTTCTAAAAGAAGTGGATTCAATTTTGGGTCTTTGGAGGCACCTGATTAGGATCTGCATCCTGACCACAGTGAAGTTGATGTAAACTGGAGACACTTCTTTGCCTTCAGCAGTGAGTCACCACATAGGAGGTACCCAATATAAGAGATGAAAACCCACCGAATCCCCACACAGGTCTTTCCTCGATGCCTTCCCATTCCAGTTTCTATGGAGTAGTCAAGGATTTATTCAGAATCATGTGATCCTTAAAATAATCATTTTTCCCTGTATTATGGCTAGTATTATATCCCATGCACTTTCACTTATAGCCATGTCTGTCAAAGGGACCATTTTTCAGCCTCACAGCTCCCATGGCTCTGTCACTTTCTTACTTACAGAGGCCCAAAATGGAAACTATTTTTCTTTTCATTATGAGCTGTCACTTTTTCATCTTGGCACTATGATGATAGACTTTCATTCATCTTCTATATTACCTTTCCTGGAGCCTCTGACACAGACTGACACAATGCAAAATGCAGGAGATCTCAGAGCATACGTTGGCAATTTCTGAGAGAGGCCCTTGCTGGTTGTGGTTTGTTATTTTAAATATATATTGAAAATGCCAAGCTCCGTGGCACACTGGAAATGGTACGATCATTAGCAACAGCACAATCATCACAAAGCAAAGCTCCCACATCCTGAATCTGAGCAATCTGATTTGATGTAGTCTGGCACTTGCTGTTGCCTTCACCTTTTCTAAGGGTAATAGTGAAAAGTTTGCCACAAATCAGTGTTGATGTGCAGAGTATAAAAGTATATGGTCAGTCAGTCTGCATGCCGTGCTTTCTGCTGTAACAACCAAGCTGTAAGGAAAGGGGGACTCCAGTGGAAATACTGGTAAGTGCCTTGTTCAACCAAAGTGTAGTCGCCGTGTTATTTTGAAAGACGGGACTAATTTCAATCAACCTCAGAACAGGAAAAATCAGACAGGCAGCACTGAAACTACTATAGATGGGACTGACAGAAAGAAGCCAGCTGACCATGTTTCCCAGCTTTTATGTGGCTGTCTGTGTCAGGATTTCTGAGCAATGGATATATTTTAAAACAGGAAAGGCAATACAGGGATTCATTAACAGTGACACACAGTACAAATCTCTCTGTCCTGATTCTTCACAGGATCCTTTGCTGGGTTGTTTTTCTGGTGCTGTGCTGGCCAGGTGGCCTTTTAAAGCCATTTTGTAGGGGGATCCCTGGGATTTATACAGCTGGTGTAGCAGCTCCTGCATTTACCACCCACTTCATCAATGATGCCTATGTACAGAGCATAGCAGGGAAGGAGAGTGGGGGAAGGCTTTCAATGCTCTGAACTGTCGTATCTGTCCATGGGGAGTCAGTACAAATTGCATTAGAGGAGCCCTAAGACCACTCTGATATAATGCCAAGATCTAGTTCAAAAACAAAGCCTATCTGTGATTGAAAGGAGTACAAAGGGGTGCCTGCCTGTTGAGCTATGCCAAGGAGGTACATCACAGTATCCAACCTGGCTTGTATCTCATACTTAACCATTAATGAAAGGCATCACAGAAGCGAGGCAAAGAACGATAGGTTACTTTTTTATTATTCATATGCACTGATGGTGCACTGACTCTTGGTCCCCATCCTGGATTAGGGATCCCTTGTGTTTTTGCCTAAATATGAACTCCTGCCCATATCAGTTAGGTAAATTTAGAAATGGGGAAAAGTTAAAGCATACTAGTAGAGTCATCAAGGAAATCTGGCCATCCCACTGGTATGGGTCTATCAGTTTCTGGGGAACTCTGCCAACGTTTTGTTAGCAAAAGAAATGGCTTGATGGCCAAGATTTTGAAAGACATAAATGATGGGAGGGTGCCTTGATTCCCAGTGGGCATTAAGCACCCTGTCACTTTGGCCTTTCAATACCTCTGCCTAGGATTTCATGGTTTTTCATCCCTGGTACTGCTGTTCCCTTAATAGATGATTTATTCCTTACACTGTCATCCCCCTATTATCATGTTATTCCCTTATTCATTAAATGTCTCAATCCTTTTGCAATTTCTTTTTGAATCAATACATGGCACTGAAACTTTCTACATCAGAAGCTCCTTGAAACGTTTTATGAAGAATAATGCAACAGCCACAGAAATAAGCCCCAGAAATAAGGAAGCATTACTCTTATGCACAGGTGGGTCAACTGGGACAGAGGGATCAAGGTCATATTTTGCCAACAACACACAGAGGGTCAGGGCACAAACAAGGGATAAAACACTATGATTCCCAGAGGATCACCCTGTAAGTGGAACCCACTAGGAGCCAGGCTATGGGTTTATCCTTTTGCAGCTGGTCTGTAAAGAGTACAGGTTCATTAGACAATATCTACACTGCAGTCAAAGCTAGCTCTAAAATTACTTGACTGGGTGCTTCTGACAGGCAAAGTACCTGAGTATTCATCCAGCTTCTCTGGTAAGTTTTGGAGCATATGTCATCTTTTTTGCTGTTGTGTCCACAGTACCCATATTAGCTTATTTACAACTAGCTTCAGTATGACTTCATGAGACACACTTTAAATCACACACACACCCTAGAGGTTGCCATATTCATAGATTCATAGACGTTAGGGGCTGGAAGGGATCTCGCGAGATCATTGGGTCCAGCCCTCCTGCACTTGGGCAGCAAAGACTTGGTCAGATGATGGGTTATATTCTTCTCTGATGTGTTGGCAAAGATGGTGGTCATCACATAACAGTAGGGACTATTCCCTTCCTAAGTTTGCCTTTTTTTTTTTTTAAACTTGCATTTTAAAATTATTAAACAAAAAATGACCTGGGATAAGGGGATTTGCTCATTGGTGATGCATTGGGGGGGAGACTGGGGAGGGCATGTCCCCCCAGATTTCTGCCCTGACAGTGGGGTG
Source organism: Alligator mississippiensis (assembly GCF_030867095.1). Lineage (NCBI taxonomy): Eukaryota > Metazoa > Chordata > Crocodylia > Alligatoridae > Alligator > Alligator mississippiensis. The sequence goes on from NC_081826.1 coordinate 294,876,449, forward strand.
TGGGGATGCAGCCCAGCCAGATCCAAGACCTAGCAGCAGCAGCGGTGGCAGGGGCACCAGTGTGATTTTTGCACAGACTGTGGGGCGTGGGTATGCAACCTGGTCAGAGCCGGTGCTTGGCAGCCGCAGGGGCAGCAGCAGTGTGGAGTTGTGTCCCCCTAATTATCAACGCTTATACGTCGCCAATGGATTGGGTAGTGGGATCATGCTTGTCCAGAGTTACAGTATGGTCTTTGACAGCGAGACTTGATGCTTGCTTGTGCAATTCCACCTTATCTTTCATTATACAGTTCACTATTATTAGAGTTGATTAAATTTTGATTAAATGCAAGTGCAGTACAGCCACACTATACTGTTGCATTAACACATGAACTGGCAGCTGTATCCTACTTGGACATGCACTTTAAAAATCAATTAAAGCAAAAAAAAAAAAGCAAAAGTAATATATTTTATTCTAATGAGTTCATTTTTCCATAGACAGGAAAGTTGCCAAATCTTAGGAAAGATTTAATACTGCAGTCAGTAGGAGCTTTGCCACTGACTTCACATTGAAGAGGACAGAGCCCAAACCTTTTACAATGTTATACTGTGCTTTCTTCATATCGAGTTTGTAATATATGGGCCCAAGTGTTTTACTTGCCTATTTATAACTTTCCTCAGAGTCTGAGTTCCAGAGCGGCTGAGAACTCACAGTTCCAGTATCAATACTTGGCCCCAATGAGTCACGTGATCTTCATGAGAAAAAGAAGACATCCAAAAATGAATGACTACTCAAAAATGTGAGATTCAGTCTTTTGCTTGTCTGTTGAGATTTAGGTGTTGCTTATGACATGAACTGGTTATGGCATGAACATTATCGGCTATGAACTGGACCTAGAACACTGATTTACTGTCTCACCATAAGACAGTAATGAATAGCAATGTTGCACTTTGACTTTATTAAATACAGCGAACAACCACAGACACATAGACTTTGGACCTGAGGCTGCATACAGACATTCAGGGAAGTTATATTGCATTAAAAATGGCTACTCAATCTAACTTAGTTTGCTCAGGTGCAGACCTTATGCTAGTTAGGTGGAGCTGCGTGTGAACTGTACAGACATTCAGGGCAGTTAGATCACTTTAAAAATGGCGGATCCAATCTAAGTTAAGTGTACCTCTGAGGTAGTTTCACTTAGCTCAGGTCCAGCGAGACCCATCTATCTGGACTACTGTGTGGTTCTCAGTGCAGCCCCAGGGCTAGGAAAACTCAGCCCCTCACCCCTGCCCCAAGGCTGCACTTTTCCTACCCCTTCCATGGACTGAGCTATTTTTAACTTCACCCCCACTGTACCCACAGATGGACAACCCCCTCAATGGACCACTGAACTCCCCTCATCAAGTTTACCAAAGTCCCACCCTGCAAGCTGCTCCTGATGCTGGTTTTATGAGGGTTCACCAACGCCAGGAATCAAAGAAGTAAGTAGGATTGGGGGAGGGGCAGGAAGGATGGGGTGTAGGTTACTGTTCTCTCTGCCTGCTTCCCCATTCCCCCTGCAGACCATCAATCCACCCTGACAAAGCCTGCTTGCCCACTGACTCCCCCAACCCCCTCCCACTAGCCTTCCCCGTCCCGACTTACCTTAAATCAGGTGGCTACTTTTAACTTCATCTAACCTCCCCCTAAGCTCTCTGAATGCCTGTACACAGCCTGATAGTCAGTCTCAATGTTGATATTTCTTTTCATATGTGCAAGTATAGACCATGCACATTCTGGCTTGTTATAGTACTCATCTTATTCCCCATGCAGAACCTAATAAGCAAGAGCAAACACATATTTTGCACTCCAAGTTTCCATTTCTACATGTGCATCTGCATGAATTATGCATGCAGAAAATTCGCAACATTTCGGCCTATATAGATATTTAATGCTCTTTCAGTAACTCGTCTTTACCTCTTAAGAACTTATGATAGGGAAACCTCAATGGGGCAAGTGTTATTGAGGACAAGGTATTCAAAAGGTCAGATGCTCATCTACTTAAATCTCACTGGAAAGCCTCCAGATGATTAGGGTCTAAAATCTCTTGAGATCAAAGATATGACAATTGCATTTGTTCCTTTTGTTTTGAGCTTCCAAAACACTTTTATTTGTGGCTAGTGAAATGCAAGATCACAAGGACAGTCTTTTCGTATAGCAGATTGACATTCCTAGGCCTTGTTAAACCACACTGGCAACATAAAAAAGGCCTTAAACCCCACTTGGGAATAGTCACCTTGAGCAGAAGAGCTTCACAACCAGTGTAAAACTGCTTAAGAATTCTGGGTGCTTGTACATACCATGGGGGTTTAATTCAGTTTAGTTCTCCCTAAATTGAAATGGTGGGTTTTCAAAAACACCACTTCTATTCAAGGAGAATTAAATTGAACTAAACCCCTGTGGTGTGTACACAAGGGTGGGGGCCCGATTCGTACCTGCATCTCCAGCAGTGTGGGGAGGGGATGAACTGCCGGCGGGCTGAGTGGTCCCTGAGCTGCCAAGAGGCTGGTGCTTCCAGCCATGGTGGCACCCCCTAGGTGGCACCTGCCTGCTGGCTCCCAGCCCAGGCGGTCCTGGGGGGCACTGCAGCTGTGGAGGGAAGCACTGGCCCCCACAAAGCCACGGGGGAAAGCACCTGTACCCCATGTAGCTCAGGCAGGCTTGGGGAGGGGGAGATCAGGCTTACCACTTTTTTTTTTCCTTCAGTGGAGCCTGCCTGCATGGGCTGCCCCTGGGTCACACAGCCCCTGAACTGTGTGGGACATAGTGCTTCCCCCCATGGCTATTGCACATTGGTAGGGTAGCAAAATGAAACACCTCGGAGGTGTTTTATCTTGCTACATACCAAAGTAATTTAAAGTGCAATATGCACCGAGAGTGTAAACAGCAATGCTTTTAAAGTGGTGCAAACCGCATTAAGCAGCTTTAAAGGCTAATTTTGTGGTGTGTACAAAGGCCCAATGTTCTCATCCTATCTTTTGCTCCTTTTGAAGTGGTAGGATGGAGAGCAGGTCCTGGACAGAGTATATTGCACCATGCCTATTTTCAGGTTCCTTGGGCTCCTAGAGCACTTTCACACATGATCCAGGGGTGAGGGGGATGGCGCTTTAATCGGAGCAGCTCCAAGAACCACTCTAATTAAAGTGTCGCAACATCTTGTGTAATTACCATGCTCCAGCAGCCTCCTGTCTGATGTATCAACATCCCCATGCTTCAAAATGGCAGTGGGGGTACTTGAACTGAAGCTCACTGAATAAATTTTAGTTTAAGTGCCTCCAATGCCATTTTGAAGTGCAGAGATGCTGATACACAAGACATGGGAGGCTGCTGGAGCTCAGTAATAATTACCATGCTTCAGCAAACTCGACTAATCGAGCCAGGAGCCGGGGCCTAGTGGTGCATTGAGTCTGCTCTGACACCGTCATTACGGTGTATTGGAGTAGCCTCCACACACTTGTACAGGTGCCCCTAGAATAACACAGGAAGCAAAGTGTGAGTAGAGCATCCCTAACTGCACAGGTTTATACCAGCCATATGAAACTTTCACGCGGCCCAAGAATATGAAGGATCTAAAAGGCAGGATGAATTTGGCCCTCTCACCCCCCACCCCACTATGTAGCAGTGCCTAAGGTACAGGAAGTACAGCTTTGAGAATCAGGCTCTTACTCTTGCTGATAAAGGGAAAGTGAAGTCTTGGTCTATGTGCTTCTTTGCAGTGGTATAATTATGTCAGTTGGGGTGCTATTATTTTCCTTATCTAGCTGTTCTGGTTCAGGTCTGTAGTTATATTGGTATCTTCTGCATATACTAGTACCTTTTGAAGTCACCTTATACCAATACAGCTTATTCCTCTCCCAGATGGCCAAAGTAGCATGTGGAAATAATAAAGAAAGATAAATTTAGAAGTGAACTCTTTTTTTCTTTTCAAATGACAAAGGGTTTTTCTTGGCATAAACCACAGAGCCCAAAGGTAAAGCAGAAAACTGAGTCTAAACCAGTGAGCAACGTGTGATATCAAAGGATGGCTTGGAAGGGCCAAGAAGGACCTGTAATCCAAGCAGTCGAGAAATTAAAGCTGACACAAAGTCAGTTAAATGAAGTGCAGGGCTCGTCTGTTGTCTGTGGCAAAGGGTAGCCACTGCTGCATTTCCGCTTGTAAGTAAATCTGCGTGTAAAACACAGAAATAGAAATAAGCACAAAGAGGAATCTGTCACCATAAATAAGCATCATTTCTTCACAAAAGAGGCTGAGTTTCCATCTCAGAATCACTCAGGTCGCTTTCTGCCAAAGCCCTGCAATAACATTATTAATGAAAAACAACAGAAAGAGGGACATATTAACACGGAAGTGGGAGTAGAAATTTATGGCCAGTAACCATACTTACAGCACATTTCAACTGAGGAACTTTATCTGGCTATGCACAGGGTGTTTTACTTATGTTCTTCTGTGCATTTCTATTTTAGCACCACCACGAGACCCTCGACCAGATTTAGGAGCTGAATGTGCTGCACACTGCAGAGACATACAATGAATCTGAACCCATGGGGCTGGACACTCAAATAGATAAGATACTCAAAGGGTGGGAGGGGAAACATAGGTAAGAAAGCTGACATGACTGATCCCCAAGTCAATGAATCACACAGAAAATTAATTTTAAGAGGGGATGGCTAGAACCCAGCTAAATTGAAAGCCTTTGGCCTATTCACTGCACCATATTGCTTCCTCATCTAGGTAAATTAAATATAACAGAAAAAGAAAGCAAGATTATCTTCTGCGGGTCTTTTATGCCTGACCATTTTGCTATTGCTAGGGGAATATACACATAAAACAGCTGCTCGGATGTAATTAAAGGAGAACTGCGTTAGTGGATTGTAACACCGGCAGCATCTTCAAGGGCTATGGTGGACAAAGGTACAAGACAAAGGGCAAAAACAAATGAAAAGTAACTCTTTTGGACACATAGGTCAATGCTTCCCTCATTTTTTTTTTACTGCTTCTCATCACATTTTATAAAACAATATGGGTAAAAATATTTTAGTGCCATATGGCCACTTTGGGAGACTGAAGCCCTCAGTTTATCCCTCAAAACACAGTCTTGGTGCCAGGAGCATGTATTTCCTGTACAGCACTGACTCAGACGTCAGATGTAAGGACTCTTGAGGGATGAGAAGGCAACTGAGTTCCTTTCCACCATTCACTCCTTGGCCTGCATGCTAGAACTGCTAGCAAGGACCTAACGTTGCCTTTACTGCTCCTAATGTTAACTCTGGTGATGGCAACATTCATTGGTTCATGAAAAGATGGAGCAAAGCCATCAAAGTCATTTCACACAGGTCAGTATACCTAGCAGATGATAACAGCCTTTGATCACTACAAAGTAGGCTGCAATGCTTATTATCTGAGACTTTGTTTTTGCTAGATCCAAAGAGGACATAGGTGCCTACAGGAGAACATGGAAGGGACCGAGGTTCCTGAATTGGAACCTACAATCCAAAAAACCCGCTTTGCAGAGCACTTCCTTATTCAAATTCAAATGTCTCTGGGCACCTGTAGATGGCCATTGTTTATGTCCAAGGTTTGCTGTAGTCTGAGAAGCTATCTAAACCTGATTGAGGTCCAGGAACCAGGACCCTTGCCTAAAACTTTCTCAGGGTCCCAATCCATCAGGTGTCCTGAGTTGGCATGTGATACCTACTGGCAGAACTAGGTCCTTTCAAAAATAGTTGTAGCTACTTTATGATATGAGTCATTGTTTGGTGCTACTCTTTTATATCATGCTCCTGCGCTAAAAGCCTTTACCTAAGAATTGGGTTCAATTCCTGTCCTGAAGTAGTTCAAAGCCACTTCTTGAGTGCAACTGTGTCAGCTGAAAATTATGTCTGTATGATAAAGATGCTTACTGAAGGCTCTATGAAGATTAGACCAAGTGTTTTTTTCTGTCATTTGTTCAAAAATTAAGCTATATGTTGTTGCTAAGAGCCTAATTAAAGTTTAGGATGTAGTAAGGCCTTGTATAAAGTAAGGCCTAGTAAATTTAGCAAAGCCTTGAAGTAGTTAGGCCCTGTGGTATAGTTAAAATTAACCTTATCAAAGGAATGCAAGGCTTGTACTGCTATTGGTCAGTCTAAGGACAGTTGAAGTAAAAAGAATCTGAATGGCTGTAACTTATCAGCACAGCTTAGAAATTATAAATGGGCTGGCACATCCAGAAATCATTCTGAAGGAAGATACAGCTCTGTGAAAGGGATTAATTAACTGTTGACCTGGATCAGTGGGCCTGTAGATCTCAAGGAGCCCAAGGACTGAATACCAGGGTCCTTCCTGGTACATCTCAGACAGCGCTGATCCGGGACGCCTGACTTCACTGAGCTTTGTGGAAAGAGAAACTTGTCATACATCAGGCATCAGAAGCGACTGCCGATAAGTTGTTGATGCAAATTATTCTTGCCTGTCATTGTTTGTCTTGTTACTACATGTAGTTGTTTTAAGTCAATAAACCTTTCTTACCTTTCTACCCCCCCGACCACACTCTCAATCAATCCCAAACCCTCAGCTGGCAGCTGAGACAGCAACGGGATCCAGACAATATGTGAATCCACGGGTGATGGAGGAAAGATAGTCTCTATGCCTCCTAGTGAAAGTGGGTCGGTGTGCTGAAAAGAAGTTCAGGCTTGTGGGAATGCAGGTAGAGAGAGAACACACACAAGACGAAACTTGCCTTCCTAGCCCAATGGTTGGGAAGGAAGCCACAGATCAGGTCAGGATCTTAGAGTCATAGACAGGAGCAAGCCAAGGGTCAGAAGCCAGACATTGATACCAGGAACAGGAAGCAAGATCACAGATCAGAGTCAAGGCAAGGGGTTGGGATCAGGGCACTTAACAAGATCACCAAAGGACTCATTATGTATACAGCTCACCACTGTCTGCTTTGCTGCTTTTTAGCTATGTTTGGGATGTAGTCAGCTTCTTGCCACCACAGCAACAAATGACTGGCTGGCAGAAGGCTGACTCAGCCCCAGTTGGAGCAGGCACTCATCACAAACCCAATTTATAACTCGCTGTCTTGTGGAGTCCATGGCAGCAGACATGGCGGAAGTAGCACCATTCACATCAATCCAGTATGGCAGCAATGCTGGCCATCCCCAGGAAGTAATGATAATACTTATTATTAACAATATTTCCTGGCAGAAAAAAGAGAAGGGTTTTAGGCGTAAGTAGATGTCTTTGCCTGGTGCCAGACCAAAAGAAAGTATACAAAACAGGGCTTACAGGCTATTAAGATGATAATTGCTTATAGAGCTGCCAGAGCATGGCATCATTTCAGACTAGTCCACCTGAGAAATTCAACTTCAGTAAACCTGAAGAGTGACTGAAATAAATGAGGAGATCTGAAAGATTCAGAATTGCATCAAGCCCAGATGAGCAAGAGGAAGTGAATCAGATAAATACATTAATACACACGCAGTGACGGATGAGGCAGATGACATTTTATGCTCCTTTAAACTGACTGATGAAGATCAGACAAATTAGAAATGGCTGTGGACAAGTTCAAGAACGTCTTCTACTGTGCACTGAAAGGGAATCTTAAGGAGAAGATATTCAAGCACATATTCAGAAAGGGGAAAAAAGAAAGGCCAAAAAAGGAAAAATTCTGGTGTTTGAGTAAGATTTAGCAAGACATCTGAGGCCATAAAGATGAAATGTGATGTAGCAATAACCTAGAAGGTCTAGGTGAAGGAATAGGTAGGGAATTACTGGTAAGGGGGATTAAATTAACAGTTACACATTAAAAAATAAAATGACTCTGTGGGTCCATCTACACGAGAGGCTTACTGAGCAGTAGCCTAATAACACTGCAGTAGCATAATGGCCAAAACCTGTGCTAATACGCTACTGTGCAGTGTTATTAGGCTACTGCACAGTAAGCATCACTGAAAACCATGCACCAGCACTACTGCACAGTAGTGCAAATTACTGGGCATTGAATTAGTACTTGGTTAACTAAGTACTACACTTAATGTGCAGTAACTAGGGCTCATTAATGAACATATAGATACGCCTGCTGGAAGTGGAAGCAGAAAAATGCTATCAAAGAGTAGCCAACTGTGTTACAAAATAAACTAGGTGTTGTAGCTATGTGAGTAATGGCCAGCTAAAGTAAATCATCCCATCGGAGTTATTTACTAAAGGAAGGAATTTAATGAAGATGAGAATAGCATATTGCATCCGGAGGTCCCAAAGAAGATTCAGAAGCATCACTGAAACTCGTAAGACCCACATGGGAAAGGTGTCATTGTTACCTGTTTCATAGATGGAATCAGAGGCACAGAGAAGATGACTTTCTTAGGTCAGTCTTACAATGGATACCACATGGTATTTTGTTAAGAGTTGTGAGACTCCATTCCTGGCTTAATTTAGTTGCTCACACTCTGTCCAACATGCCAGCTAGGAATAAAATAAAAGGCCCGAAAAAGAGAAGAAAATATTTAACAAATTGAAATTCACCTCTGTGCACACGTTCTGCACACCACTTACAGTCCAATGAAATGGTTGATGAGCCTTGGGTTGATACTCAGCAAAGATCCAAATTAAACATAAGCAAGACTAATCTGATGGGAATATTACCATTGGGTTTTGAGTCAATCCCGGGAGCAGCTTTCCATCTGCAATTTACAGCAGCCATTTTACTCCAAATGCTATTATTATCTCAGGTTTGTGTAAGTAGTGTGATAGGCCTGTTGCTCTATGTTTGCTGTAAAACTCAGGGCTGCCTATAGGGATGAAACCAGACCTTGTGTAGTCAGCAGCAACAGAAATCATCCCAGCAGTCTTGGCAGATGACACTCCACTTATCTGTCTTTTCAAGGGAGAGAAAAAGCCATTTTGCCACTATGCTGAGAAGCAAATGAAGAAAGAAAAATAAGCTGGTGACTGTGCACTGCAAAACCCTGTCATCTTGACTTCCTTGTGCCATTTGAATTGAGATATTCTCTGTATTCTAAAGAACCACCCATTCGATGACGTGCTCTAGCTAGCTTCTGCATTTTGTTCTGCATTGTATATTACTGCCAGCGCATATTCAGCCTTTGGATTTTTGTGATCATAAATCTGTGGAGTATTTCCAAGCCAAATCTTCATCAGTGTTTTACTAAATCATGACAAACTGATGTTGCTACAGGAGGACATTCCAAATAGACAGACATAATAAGGCCCCGTTGGCAGCAGTGGCCAAGAAAAATTTAGCGGCTATAGTTATCCTGATGATCATGTGTCCGTTTCAACTAATCATCACTAGCACATGATTTCCTAAGGAGAAGAAAAATACAAGATGGTGCCATTCTAAATTTTGGCACATCCCTGACTGCATCCTTTTATGATGAAAATCAGGCCAGTTATGTAGGTGTCAAAGGAGTTGAGCACCGATGCCTAGAAATGTGAGATTAAAGAATATTTCAATTTGATGGATAAAAGGAAATGAAAAAAAAAATCACACTATTTCATGCTGGTTCCTCTGAAAAATATTTTTTTTTTCTTTTTTTTTCAGTAAAACAGAAGCCTTGAAAAAAAGATTTGGGGGTTATCTCAAACATTTTGTTTGACTCAAAGCAGCCTCCTGTTTTTTTAGATTAAAACAAAAAAAGCTCAATTCCAAAATTATAACTTTTTGTTAAAAAAAGAAGGTGGCATGTTAACTTCTTTTGCCTTTTTTAAAGCAATTATTCACCAAATATATGTTAAATTCACACACAAAAAGGAACTGAATATAATTCCAGCATTTCTACCCATAATTTCTGTGGACAACAGTGTGAATTGGCACGTCTAAAAATCCATCCACTTAAACATTGCTTAAATACATGGGTGTATCCAGGATCTGGGAACAGTGGGCATAGCCACACCTCACTTCAGCTATGTAGCTCACGTGCTGTGAACTCTCTGAGTTCACAGGCTGGTCAGCATGACTCCCGGCAGAGCATCACATGTACAGTGAGCTCACAAAAGTCTTGCTGGAGATCTATGAGGGTATGCAGAACTCCAGCAGGACCTGTGCTGATCAGCTGTTCAGCTCAGGGAACTCTTTGGGTATATGCAGCACAGCCAAAATGGGGTGCAACTGCACCACTACATACTCCCCTGGATCCACCCCTACTTAAATATGGAGGTAGATATGTACATTTAGGCATATCAGCTTAATAATGATGTTACCTTCTAGAGTTTGGGCTTCTGAACATGTAAAATTAGGATAATCAGGGTCTTTTTAAATTAATTATGTGCGTCTGCAGACATTGTATCTGTAGTCCTGATGCTGTGCATACTCTCTACCCATATGAGCACTTCTTCATCTATGCTGCATGTGGAATAGGCTTCACGATTTGGATACAGGTGAACAAAATGGCCATTATGTGACTTGTTGAAACTAGATTTACGACCCAGTCCTGATACCTTGTTCGGGGTGAGCACAATCTTCAGACTGACCAGAACGCCACCAGTTGGTAACAGGCATATTTTATTGATACACAGTGATAGGAAATAAAAGTAATGCAGGCAAAGCAAGCAAGATGATTATAGAATACATTACCCAAAATATTCCCTAATGCCTAGAGTACACATGAGGTGAGCGGTGTATCTGTCCCATACATGAGTGCCACCTTGTGGTTCTTTGCTTGAATGTCTGATGTCAAACGCCGTGGAGATTGGGGGCTGGTGCCAACTTGTCGTTCTGAAAATTCCTCCTTTTATATTCTTTCTCTTCTGATGACTTCTGGGGCATTTGCACACGCCACATTTTTGCCCTTTCTTTTGCTGCAATGGCACGACTGTTTCTACAAGTGGGTTTTCGAGTCACTTTAAAAGTCTTTCTGATGCATTAAAGTAAAACTCCTCAGACATAGATTAGTTTGGCTCACTGCAAATTAAAGTGTTGTGTCTATGGATTCATTTGTGCAAACACAAAGGCACTCAAAGGCATGTTATGAGCCTTTTTGTCACCAGATGGTGCTGTGACTTTTTTGTAGCTCATCCCTTCAAATTGCTTCAGCTTCTGAATTGCTGCCACTTTTTTTTTTTCCTTGTGCCATGTGCCACCTCCCTGCTCCCATAGCTGTATGGCCGTGGCAGGGCACAGAGTTAGGGGCCATGGGCTGGGTGGGGGGTGAGGGGTAGTATAGGACCATCCTGCTCTCCTGCAGTGCCAGCCAGGTTCTGGACTCAATTCGTTCAAAAACCTAGTACATGCAAACACTGATGCAACGCTCCAAAATAAACAAGTTTAAATATTATAAACCTATTTAATTTAATGAGGATTAAACCCTGTGATATGTACAGGTGCCCTTCATTTTGAGGTACCATTGATTGGTTTCCTTGTGGTCATCATGCTGTTCATGTTCCGTTTTGTCAGCCAAAATTCTACCTTCATAAATCCATCATGTGCATACACCTTAATTTGGTCATTTCATTCCCAACCAGAAATCCCAAGGGTTTTTGTAACTGTGCACTGTGACATGGAGCCAGAACTATATGTGTATGCCTCTTGACTTCTGACAGTGTCTGCCTTGACAGCTATGAAACTTTCTGACAAGCAGAACACATCAATTAACGCTTGCCATTCCCCTGGACCATTGTTCTAATGCAATATGTACTTTACCTGCAAGCCACTTCCTAAAAGCAAACCTCTAAATGTCATTTTCTGGCCATCATGGCTGGGTAACTGGAAGGGGCCTCTTGAGCCAACAAGTCTAGACTTTTTCACTGACTTGGTAATCATTTACCCAACGATTGATTTCTCAACATCAGTACTTCAGACACTCACACAAAGCTTCAAGGCACAAAACCAGAAATACCAAGCACACCTTACAACATACCATAGGTAAAAACTGGGGAGATATGGGCACTGCAAACACCTTGCTGCTGTAATGACAGAGGTAATTGGGATGTCTTAACCACCTGTGCCCACTGCACTGCTGAGCACAGAAATGACCTTTGAATTGTAACATCTTGTTGAATACTTAAAATCTGACCAGCTATCAAGTTCTGGCTAAAGCCAGATAAATATCTCACCGAAGCTTGGAGCAGGTAGAGCAGTCTCATGTCAAGACTAAAATAGAAATTTCAGCCTGCACCTATATATAGTCCACTGAAAGAATTGAGCCATTCAGTGGGTCCTCTAGGTAGCTGAGTCACTTGCTGACACAGCCCCACTCATATTTGCTTAGCACAGACAGAAACACAAAGAATTGTGTCCCTACTTGCTTTAGCTTGCAAACTCCTTTCCTCAGGAGTTTTCTGGCCTTAACCAAAATGGCCAGCATTACTTGGGGTTTGCATATATTGTATATTAACTGTTGTCAGTGATGCAATAAACATTCAAAGTCTGCATAAACAGTGGAAAAATCATATTAGATTTCTAATATGTCTTGTATCTTGTAAGAAAACAGGAATGGATTCGCTAAGAGACCAAACTGGCTAATGCTGTTACCAATAGGCTGGTTTGATAGTTATTTCTGCAGGTCCAAGTTTCTAAATCAAGTCATGACACTCATTTGGCCAAAATCTTCTAGAAGAAAAGTATCTGGTTCTTCCCTTAGGTTTTTCCTCACCCTGTGCTGATAGATGCAACTTTGTGCCTGCTTTCCATTTCTGAACTGCTTTCATTGATAACTCACACACTTTCATTTTATTTTTATTCTTGTTTCCTCCCATTTCACCACAGGTTTTCTGCTTGATTTCCAACTGTTTGTCAAATGTGATAATGGGCAGAAAGGCATGACATGAGCAGCCAGTGCTGCTGTCCTTAGAGGATATCTCTGGGTGTAATCGTCTTCATCTTAACGCTACTATACATTCGACTTACAAATTCCAAAACCCTTCACAAAGGGCAATGCCATTGCTTGCCTAAATAGTACATTATCATCTCACTTAGTGTTGTGGCCAAGGTCGTGTTCATTTTATGAGCTTAGTCTGGTTCTCAGCAATCTGAATGTGAAATTCCAGCTGCCTTATCCCTAACAGGAGCAGCTCATATTCTGTTTACAGTGGGTGTGTCTACATGAGATGCTAGAAGCGCAGTCGGCTAATTCTACTGTGCATTAGCACGTCACAGTGAAATCCGTGCTAATGCACTAATGCACAGTAGAATTAGTTTACCACGCATTAGCATCACCTAAAGGACGTATGCTGGTGCTACTGCGCAATAGCACCGATTATAGCACCTTTAGTGATTTCTGTATGTTACTACATGTATTAAATTTAATTTCTCATAATTACAGCACATTAATGCACATGTAAACATCCCCACTGTCCACAAAGCAGAGTATATTGGAAAGGCTTAGATAATATGACCCCCAAGTCCCTCTTTAAAGTAAGATATAGATTTTTTTTTAAATCTACCCCAATCTGGCACAAGATGGTGGGAGAAGTTTCTAGAAGAAGCTCTACAATGAAAATGGTGGTGGGGGGAGGGGGTTACATTTAGGAATAATAAAAATTGCTGTATTATAACAGGAATTGCCCTATTTTAACAATGATTTTGTTCACTGCTAGAAAAAGAGCACATTTTCCTGTGATAGCCGCATTGTCACATGACAAACAGAAAGCAACGATGATGATGGGATATGGGAACCTTATTGTGAACTATTCCTAAGAATTAAGAGTGCCTGCATTTACCATGTTTCGTTGTGCTAGTCGGTTGTACCTGCCTGTTACTTGGTACTAATAATATTTAGCTAGTTCACAGGGGTTCTCTTAAGTTTAATTGATGAGTAAGCATGTTTAGTGCTTTGATGAAAGGCGTGACTTGTATTTTTCTGTAAATCAGATGTGTATGGGCTGAGTTATTTCCTAGCTCATACTCATGTTATAGCTATAGAAAAATCTTTGAACCCCATCTACAAATGCTATGTGTACAAACTCACCAGTACCCAGCATCTTAGTGAAGATAATGGAGGTGGATGAATGAGAAAAGGACCACATTTGCTTTTCTGTTTGTTCATGTGCATATGTATGAATCTTTCAGCATTTACTCATTCACGCATGCCACCTACTTCTGAAATGCAGCTAGCTCTTGGGTAGAACAAAATAGCTGTTTTTTGGCAGATAGTGTCACCAAACAACCATAGAATCATAGAAACATAGAAAATTAGGGTTGGAAGAGACCTCAGGAGGACCAGCTCCCTGCCCAAAGGAGGACCATCCACAAGCAGATCATCCCAGTGAAGGCTTTGTCCAGCCGGGTCTAAAAAACCTCCAAGGATGGAGAGTCCACACCTCTGTGGGCAACCTGTACCAGTGTTTTACTAACTTCCTAGTGAAAAATTATTCCTAATAGCTAACCTAAACTCCCCTTGCTGCAACTTGAGACTGTTGCTCCTTGCTCTGTCATCTGCCACCACTGAGAACAGTCCAGCTCCTTCCTCTTTGGCACCACCCTGCAGGTAGTTGAAGGCTGCTATTCAGTCCTCTCTCAGTCTTCTCATAGGTAGATTAATAAGTTCAGTTCCCTCAGCCTCTTCTCATAAGTCATGTGCCCCAGCCCCCGAACCATTGTTGTTACCCTCTGCTTGACTATCTCCAATTTGCCCACATCCTATCTGTTGGGGGGGGGGGGGTGTGGACACTGAACACAGGACTCCAGATGTGGCCTCCCCAGTGCTGAATAGAGGGGAATAATCACTTCCCTTGACCTGCTGGCAACACTCCGATCAATGCATCCCAGGATACTGTTAGCCTTCTTGGCAACAAGGGCATACTGCCGGCTCACATTAAACTTATTGTTCAATGTCACCCCCAGGTCCTTTTCTGCAGAGCTACTGCCCAGCCAATCAAGTCCCCAGCCTGTACTGGTGCATGGACTTTGCATTTGTCCTTGTTGAACCTCATGCGATTCCTTTTGTCCCAATCCTCCAATTTCTCTAGGTCACTCTGAATCTTTGCTCTACCCTTCAGCATATCTATTCCCCCAGCTTGGTGTCATCTGCAAACTTGATGAGGGTGCACTCTATGCCATCTTCCAGGTTGTTGATGAAGATATTGAACAAAACCAGTCCTCCAACCAACCCCTGGGACACTCCACTTGAATCCGGTTACCAACTAGACATCGAGCCATTAACTACTACCCTTGGAAACTGATGCTCCACAAGTTTTCTATTCATCTTACAGTTCATTCATCCAGCCCGTACTTCCTTAGCTTACCTGTGAGAATGTTGTGGGAGACCATATCAAAATCTTTGCTAAAATCAAAGTACAGCACATCTACTGGTCTCCCCACATCCACAGAGCCACTCATCTCATCATAGAAAGCAATCAGGTTGGTGAGGCATGACTTGCCCTTGGTGAATCCATGCTGACTGCTCCTAATCACCTTTTTCTCCAATTGCTTAAAAATGGATTCCTTGAGTATCTGTTCCATGATTTTTCAAGGGACTGAGCTGAGGTTGACTGGTCTGTAGTTCCCTGGATCCTCCTTTTTCCCTTTCTTACATATGGGCACTGTGTTTGCCCTTGTCCTATCATCCGGGAACTCCCCAGAAGTTTTCAAAGATAATGGCCAGCAGCCCTGCAGTCACATCAGCCAACTCCCTCCGCCCTCTCAGATGCATTGCATCTGGCCCCATGGACTTGTACATGTTCAGCTTTTGTAAATAGTCCCTGATTTGTTCTTTCACTACTGAGGGATGCTGTACACCTCTTCCCCAAACTGTACTGCCTGGTGCAGTAGTCTGGAACCTGACCTTGCTTGTGAAGACTGAGGCCAAAAGACATTGAGTACTTCAGTCTTTTCCTCCTCATTTGTCACTAAGTTGGCTCCCCCATTCAGTAAGGGATCCACACATTCCCTGATCCTCCTCTTGCTACTGACATACTTGTAGAAACCCTTCTTATTACCCTTCACATCCCTTGCTAACTGCAACTCCAATTGCACTTTGGCCTTCCTGACTTCAGCCCTGCATAGTTTCATAGTTATAGTTTCCTAGTAGGTAGGGTTGGAAAGGACCTGAGCAGATCATCAAGTCTGATCCCCTGCCATGGCAGGAAAGAGTGCTGGGGTCAAATGACCCCAGCTAAATGATTATCCAGCCTCCTTTTGAAGATCCCCAGGGTAGGAGCAAGCACCACTTCCCTTAAAAGTTGGTTCCAGATTCTAGCCACCCTGACTGTGAAATACTACCTCCTGATACCTAGCCTGAATCTACTCTCAATTAACTTATAACCGTCATTCCTTGTTACTCCCGGTAGTGCTTGGGGGAACAGGGACTCTCCCATAGCCTGCTGGTCCCCCGTGGCCAGTTTGTAGATGGCCACCAGATCCCCTCTCAGCCTTCTCTTGTGGAGGCTGAACAGGTTCAGATCCCATAGCCTCCACTTGTAGGGCCTGCCTTGCTGCCCCCTGACCATGTGAGTGGCCCTCCTCTGGACCCTCTCCATGTTGTCTACATCCCTCCTGAAGTGTGGCACCCAGAACTGGATGCAGTACTCCAACTGCGGCCTGAGCAAGGTTGCATAAAGGGGAAGGATCACCTCCTTGGACCTACTCATGATGCATCTGTGGATGCGTGACAAGGTGCGGTTAGCCTTTCTGACTGCATCCTCACATTGTCGGCCCATGTTCATTTTGGAATCAATAGTGACTTTAAGATTCTTTTCTGCCTCTGTGCTGATGAGAAGGGAGTTCCCCAACCTGTAATTATGCTCCTGGTTTTTCCTCCCCAGGTGCAATGTCATGGCCCATGGCCAGGAATAGGTCCAAAAAGGCATTTCCCCTGGTGAGACTGTGCACCTCCTGTGTCAGGTGGAGGTCCTGTATCTCGGCTAGGAACCTACATGAGTGGTCAGACTTGGGTGACTGCTGTTCCCAGCAGATGTCTGGATAGTTTAGGTCACCCATGATGACCATGTCCCTTGACTTAACTGCCTCTGCAAGCTGACTTGAGAATTCCCGGTCCAGCTCTTTCCCCTGGGGAATGAGCATGCCTGGGCAATGCTCTTGCACTCCACCTTAGTTGTTTGTCCAAGCTTCCACTTCTTGTAAGCTTCCTTTTTTTTTGTTTGAGCTCACAGTTCTCTAAGTTGAAGAGTTCTCTGCTAAGCCAAGCTGGTCCCTTGCCACGTTTGCTGTTCTTCCTGGACATCAGGATGGTTTGTTTCTGTGCCGTCAGTAAGGTTTCTTTAAAATATAACCAGATCTCCTGGACTCCTCTCTCCCTCAGACAGGCCTCCCTGGGGATCCTACCCATCAGTTCCCTGAAGGTGTCAAAGTCTGCTTTCATGAAGGCCAGGGTGCATACTCTGCTGCTATCCTTTCTTCCTTTTGTTACGATCCTGAACTCAATTGTTTTGTGGTCACTGCTGTCCAATTGCCATCCACATCTACGTTCCCCACCAATTCTATCCTGTTTGTGAGCAGCAGGTGAAGAAGAGCATGGCCCTGAGTTGGTCTCTCCAACACTTGCACCAGGAAGCTGTCTCCAACACTTTCCAAAAACCTCCTGGATTGCCCTTGTATTGCTATATTGCCCTCTCAGCAGATTTCAGAGCGATTGAAGTCACTTGGTGATTGAACCAGGGCCCGTCATCTGGAAATTTCTGCGAGTTGTCTGATGAAAGCCTCATCTACTTCATCCTCTTGGCCAGATGGCCTATAGCAGACCCCCCACCACAACATCACCCTTGTTGCGCTCCCCTCTAACTTTAACCCAGAGACTTTTAACAGACCTATCTCCAGTTTCATATTGGAGCCCTGAGCAATCATATGGCTATTTTACATAAAGTGCAACTCTTCCTCCTCTTCTCCCCTGTCTGTCCTTCCTGAACAGTTTGTACCCATCCATGACAGTGCTCCAGTCTTATGAGTTTTCCCACCAAGTATCTATTATTAAAAAAATTACGTTGGCTTAACTGTCAGAAAATTAGTTAGTACATGTGTACACACCCCATGGCACCATAGTGGAGTTTGGTTTCTGTTCTGAATGAGACAGCCCCACATCTTGAAACACCAAGACCAATCTCTGGTGGTCTCCCATGTACTTGAGATATGCAGAGAACCATTATGTTAAACCCTTTATATTATATAACCTTATTTATGGTTTGTCTTAGGTTAGTGCCTAACAACTCCAGTCAATAGATTTCATAGACATTATGGCTGGAAGGGACCTCGGAAGATCATCGAGTGGGTTGGAATCATATTGTGTCAACGCACCGTGTAACAGAGTCCCCAAAGAATTTGCAGTCAGTCCAAGGAACAGTTTTAGAAGTGCCAAAGTGCAGAAGGACTCTCTTCTAACTGAAGTGAATGGAGCAAGAGATAGGCTAACAATACACTTTTCTGACAAACCCACCCTAACAAAAGCAGACAGACAAAGATTAGGAAAAACTATTAATTATTATCATCTATTCTAAAAAGGAAGAACAGTTGAGTGGCCAGGATGTTCATAAAGACTTGGCTCAAGGCCCTGCTCTATCACATATTCCTATATGACTTTGAACACATCATTTAGGCCTAGGTTCTCAGAGGTATTGAAGTAGCTGATTCCCATTGAATTCAATGGGAGTTAGGTCCTAAATACCTCTGAAATGTGACTCTTAGTCATCCTCTGGCTCAGATCCCCATCTATAAGGCATAGGTTATGATTTTCTTTTATCTCACAGGTATATTGGAGGTTGGCAGGTACTTTCATAGTAGGGTAGCCTGGACCATATACGTATCTGAGAGAGACATTTTTTTTCCACATGGGGAAATGAGATGCAAGAAATTGGTCTGGTTTGAACAAAGCACTGCAAGTAGATGAGACATAGGACTGAAACAATGAGAAAATGATAGGTCTGAAACTAGGGTGTTGGCCTTCTTCAACTGAATGAGGGACTGAGAGCACTTGGTATCTCACATGTTAAGAGGCTTAACTCACAGTCCAGGCTCACACTGCACGTGGCCGTGTGCCTGAGGATCATACTACATGGATGAAGCTCATTTCAAGAATCTCTTGAGTATTGGGTGTATGGTGAGGGGATTGACAGAAAGCTGGTCAAGTGGATTTGAACCGAGTTAATCTCTCACACCTACCAGGTACCCCCTGGTATGATTGAAAGCACTTTTATAGACATGGACTTGTACTGATAAAGAAACCTATTGATTCCTCTGCATTCTCCCCAGTCCTGTATGCTACTTACCTGAGACCATTATCCAAAGTACTGTCTGCAATTAATCTTCTGGGCAGTGTGTAATCATCCAAGGTGTACAGGGCTGAGTTTCAAATAGATAATGATGCTGAAGCAGGGAAAGGGGGGCTACGGTGTCATTTGTTTCTTGTGGCTACCAGAAAGGAGAGGTAATCCTAGAGGACCGTAGTCGGCTGTCCAAAGAGGTCAGGCTATAGAGCTTTTGGACCAATTGAGAACCCTAAACTATGCATTAAAAATGAATGTATGTCTTTTTAATGTATTTGTACGGGGGGGGGGGGGGGGAAAGGTGAAACCTTCCAGATGCTTGCCTGCAGTAAAGCATTTCTGGCTGTTAGTTCCAGTAGGTCATTACTGCATTAATTTGGTGTTTAATTAAATGCCTGTGCAACAGACCATTTATTTGTTATCTAATATTAGCTTTAGTTCTTATCAATTAAATGCTAGCTGAGGGCTTGATTCACTTACGTTTTATGTCCCCTTACACACTCTCTCTCTCTCTTTTTTTTTTATAAACAAAAAACAAGGACTCAGTGCGCAGGGGAAAGATTTACACACCCGAGTTTCACAGTGTGCATAATGCAATGTGCTGAAGTGTTCAGGCAGAGGGAGCTGAAACAAAAGGAGATTTAAAAAAAATGTAATTTAGGGGTCTGAGGCTTTAAAAAACAGTGAAAAATAGTCTGGCTGGGCTATAGGAAGATGAGTGCTTGGCTTCTCTGGAAGTGCGCAGAACTAACTCATTCATTTTTACTCTAAGTAGGAAAAAATCCCCCACAGAGCTGGTTTTCTTTTTAATTTATTCAGAACAATGACGATCCACTGGTAAGAATCACAGGGTCGGCGGGAATCTTGAGGATCATCTCATCCAACTTCGATGCAAATTCAGGATTTCTTATTCCTCAAGCATCTGAGATACAAACCTATTTAGCCTCCTCTTGGTGAAGGAGATTGTACAACTTGGCTGGGCAGCTTGTTTCATTGTTTTCCTGCTCTTACCATTAGGCTTTTCTTCCTGAGATTTTTCTTTTTAAATCTGTTTTGCTGAAGTTGAAACTGGTTTCCTCTTCTCCTGCCCTCTGTGGCGGAGGGGGGCAGTGATTCTCTCTGTACTTTGTGGCAGCCTTTCAAATATTTGAAACCAGCTCTCCAGTCCCTCCCCTCACCCCTGATTCTCTTTTTCTCCAAACTAATCTTGCCTGGGTCCTTCAGCTTTTCCTTATACAGCTTGCATGCCCATGCCTTGCTCATCTTTGGTAGTGTTACAAAAAGGTTGTAGTCATGATGGTCAGGAATTGTGAGAGGCAAGGATTAGTCAGGGTGATAGCTTGTTTTGGACCAGTTTTGTAGTCGGGAAAGAGTTAGACAAAGCTTTTGAATGCAAGATTTTCTCCATCAGGTCTGAGCAGTTAAGCCGGTACAACATAGTAAAAAAAAACAAAACAAAACAAACCAGTTGTAATAGGGGGAGAGAAATTCCCAAAGATAAAAGACATAATAATTAGAAAATAAACTGAGATCAAGGCCCATCAAAAAGGAGAAGGGTCATTCTCACCTTTCATGTGTGAAAAAAAAAACCCCAGTAATGAGGTAGGTTATAAGGTGCAGTAAGCCAATATCAGTGTTAAGTACTTGGTTCTTAGGGTCCAGGCAGCTCATGATTTTTTGTTCCCAAGTTTACTTTTAAAGGTATTAGGTAGATTTCCCTTGAGCATGAGGATGGTGAGGTCAGAGAGGGAGTGGCTTATCAGAGAAATGTGCTCTTAATGGTATATGTGTATCTCCATTCTTTATGTGCAGTTGATCCAATAAGAGATACCACCCTACAAAATCATTGCCCTTTGCTCATCTTTGCCACTTTGCTATTGGATCATTTCTAGTTCCCCTGTACCAAGGATGGCCAGTCGATAGCATGTGTGCCACAAGTGTCAGAGGCAGTCTCTGTGTGTAGCACATGGCTTATTGGGTTGAGGATGGGAAGTATAGCATCAGATGGGGGAGGAAGCAGAAAGCAGAGCAGCAGATCAGGCAAAGGAAAGGATCGGAGTGGCACTGAGGAAGGGTACAGGGATAATGTGTGGCATGCCTGCCAGAAAGATTGGCCCCCACTACTCTACACCTCTTTTATAATGTGGTGCCCAAAATGGGATGCCATACTTCAGCCAAGGCTTAACTTTGAATTTGAACTTTGCATGACACCAAGCTGAGTGGAGCTGCAAACACTGGAGGTAGAGCTAGGATGCCGAATGAACTGGATAGACAGGAAAAATGGTCCGTGAGCAATCAAGAGAAATTCAACAAGGACAAGTGCACAGCCCTGAACTTGGGATGGAATAATTGCATGCACAAATATGGACTGGGGAATGACCAGTTAGGTTTCAGTACTGCAGAGAAGGTCCTATGGGTTGTAGATCATAAGCTGAATATGAGCCATCAGTGTGCTCATGTTGCAAGAAGAGTCAACACCATCCTGGGTTGTATTAACAGGAGTGTCACTTGCAAATTCAGGAAAATGATCTTCAGCTCTACTCAGCACTGCTGAGGCCTCATGCAGAGTACTGTGTCCAGTTGAGGGCCCCACGCTTAAAAAAGATGTGAACAGATCAGAAAGAGTCCAGTGGAGAAGGACACAAATGATTAGAGGCCTGGGAAGCATACCTTAAGAGGACAGGCCTATTTAATTTGGAGAAGAGAAGACTGAGGTGGGGCTTCAAATACCTGAAGGGCAATTGTAGAGAGGATGGAGATAGCTTCTTCTCTGTGGCCATAGGGAACAGGACTAGAGGCAAGGACCTCAAGCTGTATCAGAGGAAAGGTATGTTGGAGATTTCTGACTATGAACATTGTCAAGCATTGGAACAGGCTACCTAGCGACACTGTGGACTCTCCATCCCTGGAAACTTTCAAGAGCAGTTTAGACAGACATTTGACTGGAAAGATTTAGTCTGAAAAGATCTTACCTTGAGTAAGGGGTTTACTGGATGAATCTGTGAGGTCCCTTCTATCCCTACTTTTTTATGATCCTCTGTGAAATAGTGAATTATTCATGATCCTCATTCAAAGCCCAAGAAGGGCTTGTATTTGCTCAAGAGGTTGCTGAATCTTACAAATCCCATGACAATCTGAAGCCTGAAACTGCTTTGCATGTTTTGTAGTCATTTAAATCTGTGAAAAGGATGCATAAAAAGCTGCTATATGTGTTAGCAAGTGCAAAATTCAAACTCAGTAGAATTTGGTAGACAGGCTGCCAGGCTCAAAAAGCCAACATAATCTGTGAGATGGTGGAGAATCATGTCTAGAAATCTGGACACTTCCTGTAATGAAACTAAATTTTGCCAAAGTTTTCAAAAACGAATAATTTTTATTTTGAGAAATCATAGATATTATAAATTATGCATTCTTCATAATATTTCCCACTGGTTCTTTTTTAATAAAGTTTTATTGGAATCATTTTTTTATTAGGGAATTAATTATGGAAATGTCTTGAAGAGTGATTATAGAGAGGATGGAGATAGGCTTTTCTTTGTGGCTGTAGGGGACAGGTTTAAGACCAAAGGCCTCTAGCAGAGGACATTTAGGCTGGAGATGAGGAAGAACTTTCTGATTATGAGGGTGGTCAAGCATTTCAACAGGCTACCTAGAGACCTAGAGTTGTGGACTTTCCACCTCTGAAAATTTTCAAGAGCAGGTTAGACAGACACTTGGCTGGGATGGTTTAGTTAGGAATGAGCCTTCCTTCTGCAAGAGGCTGGACTAGAAGACCTTGGGAGGTCCCTTCCAGCCCTACTTTCCAATGATCCTAAGACCCTATATTTACTGAAAATCTGGCTTTTAGTTAAGAAATATCTCTGCATTCTCAGTTGTAGCTGCTAATCTTACCATAACTTTCATTTAGAAAATAAGGTACCAATTTTGAGTGAGCTCTTATGAAAATCTGGCCAATAAATTAATAGGACAAAAGAAAAACACTGACATTATTCACCAGTTTCGTATGCATAAAACCCCACAAAATGAATGGGAAATGTATGTCCAGATCTTCCAGGTGACACTAAGAATCCCAGCCTGAGTGCATTCATTTAGACCCGTGACCTCAATCAAGGTGCCGTGAAACCCTTGAGATCCTTTTAAGGATGCCATGGGATGCCATGCAATGTTAGCCCAGTTAGATGCATAAACAGAATTCATGATACGATGAATTCATGATAAAGCCAGAGATTTCAAATACGAAACCATAGTGTTAAAAACATTTTGATCTCTTTTCATCTGAGTTCTTTGCAACAGAAGATTTGCTCTGTTGTTTTTCCAGAGTCAAAAATTGAGCAAAAACTAGGAACTAGCATTTTCTGAAGGGTGCCTTGACTCTACCTAGGGGTTCCTTGTGTCTAAAAAATGATTGAGAACCAGTGACTTAGATACCCAGGTTTTACAAATGTTGGTTACACACAAAAAAAGCAACTTTAAAAAATATAGCTGAATGTGACTTCTGCGAGAAGCCACAGCAAGTTAATAGCAGGGCTGACCCTAGAAATCAGTAAGTTTCTTGCTCTTAGGTTCTTGTTTAGTGCACTGCACCATGCTGACTTCTCTATTTAATACAAGACATTTGACAGTAATGGCCCTTTAATTGGGTGGGGAAGGTACATTAGAAAAGCAACTATTACATTTTATTATCAGACTGTGCCCCCTCGGGGGTAAGGATTGTTCCTTATGATGAGTTTGGGAAGCTTTGGTCACTGTTGCAATCTAAATGAATAATAATATATATTTTTTAGAGTCCCAAGTGCAATGACCTTGGTACTCAACCTCTGTTCTAGCTTTGTTTGTTCTGAGATAAACACTGAACACAAGACTAAAGGCATTTCTGCTTTGCTTTTTCTCCCTCATGAGTAACTTTGTTGAAACATGCGTTTGCAATATGTGTAAAATGATGTAGCTAAACTGAGAGCTTCTGATTCCTCTTTATTTATTTATTTATTTATTTCAGAATTCATTCATAGCCTTGGAAAGAGCAGACTGTCTGTCAGTATTTTAGTAAAAGCATTTGTTTTTATTGTAAATGCCATTGGTTAGGACTTATTCTTTATGGGATGTGTCCCAATAAGTTGTGGGTTTACATGTTGCTTTCAAAAAATAAAATAAAATAGTGAAAGACACTAAAATTGTGTTGCCAACAGGATCATGTACATGCTGTTAGCTACACAGATAACAAGACCAATTCCAAATTTCAATTCCATGGATAGGAAAAGATTTGACTGAAATAAGGAAGACATTTTCTGTACCTCATATATCAAGGCCAGTTTTCATGGATGATTGTTT
Source organism: Alligator mississippiensis (assembly GCF_030867095.1). Lineage (NCBI taxonomy): Eukaryota > Metazoa > Chordata > Crocodylia > Alligatoridae > Alligator > Alligator mississippiensis. The sequence goes on from NC_081826.1 coordinate 294,900,949, forward strand.
CTTTCAGAGCTGAAATCTTAGGGCTTTGTTACATGGTAATTTGGGGCAGCTCCTGGAGCTCTTAACCTCTGTACTGTCTGAACATTAGCACCTGATGTTTTAAGCCCTTGTTATGCGGCTCAAAGTTATGCCACTCCAGGGCAGGATTACCTGTGATCAGTCACTCCAAGTTACACTGTAATGTAAACACCCCGCCTGCCCCATCACCCCTGCTGGCCTGGATCAGGCCCACTGCCCTCTGCCCCTGACCTCCCTGCCTCCCCAGATGGGCTCTTACATGTGGCTGCCTGCACTGTCTGTCCCTGGGAAGCAGGCCGGGAAGGATTACCTGCCTGCCTGTCCACTGCTGCTGTGGCTGCTCTCTGGGCCAGAAGAGCAGCAGCAGCAGGGCAGGCAGGTTAACTCTTCCCTTCCCGCTCCCTCAGGACAGAAAGTGCAGGCAGCCAAAAGTAAATAATGCCCCAGAGGCTGGGGAGGTAGGAGGTGGGATGGGTAGAGGGGGAGCCCAGAATGGGAGGGTAGGGGATTCTTACCTTTCAGTCCTCCAAGCCCCTGCTGGCCTGACATGCAACTGCTCCAAACTCGAGCTAGCACTAACACCCATGAACATTTGTGTAGCTTGTAGTGTCACATGTAACAAGGCCCATGCAACAAAGGAGTTGACGGTTCCCAGTCTGCATTGGGCATGTTGTGCATGAGTAGATGAGGTGTGTTTGAATGGATGTGCAGGTCTTGAAGAGGTACACTTGAAGAGGTGATTTAACAAGAAATTTAAGCATGCACTGAACAATGAACACTTGACTTAGCTGCTAGTGACATTGATGAAGCTGATGTTTAAAACAAACCTCATGTGGCAAATGATGGCCATCACTTACTGGAGTATTAGAAAGCATTCGGGCACTGTAGTAATGAGGTCAGTGTAATAAAATGTATAGACTAGAATCCCATTACAGTAACCAGGGCTTAGGTAGAGGGTCAAGTGTTTTGCTGAGCTGAGGGCTAAGATCTGAGTTACAACAGTAATTCAAAAAATTAAGCAAAGTCCTGGATCCCAGTAATGGTTTTTGTGAACGTAACCAACACAATTATTGCCGTACATAGATCAGTTATGTCTCAGAGAAAATGGCTGTGTAGGGGAGGAAGGAAAAGAAGAAGACTGGGTGTACATTGCGTAGACACTATAAAAATGGTGCCTAACCCATGGCTAGTGACAATTCCTTGAGACCTTCTGACATTACTCATGACTGAAATAAATTAAAATATAACACGGTGCTTGTGAGAGAAAAAAAATCCTGTTACTTTTAGCATGTTTCTTGTTTGGAATTGTAGCGCTTTGGCCAGCGAAGCTACTGTGCAGAGCTACTGTGCAATATCATTGACTCTGGATTGCAAAGGAAGATCTATCGTTGCATTGGAGAAGACAGAGGGAGAAAAAGTAAGGAGGTAAATCTGAGGTAATAAGACCCACAAGGAGAAATATCAGTAGGTGCTTCAGAGGGGAACAGGTCTAGTGTTCTCTCATTAGGATGTCAGGTTATGAGTTGGCAGTAGGGATCACAAGGGAGAGCTTTCCCTCTAAGGGGACTGTCCTTCCTTCTCATTAGGCTACTGTTTCCTCTTGTTTTCCTCCTGGTCCCGTGAATCTTCTGCTGTTAGCTGCCAGCTGCATCAGGAAGGGCAGTAGGGCATCCCACTAAGACTAACCCATAGCTTAGCACACTACCTTAGGAAATAGGAGCTGTCAGTTGGATTCCCTCAAGCTACAGATGTTCCAGAACCCAATTTGTCCTCCTTCCATGTGAGTCATAGGCAAGTGGTGGCAGGGACACAGGGGAGGGACACGTGCCTTCCCCGACAGGACATTTGTGGTTCAGCGGTGGCTTCTGTGGGTGCTCACCAGTGCTGTCCCTGCTGCTGACATCATCAGTGGCTTCTATGGGTGCCCCGCCCAGCCTTGGGAGGCAGGAGTCAGCCATGATGTGAGTCCTCTAACAACAAGTTTATTGTACAGAAGGTGAGCACCATCACCACTCAGCTTGTTGTGTTCAGGAGTGAAAGTGTGATGCTATATTTATGCAGTGAGAGTCAGTTTAGGATTAAGCACACTCTGAACATTTAACAAGTGAAAGGCAACATCACTGATACAGGAGTTAGGTAAGGGGACACTTGATGTGGATTGCATTGGAGCACACCCATACACCTGGGACAGGTCGGGAAATTTTCAGCCCCAAATGGAGGCACTTAATAATTGTCCTCACCTATTCACTAGACCTGTGCAAAGCAGCTAGTATTCACTTTGGATTCAGATTCGAACGATTTGGGGGAGAGTGATTTGATTTGGTGATTCGAATCACTGTCCCAGATCGATTCAGCCAAATCTGAATCAGAGATTTGGCTGCTGTCAGATGTCCAAATCAGCCCAGCCAGGCCCATCCCTTGCCCACTCTCCCAGCCCTGCAATGGCTGCCCCACACACCCCAGCTCCCAGCTCTCAGCACTTTGAAAAAAAAAAAGTGGGTGTTGCCGGGTGGGGGGCATTCCCTGCTGTCCCCCACTACCCCACGCTGCATGCCAAGAAAACCCTGGACTCACTGTTCCTGTGAACAGTGAGTCCAGTTCACAGTCTGATCTCCCCCACTGCCTCCCGCTGACCTGTGCCACATGAGAGGCTCTGCATGAGCCCCCCGAGGTCCCAAGGCTACTGCAGGAGCAGTGAGTCCTGGGGCTTTTCTCATTTTTTTTTCTTAAAGGGCTGTAGCTGGCCCAGGTGGGGCACCGGGGGGGGGGGGGTCTGGGGGAGTGAGGGGAGGGGAGGGGAGGGGGGCTTGTTTGGAGCCCCCCATGCAGCATGGGGAAGTGGGGGGCAGCAGGGATTGCCCCCCGCACCAGGCAGCACCCGGTGAGCACTGAGGCTTTTTTTTTAAATGCCGGGACCTGGGGTGGGCAGCGTAGCCATTGGAGGGGGCTGGGGGAGTGGGCAGGGTTTGGGGGGATTGGGGGAGCAGGGGGATCAGGGGGCTGGCAGGGGTCCCCCATGGTCCCCTTCCCCAGCCCCTCCTCCTCCACCCCTAGTACTTACCAGCTCAGAGTCTGCTGCAGCTCCCTGCTGCAGCCACCGGGGACTGCCCGATTCATCAAAGCTCTCCAAATCTTTTCTGAAGATTCAGAGAGCTTGAATTGATTCAGACCTTTTAATTGGTCCCCTGATTCAACTCAGATTCAGAGATTTGGCCACCGAATTGGGCCGAATCTAGTCTGTTTCGAATCATCGCCCGAAGCTTCTCACAGCCCTACTAAGCAGCTCTGCAGGCACTACATCACTTCCACATTCCCACTTTGGCACCCACGAGAATGATTTGGATCTAACTATTAGTATTTTGTGGCCTTTCTGCAGTAAAGAGATAGCGGTACCTCCCACTGGGGTTGTGAAGTTCTTAGATATTTATTCTGGTAAAGGAAAACATATGAGGGTGGGGGGGAAAGCACAATTATTTTTCAAATTGTTTTCCTTGAAAATTCCTTTCAAGGCCATTTACATCACCTCATTTGTGGCTACCCTCTTACACGCAAAAGCAATTTTTAACCAAAACAAATGTGTCACACTCTAACTCAGGTCAACACAAAAATAAATACATAAAATACAGACCCTCCACCCCCACCCCAGGGCCCTGTTGTTTCAAAAGGATTCAATCCCCTAAGTCAGAAATGGGCGGGTGCTGCCAGGAAGGTTAATGGCTGTCTTCTCTCTCTTTCTCAACATCTATGCTCCTTGTGGCAAATTTGTCCATTTCTTTTTCCCTTCTGACTACCAGCAGTGCTTTTTTTCAGTTCTGTTCTTCTCTGAGCAATGGCCCATAAAACAAAGATAACAAGTCCCAACTCCCAGGAAGTTTTTCCTTGTCAATTAGAGATTAAAAATAATGGTTGGGGCTATGCAGTGATATTTGTAGCCAAGTTTTTAAATTCCCATTTAGACCATCTTGGGCTCTTTCTCTGCACCTAATTCTCCATAACACCTTGAATTTCCTCTCCTTAGACTTTATTTCATGGGAGAAGGGAAGGGAATGGAACATGGTTTCACTCCTTGGAAAATGAGGGAGCTCAAAGTCGGATATCACGTTCAAGTATTATACCACCAAGGCGGACAAACTATTTCATAAGTCCTTAAAAGTTATGAGATTATGTGATATATTCACAATGCAATTCTGTTGCTCCTGGGGTTTCCTTACGTAAGACATTGTGCAGGTTCATCAGAAAGGAAAATGAAAGTCCCAACTACAGGTCAGTTCACAACCCTTTCCTCAGGGTGTGCTTTAAATCCAAAGACAAACTTCACAACCAGAACAAATCAAGCCAAGCTGCTGGGCAAATAAGCACCCAAATCCTTTACAGTGTGGGCCAGATGGAGGAGAGATGACATGCGGGTCCATTTATAATAGACTCCTTTGTACCAGCTTTCCTCTTTCTTCTAATACCATAACAGGTCAGGCATGTGACAGGTAGGAAGCCTATAATCCTTCCATATGAAAGTGGCTTTATACATTCCTGCAGACCAAATTTCAAGTTTTGATTCAGTTTGCACTGAAGTCAAGGAAGGGCTCTCATCGAGAGCATCGCATAGGGTTCTCACAAGAGGGTCTTTAAAGCCTTCCACTCTGGAGTGACCTTGAGACTGACTTATAGTTTCACATGGCGTCAGTACAAAACAAAGGCCATTTGGAGAGAGATTGTAAGCCTGACATGGCATTCCTCACCACCCTTCCTACTTAGTCTTGAAAGATGAGAGACTTCTATCATACCCAACCAGTCCACAGAGCTCATCTGAGTATAAAAACCCTCCTCATTGCTCATGACTGAGTTTCTATATATACATGGCACAGACCTGTACCATATGAGGCATAGGGTCAATGCGGTAGAACCGAGCTCTTCTCTGAACTGCTTCTAAGACAGGACACATGATATATCTTGCAAGTGTATTAAATTAACCAGGCTGATCTGGACAATGCTATCAAGTACTGTAAAGAATACCGAAGTACTATCAAGTTTTGTAAGGATTGTAATCACTGCATTTATATTCTGCTCTCTTGACTTACAACGCGCAGACCTTGCAGATATCAGACCGAGGGTTAAGGGTGACTCCTGATTTCACTCAACTGCAAAATCTTTGAATATAAAGGCATGTTTTCCTTGCATCCTGTTCAGTAGTAAACAGAGGCTGTCTTTAAAACCAAGAGTCTGAATGCCTCTACATTTCTGGATTTCAGGATATTGTTTCTTTTTTGGGTCAAACTCAAACCTGGCGAATGTGTTGATGGTCTGGAAGGGATGCTGTCAGATGACATCAATCCCAGGATAACTGGATTTATTGAATGATAACAGTTGGCTGCAGCAAAGAACACGCAAACCTCTGTATTGGGCTCTGCATTTTCAACAGATCAAAACTGCTGCCATGCATTAATGTGGGTTACATGAGTAACCTTGAACTTGGAGAAAGTTCATATCCAAAACAGACTAAAAGAAGCTTCTTTTACACCGATGGGATATACAGGCCGCGTCTACATGTGCACAAGTACTAAATGACTACTTGGTAACCAGACTTAGTGTCATTGCTGAACAACTTTTAGGTGATGCTGACTGCACAGTAACTTGTTACTACTGCACAGTCTCATTGAGTCACATTTTGTGCCATGTAACACTACTGCACAGTAGTAATGCACTACAGAGCAGTCAGCATCTCATGTAGACACAGACACTGATATGCAAAAGAGAAAATGAGAAAAGCAGAAATTTGACAGTCACTGAGCTGGCAATCCAGGGCTATCATAACTAAGAGCACAGCCCTGGGGTTGGATTAGCTATGTGGTTTAAATAAAATACCCTTGCTCTTATTGAGACATGCACTTTTGACTGTCATGAATCAGGCAAAAAGATGATCACAGAATCATAGTAATAGAAAATTAATGTTGGACCTCAGGAGGTCACGTCTAGTCCACCCCCCTGCTCAAAGTAGGACCATTCCCAGCTAGATCATCTCAGCCAGTGGTTTGTCTAGTTGGGTCTTAAAAACCTTGAAGGATGGAGTGTCCTTCACCTCTCTGGCTAACCTATTTCAGTGCTTTACTGCCCTCTTAGTGAGAAAGTGTTTCCTAATATCAGATCTAAATTTCGCTTACTGCGGCTTGGGATCATTGCTCCTTGTTCTGTCATGTGCAACTACTGAGCACAGTTTTGCTTCATCCTCTTTGGAACCACCCTGCAGTGATGCTCATGTGCAGAGACTTGTACACACTTATCTATGACTGGGTCTCCTTACCATGACTAGCCAAGACACGAATCTCACAGCCAAGCTACTTCTGTTTTATCCAGGGACAAAATCTACAAACTAGGCTTGTCTTTTAAATGTAATTACAGTCCCAGTGAAGTCAATGGGAAGCTTGCTACACCCATTGAGTGTCTATACACATGCAGCAAGCCTTCTCCATTGTGCTGTAATTACAGTACGTCAGAGCAGATTTGATTCATTGAGTGTGCTGGAGCCTGGTAATTACCGCGCTCCAGCAGACTCAAGCGTCATGTGTATCAGCATCCCCACACTGAAATATGATGGTGGGGGTGCTTTAACTAAAGCTCATTTGACAAGCTTTAGTTACAGCACCCCTGCCACCATTTTTCAGTGTGAGGACACTGATACACATTATGCTCCAGGCACTTTAATTAGAGCGGCTCTTGAAGCCACTCTAATTACAGTGTCACCCCCCCCCCACCACACACACACACGGCACGTGTATAAATGTCCAATGCCTAATCATGTCATCCATCATTCTTTACATTTTCTTCTGTCTTTCTATCCCCTACAAATTAGGATGGGTTAGGGGATGGGGAGGAAGGAAGAAGGGTTTTGCTGTTTGGTTCTGTTCTAGTGTGCTAGGCAAAAAGAAACCAGGGAATAATAATCACTAACAGTGGCCAGCCACTCAGTTGGGATGTAGGAGTCATAGTTTCACATCCTGTCTGATTCAGGATGTGAAACTTTGCTTGAACGTGAACTTTGAATTTTCACATGGTAAGCAAGCACCCTAACCTCCTGAGTTTTTGGGGGTAAGTCACTTTCAATCTTTTTGGTTTTCATCAGAAATATTTTCCTGGACATATGAAATCTTCCTGATGAAAGTTTCATTGGGCATGCCTATACATTGCTGTACAGCGATGTTGCTATGGCACCATGCTTTACTACTTCCTTTTGGAAGTACTAAAACATGGCACAGTATGGGTTACTGCTGTGTGGGTGGCATGCACTTAGATTTTGCAACTACATCGCTGTAGTGGTGCACTATAACCAGGGAGTGTGCTGCTACGGCGATGTAGCTGGCAATCACATGTAGACATATGTGATCACTATGTTGCCATAGCGTACCATACGGTGACATAGTGTGTCACTATGACAGTGGAGGGCAACATGTAGATGCTCCCATTGACACCTATATATTCCTAAGGGAAAATGTATCATGGAAAAGTTCCTAATCTACAAATCTACATGCAATGATTTGAGTTGGTGCCCACCTGGTGAGAGGGCAGCAGGTCAGGTCCTACGAGGAGAGACTGAGGGACCTGAACCTGTTCAGCCTCAGCAAGAGGAGGCTGAGAGGGGACCTGGTGGCTGCCTACAAGCTCATCAGGGGAGATCAACAGCAAATAGGTAGAGCCCTTTTCTCCCCAGCACTACCTGGGGTGATGAGGAACAATGGTAACAAGCTGATGGAGAATAGGAATAGGTTAGAGATCAGGAGGCAATATTTTACAGTTAAGGTGGCCAAAATCTGGAACCAACTTCCCACGGAAGCGGTCCTCACCCCTACCTTGGGTAAATTCAAAAGAGGTTGGATGATCACCTGTCTGGGTTCTTGTGAACCCAGCATTCATTCCTGCCTGTGGCAGGGGGTCAGGCTAGATGATCTGTTCAGGTCCCTCCTGACCCTAGCTACTATGAACTATGAAACTATGAGTTACAGTCTAACCAGATTAAGTCCCAATGCTGCACAGTATCTTAAATCTATCAGAGGATGTGAGAAAATATTTAGCTTGGTTGTGAACATTTCACTTCACCTAAGGGAGTCAAATACTGATTAAAAAAAAAATATGGGTACCAATACTTTTAAAACGAAACACAAATGACTAATGACTTCTGGAAAAATGTGGCAAATATGCTTTCACTCAACTCTTTCTTAGAGGGAGGGAAATCTGGATTTTGCTGTACTGGACATGTGAGGACAAAGGAGTTAAAAAAGCACAAAATAGAGTACCAGTATTCACAACTTCTAGTGTCCTTTTCTCTGTTGCCACACTGTGTACATTTTGATTGTCCATTCCAAAATCAGTATATAGACATTGATCAATCTGTTTGTATTTTGAGATCTTTAATGAATAAATTGACATCTACCTACCTTAGATATATATACAGAATCATAGAAAAATGGGCTGGACTGGACCTCAGGAGGTCCTCTAATCCAACCGCCACTCAAGGCAGGATCAGCCCCATCTAAACCATTCCAACCAACTGTCCAACTAACCTTCTCTTAAAAACTTCCAAGAATGGGGATTCCACATGTTTTTAGGTAACCTGTACTTAACCACTCTTCTAGTGAACAGGTTCCTCCTAATAGCCTACCTAAATTTCCCTTGATACAATCTAAGATTGTTATACCTTGTTCTGCCCCCCTGTGCCCATAGAGAATAGTCTATCACTATCATCATCTACAACCTCCCTTCCTGGGTTTAAAGACCGATCTTAAATTCTACCCCTCAGTCTTCTGTTCTCCAGACTAAATGATCCCACTCTTCCAAGATGTCTGTGGTGAAAGAAGGACTTGAACCAGGGTTTCCAAAGCCAATGCAGTAACTACTGGACTGTCCTCTCTTTTGAAATGGGCCCAAGAATATAGTTCTACTGCGGCATGTGGAACTGAGATTTACATTAGCTGATGTATCTGGCCAGTTATTGTTAAAGTATTTTGAAAATGCAAGCATAAATATCTGTTATTGTAACATCATTTGAAGCCAATATTTATTTTCTAAAAAAATAAAATAAAATAAAATATAAAATAAAATAAAATGTCATCTTCCGATTGCCAAGACTCTGTTTCAAAATGAAAAGTATTGATTATTTTATCATTTCTGTGGCAGATAAGAAGAATCTTGGCAGACAGTAATTCAAAGTATTAGTGTTTTTGTGAAGCAATTTATTGCCCGTCTGACAACAAGATACTTAGAGATCTGCAGGATTTGTTGGGGGTATTAATAAAACAAAAAACAAAAAAAGGGGGGTGGGGGGGATGAGAGGGGGTGTAGTCTCTTGTTCCCTATTTTGGAACGTCCAGGGAGCAAAAGGCATAAAGCACTGCCCTGGTAAAGAAATATGTCAAGAAGGAATACCATATATTTATGAACCTATTCTACTTGTGACCCACCTATCAGAGCAGAGAAATGGAGTAATCAGAAGTAGAGGAAGTGGAAACAAAGTTTGGGAATTGGCGCACAGAGAAACCAGACTTCTGGGTTGTGTTATGAGATGACTGAATGGGTGCACGTGGAGGAGACACTGAACTTCTTTGGGTGTTTTTCCGTATTGAGAGAACCTGAATACATTCAGGACCTTTGTCGGCCTCTTCTCTGTCTAACTAATGGTCACCTACTGAGTAGGATGGATTTGATTCTCAGCAATGAGCTCAAGCTTGGAAGTAGGGCAGTACTGTTTGTAGGAAATATCCCTACATACCTTTTCTAGGCAGTATCTTTTAACAGCAGTCTTGGTATATGGTACCAAGGACAACTGAGTCTTGATCCCTGAATGGAGACCCAAGGTGCTCTGTTAATGCAAAATAATAGACAATAATAAAAACCAAACTTATTTACTTCCTTCTCTACCGTGGGGGCTGGGTTGAGTAATTTTTGTCAAGGACTTTAAGGCTATTGAGTGAATGGTGTTAGGTAAGTGCTAATTACTGGTGCGTGTACACATGCACCAGTGCACTTTTCTCAATGTGCATTAAATTTAGTACCTCCATTATGAGGTACAAAATAAATGCATATTAGGCTGTGCTAATGCACAATAGGACAAGTACACACTTTTTACATGATGCTTAATGCACAGTAGCCTATTCCATTGTGCATTAGTGTATTAGCATGGTTTTTTACCCACCACTTTTAATGCTCAGTAGAAAAAATTACCGTGCATTAAAGCACGTGTGTAGATGTGCCCACGGTAGAGGTTATTAAATGCATGCAGTCTTGATCTGATAGAGTTGCTCAGAACTATTTTTCTTTAAACATAAAGGGTTTCTTAGGGTGATAGCTTTTATTGGACCAACTACATAGCTAGGATAGAGTTAGACAGGTTTTCAAATGTAAGACATTCTGTGTCAACCACTTTTCTACCTGACAAAGAATGTCTTGCATTCAAAAACTTGTCCAACTCTCACCTAAATACATAGTTGGTTCAAAAAAAGTTATCATCCTAAGAAACCCTTGCCTCTCACATAATTTCTTTACTGTCATGGCTGCAACATCATTTTTAAACTACCCCTTTGAGCAGGGGTGGGCAAAATATGGCCCAGGACCAGATCTGGCCCACCAGGTGATTTCTTTCAGCCCATATGCAGGTGCCTACAAATTCACCGCATCTGGCCTAGCCCCAGGCTGCCCCTGCTTGTGCTCGCATGGGACTGAGCCCCACTCACTCCCATGGGGGCAGCATATGCTACACTCTCACCTGTGAGATGGCCATGTCTTCATTATGTGGGGCTCCCCCTGACAGCATGGGGCTCAGGATTGTGAGGCCCATGCAATGGATCTGGTGGCTTGCCAGGACTACATGACACCAGGGGGCTCTGTGTGCTACTGGTGCTGGTGGCAGGGGCTGTGCACAATGTGGGGTGTGTGTTTGTAGGGGGGACCCCCCCATGCACACACCATACCTACACCCCCTATGCACACACCCCAGCCACATTCTTCCTCCACATACCCCACAACCCTCCACACACCCACAGCCCCCAACAATCATATATCCATCCACACCACATTTCCCCACTATATCTTCCCATCCCCCACATCCTCCCATACCCACACCCCCTACATCCTCCCATAACCAGTCTCGTACCCATACCCCCACCCCAACATGCCCCCATACCCACCCCTGCACCCACTCCCACCCACACACCCACCTCCCTACCCTCCCCCACATTGCACGTACACACAAACACACACACATCCCCCACAAACCCATTCTCACCCATCCACATCACCCACAAACCCCACACACAATCCACACACACACCCTTCCCCACACTCCATATGCACACACACCACACACATACCCCATACATACCCTCCCACGCATATCCACCCCATAACTCTTCACCCCCTGCTGCAATATACAAGAGTAAGTCTTAATTTTGAGCTATAATGTGATCACCCCTATATAAACAGTGCAAACACACACTAATCAGGACAAAATATTTTTTGAAATAAAATTAAAATGTTATTGTAGATGTTTGATCTTTAGTATATATTTTTTTCTGATTCCAAGATGGTAAACACCCTTCCCAAAAGGAGTACATCTAGTGGAAAAGGTCAGGGATTGGGATGAGACTTCCAGTCTCGTATGGCAACCAGTGGGTGGGGTACCCATCAAGGGTTGGGGTTACCCTCATGGCCCTTAACAGCTCACCAAAATTTATTAAGTGGCCCTCCAGCCAAAATAATTGTGCACACCTGACTTTAAGCAAAATTCATTTTTGTCAGAATTCTTTAAATTGAAGCTTTTTGGTGAAACATGAGTTTTGATGGAACTTTGGGAAGGGTTTTAATGTTCATGATGGAATATATTGTCCAAAATAGAACATGCACACAAGCAAGAGAGCACAGAATAGCAAATTATCTCAGCTAGGGTACTCACCTGGGGTGTGTCAAACCCATGCTTAAGTTCTTGCTTCAGTGATTAGTTAATGAGTGGAGTAGGTCTAATGGCTTGAGGGTAATCCACCAATAGCCAGTAGTCTGGTGTTTAGGAGAAAAAGATACTTAAACTTGGTTCTTTCACAATCCAAGAGAGCATACAAATCACCAGCCTACTGGACTATGTGGAGTAGGTTAACGCTCTTTCTGTCTCTCTGTCTCTCTCTTTATGTTTTTCTTTCTTTCTCTTTTTAACCAAAAAGGTGACAAGTGTCTTTATTCCACCCCCAAGTTTTACGGGATGGGAAAATCATTTTCTTCCCAGTCTGAGAACTCATACTTGGAAAGATGACTGTAATGACTGGAATATCATCATTTGCATCTCACAAATGCTTACACTTGAGGAACGTAAAACAAGATTGTAAAAAGTGAGGCAGTGTAGATCCCTGGGTAAATGTGAAGGAATGAAGAGAATAGGAAAATTATTTGTGAACAATCTGCAATAGATTTCAGGATTAAAACAGTGTGAATGGGAACTGCACTGCAAATAACTCTTCAGTTGCTCACATCAGCCATGTACCACACACTGAACAGGTTCTGACTGCCTTGCTATAGCTCTGGTAACAAAAGCAGAGGCACAGGCATCATCATAGCAATTCCTAGGTCACTGAGTTAAAAGAGTTACGATCCACAATTCAAATGGAACAGAAGCCGATCTGCATTTCTTTCTTGTCTGTAGCCAGCAGAAACCAACTGAGGCAGCAGGACCTAAGAGAGGATGTGTGAATAATGTGATCCTTGGCACCAGTGACTTCAAGGCACTTGTATTCACAGTAGCAAGACCTTGGGGACCATGAAAAACAAATACTGTAAGGAACAAATAGTGTCTAACTTGATTGCTCTTTTATGAATTATAAAATTAGTGGAAGAAAAAAAATAATTCAACCTGACATAGATGCAAACACTGTCATATGGACTGAAAACTGCTGGAAGGTACGTTATAAAAAAAGCTAATAATAAATAGCAATGTATCAAGTTGAGAAGAGGCATTTAGTAGAAATTTGTGCTAGGTAGGCTTTTATTTAACATCTCCATTAATGATTTAGAAGAAGATGTAAGCATCCCATTAATGATTTTGTTTAAGTGAACGCTAAATTGAGAAGTTCTGCAAATGCCAATAAGAGAGAGCTATGGTAAAAAGGAGTCTCAAACAATTAGAAATGCATGCTGAAAATAATACACAAGACAGCTTGGAAAAATGCAAGGGAAAAATCACACCTTTGGTGAGAGCGAGAAACCTGAAACGATTTCTAGAAGTGGGTTTCATCATGGCAGCAAGAAAGTATCACTAACCTCTCCCTCTACAGCTCTGGTCCTATGTCCAAAGTATCAGAGTCTTTTTGGAGCACTATCCTACTTGAAGATACAACCTGATGGGAGATCTGGACAACAAAACATAACTTATTAGAGTATAAATTACAAGGAAAGATTAATGCCCACTGTGCTGCCATAGCTTAAGCAATCACTAGGAGGGGGCGTAACATTTTGTAATTTTGTAAAGTTTGGGGTTACTGTGATCTCCAAAAGTGACAATCAGATCCTTATCATTATGAGAGGGGACAGGAGACCAGCCTACAAATGCTCAAAAGGGTGGATCACTAAAGAGGGAAAGATTTACTTAGGGTGAAATGAGGTAGATACTAGGAGTACCAGGGGGTAACTAAGCTTAGGAAAGCTGAGGCTGAATGTAGAACAAGTGAATTTTCAGGTTGGATCAGACCCATTCACCTGTGGTAACCTGACTGACAGTGGCCCATATCAGATGCTCCAGATGAAGGAGCATGGCTGTATCGTAAGCCAATGAGTCTATATCTATTTATAACTGATAGAAAAAAAACTTCTCAGTGAAGAGAGAAGTGGTAGAAGCTGCATCACTTGAAAGACTGAAAACTAGATTGGACAATGCATAGAAAGCAGAAACAGGAATCAGTATTAATCCTTGGGAGGGGTGTTGGGGGTTGAACCTAAATCACCAACGCAACAAGACCACGCTAAAAATGATTGTGGATACATTGCAGGAAGGCGAGGGCATGTGAAATGCCGGCCTCAGCACAGGCTAACTGGAAAGTCACTGAAATCAACTTTTACACATACTCTGGGGGGAGGGAGAAGGGGGATGCTTTAATTAGAGTGCTCTAATTGAAGTGCCATAGCATGTCATGTATCAGGGTCCCCATGATTAAAAATGGTAGCAGGGGCACTTGAACTAAAGCTCATTCAACAAATTTAAGTTCAAGCACCCCTGCTGCCATTTTTAAGGATGGGGACACTGATACACGAGACGTGGGAGGTCGCTGGAGCATGGTAATTGCCACTCTCCTGAAGAGTCGAGTAATTACAGTGCACTGGAGCAGTCTGCGCTCATGTACAGGCACCCAATGTGATATATTCTCTGGACTTTGGTGATGGACGTTGGATCAGATTCCAAGAGCTACAGTATGGAAAAATAAAAGCCCTTCCCAGTAGGCCTGTGTGAAGTGGCTAGTATTTGTTTTGGATTCGGATTTGGCTGATTTGGGGGACAGTGATTCAACTCGGTAATTTGAATCACTGTCCTGAACTGATTAGGCCGAATCTGATTTGGAGATTCGGCCGCTGCCGAATCAGCTGAATCTATGAATTGAACAGGCCCCACCCCCCGCCCACTCTCCCCAGTCCCGTCATTGGCTGCCCCGCCCAGACCCAGGGTCCCAGCACTTAAAAAAAGAAATGCCCCACACTCACCAGCTCCTGTTGGGTGGTGGAGGCAATCCCCACTACCCCCCACTGCCCCATGCTCCCTGGGGGGCTCTGCCATGAGCCCCCAGAAGCCCCGACAGCCACTGCAGCAGCCAGTGAGTGAGGGGCTTTTTTTTTTTAAGCGCTGGGATGCCGGGGCCAGGTGGGGCAGTCATTGACACGGCTGGGAGAGCGGTCAGAGATTGGGGGGTCCCCTCCTTTAACCCCACCCCCTACTTACCAGCATGGAGTCTGGGTCCAGCTCCTTCGCAGTGGCGAGCAGGGACTACCCAAATCTCCGAATCTCTCCAAAGCTCTCTGAATCTTTTCTAAATCAATTTGGAGGCTTCGAATCTATTTGGACTTTTTTATTGGTCTCCCGATCCGATTCAGATTTGGATATTCAGCCGCCAAACTGGGCCGAATCTCCTCCAAATCAAATCAGCAACTGAAGCTTCATACAACCCTACTTCCCAGGAGTGGATCTAGAGCTGGTGTGTCAGTGTGGTTACCCTATCACCTGGCTTTGGCTATGCCTCACATAAGCTATTGGTGCAGGGTCTGCCCAGAGCACCTGTTTTGCATGGCTCTTATGCCCAGTGGGGGACAGCTCCATCTGATTGTTCCCTCCTTTCTCCTGCTGCTGAATTCATTGGGGAGGGGGAAGGAAGGGATGGGCAAACAGGAACAGGCTTTGGAGTCACACAAAAGCACGGAGGTGGGGGCAACCAGAGTCCATCCTAATCAGCGGGGGAGCTCAGAGCTCACTGCTCATCCCGAGCTCCAGCAGGACCTGTGCTGACCAGGCAATGAGCTCAGAGCTCACTGCATGCATGGCATAGCCAAAATGTATGTTAGGGGGTGGAGGGGGGGGGGGGGGGCGGGTAGCAGGCCCACCTTGCCCTGTTCCTGGATCTACTATTGCCCTTCCTCCTCCAGAAATTGTCCATGGGCACTAGAGTAACCTAGTTTTTGTGTTTCCAGGTTCTGATGACTCCTGCTTAATCTAAAGCTTATCTTACAGCAGCAACATCTCTACCTTTTGGACAGTTTTCTTCCTCTTGTGCCCTCAATTCTACTACTCTGACTACATCGCGATGCAAACTTCAAGCTCACTTGTCTCTAAACTCTGCTGCTTCCCACTCTTACCTAACTGACTAAAATTATTTTTCTGTCTGTGCTGATTTATTTTCCCCTTTTAGCTCAAGTACTTATCTTCCTTTCTGCTTCCGTGCCGGCACTTTCTCTTCTTGCCTGTTCCTTTTAATTATTTTGCAGCTTCTCTGCATGAATCTTTACTTCTCCCCAGCAAATTCTTTCTTCACTTCTGCTTAGATTCCTCAAATCTCCCTCCCTCATTGCTGTTACGGACTGCAGCATCCTCCCACATCTATCCTTCCCAAAGGTGGAACAACCTCTTTGCTTCTCTTCTGATCCTCCAAAAGTTACTGTACTAGCTGATAAACCCATCAGGTAAAGACCCTCTAGGTCGTCATGCACCATTCCTTAAATATACATCATATATCGAATCACCATAAGAATTTTCTTGATGGTGAAGACTGTTCTACTGTCACATAATTTTGCAAAGGTTGACTTGGAAATCACCCTTATTGAGACATTTGAAGCACAACTGAGAAATGCATGTTCTAAAGGACACGATCCTTCTTTTGTAGAGATGTTTGGATTTAAAGGATGGACTAAAAGTCTTACCTCTGTCTAATTGTCATGAGTCTATAGAATAAACCATGCAATGAACTGCTGCAGAGAAAATATAGGAATAATAAAAAGTGCTCAATACCTTCCACTTGATTGTTGCAATAGGGTTCACTGGCAGTGAGGACTGCATGTTTTTTTGCTGTCTAACAGAGTATTTCCATGTGGAAATTCAAGGTCCTAGCAGGGACACAACATAGATTTTGCTGCTTCAAAAGTACAGCCTCCTACCACTTAAGCTAAAGAATTATCTCTCTTAAATCTAAGTAATATAAAAGATGCACAGTTTCAAAGCTCTTGTTAATGCCCTGTAGAGCACACATCTGAGTTCTTCCCCTGCCACTGCTGTAAAGTTGGAAATGAAATACAGCGGTGAGTCTGAGGTTGTGGAGGGTCACTAAATACAATCTGCACTTGTATCATTATGGCTTTTAGGCAAGGATCTCAGTGGTTTCTACAATAATCAATAACAAAGCCTCTCCACCCCTCAGTGAAGGAGAAAAGCTTAATTACAGGTGGGTAACATGAAGCACAGCACACTGAAGTGACTCATGGCAAATAAGTGAGAGGCAGTGATAGGACTCAAGAGTTTCAGACACCCACCTTAATCATCAGCAACCTACTGAAAAAGGTAGAAGAGTATGTATTTCAGCAAAAAAAAAAAAAAAAAAAAGATGGAATTTGATGCATTCACAGAGAGATTTATATAATGGCTCAAAACTTAATTCAGTGACCCAGAAGATCTACTCCAGTCCCATGTTTCCACTGTTATAGGGGTCGGTTATTCTGTAATCATCGAGTCTAGGGTTTCTTGCACCTTGCTCTGTATCATTTGGCTACCGACCACTGTCAGAGATCAGGCAGCAGGTCCACCACGGATGGGTCCACAGTGGTCCAATGGTCCGATACAGCAGGGCAGTTCTTACCTCCCAAGGAACACAACTCACCTGGAATATGTGGGGTATAATTTTTCCCTATACCACACACACTCATTTATGCAGCTCTGTGTTCAAAAGGTACCAAGAGATCAGCAGATCACAGACGGGGTAGCTGCTTTCTCTGTCACTGTTCTGCGGCTGCGCAGGCCCCGAAGCAGGAGTTTAGTTTGTCGAAGAAAGCTCCATGTAAAATGCAGAATGCGGCTGGCCCTGTGATGTTACCATCTGCCATGAGCAGAAGTCATTTCCTTCCATGCCTATATTTGATTTCAATTAAAAGAAGACAGCTTGCTTAATCTTTCCCAAAAGTTGATATGGTGTATACCTGAGTGAACGGGCCAATTTCCCTTATAAATTATGTATACAATCCACAACTGCATTCCCTCTTAGAAACTCACAGGAAAATTCAATTTCTCTTTTAGCTTATATTTTTTCATGGTTCTTGGGATATTCATTTCATATTTTCTGCTCATTTTTATAAATGTCTTATTTATTCAAGCTCTTCATAGAGGAAAGTAATGCCATGCATTGCTGATTTTATTACTTTGGACAGTTTACAATATCTCTTCAGAACCTAACATGTTAATTGATTTTAAAATTCTTATAAATTTGAGCCATGCCTTCGCACTCTACATACTGATGCCAGAGAGGCTCATTGAAATGTCTTCCAGTTCTCCCCTGGAGCTTGTCTCAAAGTGGATTGCTGCCCCCCTCCCCTCTCCCTAACTCTGCATCATGGGAGAAGCATAATCTTCCAACCATCCAGATGCCCAACTGTTTAGAAACAGTGCTAAACGTTGCTGTGTGGGGTCCCAGCCTTGTATAACAGCAGTCTTAAGCTCTCCTTCTGGTGGCTATACGGACATTCACATCTTCCCCTCCCCGCCGGGTTACACAATTTGGGATGACTCCATAGTCAACACCCTGGTTGACTCGGGTGCGACACTGAGGAGCTTTAGACAGGGCTACTGTCATAGCCCTCCACCCGGAGAGCATCTTCAGCCTATGCACCACGGTTCTGTAAAAGTACATAACTCTGAGCCTTATTGATCGTGTCTGCAGCACACAGATATCCACAAGGCACTCGCTAAACTCTCAACATCCCTTCCCATCATGCACTGGGCTCAGTGTAAAATCCAGACAGGATTCAGCGAGGGACGTATTTGCTTTAGCTGCTCCAAAGTCCTGGTCATACTGTAGACGAGATTTCCCCAGGATACTGTAGTTGCGTCAAGCCCTTCTTAGCAGGGAAGAAAGCTGCAGTAATTGAGTTCAGAGTTTGATAAGTAATGGGAGTGCAAGTAGAGGTGCTTCTTAAAGGTTCGGGCAGGGATATCTTTTCCAGAGGAAATAGCTTTCTTTCCTTTCTTTGGGGAGTCACCTTCCTTTGCCCCCTTTCCAGCTTTCCTAGCTTCCTTGGTTTTTCAAGGAAAAATTATGAGAAAAAGCACAAGTTTGTTGCAAGGCACAAGGCCAGAGGCATCACTCCATATGTAGCAGCATTTCTAGATTAAGACATACTATAATGTTTTACATATGGGTAATGCCCAAGGATACACCCAAATGGAAAGAAAGTCAGACTGGCAGCACTGGGTTATTGGATTGTAGCAACTGCACCATTTAGAGGTTGTGATGGAAATTATTTACTAGGATTACATTGTGCATTTTTTATTTTTTTTTTGTTAAACATATGCAACTGCAGTTTGAGCTGTGGACCAGGGAGCAGT
Organism: Alligator mississippiensis; assembly: GCF_030867095.1. Lineage (NCBI taxonomy): Eukaryota > Metazoa > Chordata > Crocodylia > Alligatoridae > Alligator > Alligator mississippiensis. The sequence continues at coordinate 294,920,054 of NC_081826.1, forward strand.
ACATTCGATTCTGTTTGCTTCTTATCTATTGTTATCTGTTGTATCCATTAATGCAACTGTCTATTATTGAAATACATCTACACTAAAACTTTGGATAAACTAGCAAATGCACTGAGTAGCTGAGAGATGCACAAGCATAACAGAGAATGGGTTGCTCTGCTTACTATTTTTATAATTAAAATAGCACTCAGAAGCTTCAGCCATGAATGGAGCTGCAGTGTGATAGCATGAGAAAGCATGAAGTAAGAGTTGGGCCCTACCTTGAAGAGCCTGCAATCTAAATAGACAAGCAAGACTTAAGACAAAGAGGTATATCACACAGACAAGGCATGTGGTAGGATGACTCTGCATGACAGGAGAGATCTGGGGGGATGTCATTGCTTTGCTTTTGTATGGTTTTTGGTGAACTTTTGTTCAAAGTCTGTCTGTTTGTCTATTTTACAAGACCAGAGTAGATTAGAAGGGAAGACAGGAAGGGATTAGTTAAAAAAAAAAAAGAGGTGGGTTTCTACCCCTCCAGAGCCCAACCAATTTAGGTTGTAGATGAATAGTTTTGCATACGCACCAAGTCCCAATATTTAATCTCCAATATTAAACTTGGTGCTCCCTGTCACCGAGATATAAAAGGACACAACATCTATCCAAGGTGACAAAAGTAGCTGGCCTGCATTGGACATTTTGGGATCCCGGTGGGGTGTTTGGGTTGTTCATTTTCATGAGATTAGTTTTTTTGTTTTTTTTTAACCTGAGGTTAGGATGCCTTGTGATGTGTGCTCTGAATACAAAACCAGGCTTTCCAAGAGAGAATGGAGGAAGGCAATTTCCACATTCAGCCTCCACACCTTCTCTTAAGAATGCTTTCGATTTAATTAAAACTCTATTTTATCCATGAGCACTGTATTGGCTCTAACATCTTTCTGCCAGTGTGAAGTCATAGAATGGCCTTTCCCTTTCTTATTTCATGGATTTGCTTTCTCCATTTGTTCCTTGTTGACCTAGGAAATTGCTGAATGCTGGGCTTCTAACTGCCCATAAATATCATTGGTCATACCGTATGATTATAGAGTCTTTATTGGCTTGGTTTCTTGGCTTTGGAACCCTTTGAAAATTAAAGTACAGCATCTGAAAGAGCCTTTGTTATTCTGCTTCAGCTACCACCTGCAGCCTGCTGGAAGTGTAACTAATTTGTATTTTTGGAGGCAGTTCAGTTAGGCAGAGCATTGTAAGTCAGAATTTTTGTGCTAACTTCTCATCTCTGCAATTTACTGTGTGTCACTTAACTTTTCCCCTTGTACAGAGAGCTTAGCAATAGTCACCATACCCAGGCACTGAATGCCTAACTTCATATCTGTAAACCATCCTCGAAATAATTCATGTAAACATAACATTATCTATTTCAGGGGTCCAGCGGACTGCCAATTTCAGTGCAGTGTCTGATCATCTTCTACGTCAAATACACTGGCAAAAGACAAGTCTTTTCTGGACTCTCTGGAGTCTCTGGTCTTCTTCCTTAACTGGCTATAGAAAGTTATGCTTGATATAGGGTCTTTTTGGGAGGGGTGGGGCAGGGGAGATGAACAAAGCAGCTAATACTGTAAATTAGGGCTGTGTGAAGCTTTGGTCACTGATTCGAGTCGGCGGACATTTGGCCCCATTCGGCGGTTGAATCTCTGAATCCAAATGGAATCAGGAGACCTTTTTATCTCATTGAATCGAATCAGAACCCTCCAAATCGATTTGGAGAGATTCGGAAAGATTTGGCGATAGACACAGCTAATAAACATGTTTTTTCTATGTACCTCAAGGTACTGGGTGGCTCGTGAATGCTGCGATGGTGGGGTGGATGGAGTGTCCCGTGGGAGCATAGGAGGCTCCCCAGCGTGCTCAGCAGCGGACCCAGAAATGGACCAGAAGCACGTCCGGTCCACTTCCGGGTCCACTGGAGAGCGCTGGGCCCCCTCCCTGCCCTCTGGCTCGGTGACTGGTGCCTCCTGGGTCTGGGGGTTACCTGGCGTGCCCCCATGGCTGATCTCTGAGCTGGGGGAGGCAGGGGGTTTCATCACTGAGCATGTGGCAGACCCCCCCCCCCGGTGCTCCTTTGGGACACTCCATCTGACCCACCATTGCAGCGTTCATGAGCCTCGCTGGTACCTCGAGGTATGTAGGAAAAACAGTTAAAGCTATTAGGGGAACACAATGGTGGGTGGTGAGTGTGTTGTTTTCTTGGAGGAGACAAAAAACAATCATACCTGCCATTATTTACAAAAAAAACTCCAACCCCCCCAAAAACAAAAACAAAACAACCCCCCCCCCCCCTTTTAGTAGTGTTTGTAAAACCAGGTGAGTTTATTACTTCTATGAAGCATGGCCTAATGTTAAACTCAGCTAATAAGCTAGTAGAGAGGAAAGTAAACTGGAAAGAACTGCAAACAGAGCCAAAGGGAAATCCGTTTCCCAACAAATGGAAACATTTGAAAATCCTCTTCTTCCCATCGGTTCAGTTGTTGCAATGTCGGTGCTGGCATGCAGTTCTATTACATTTTGTTAAACTTTTGTTGGTTTTCAGTCCAGTCCTAGTTGCCTTTAATGACTGAATAAACATATAGCTCTTACATATCAGATTGCATGCCTCATATATGTGGAAGCAGTTGATAAAGGAATAAATAAAATGGTCATCCCCTCTGGCATGCAGGAGAATTGAGGTGCCATGATTTGGTCAGTGTAACCCAGCAAAAGTAAAGCCAAAGCCAGAATCTGTAGCATATGATTCCCAGCCTGTTACTTCTAGAAGTGCAGAGTCCTCTATAGACTAACTCCTGGATAAAACTTTCAGGCACGGTTAAGTAAACACTATAGTATATCTCCCTAACTATAAAAGCTGCAATTTGTTAAAGGTCTTTGGTTTTATAGGGGTGCTGGGCCATCATAAGCACTTTGCTCCTGCTAAGAAACCTAGGGCTTGCACTGCATAGATTGCCAGACTGACTATCTTGGCTATTTTGTGCTTCAAAACAAACCCAGGTCTTGTCTTTACTGCACTTGCCTGCAGCAGAAAGGGGAGAACGTGTTCATCTTGCAGCTGGCAGGCGCTGGGCTCACTTTCCAAGTGGCCTGTGAGGATCCCACAAAGCCACAAATACTTTCCACGTTGTTCTCAGAGTCAGGTGGAAGACAGCCGTGCACCTACAATACCTTTCTCAGAGTGCATTTATAATACCCTCCCCCCTGCAATATTCCCATGGTAAGTAATGCAAGGCAGGGCAGGGTGGCACCTTAGAGACTAACCCCTTCAGAAATGATAGGCAGCACCTGCTTGCTTATTTATGAAGAAAAGCAGCGGAGGAGACAGAATGCAGCGGGGAATTCAGGGGTCGCCCTTTATTACCTGCTGGAACGCAGCAAGCCTGGCTGAGTCGATGCAGCACGCTGCACTTTCAAGCCTGCCAACACTCCCATCGCTGCCTTATGCAAAGACAAGAACAGCAGATGTTTACTGACCGGCAAACTGTTTTGTGTCTGGGAGGAATAAACTAGCTGTACTAGGGATGTTTGCAGGGCTCCCAACTGGAAAGTCACTTGCTGAGTGTAACCAGCTGTTTATTTCCCTCCCGTCTCTATCCTGGGAAGATCTGGTCAGCTAACTCCTTCCTTATGTTGGCTGGGGGAAAGCTCTTCCTTTCAGGCACATCACATTGGTGGGAGTTGATTTTAACAGACAGGCCCCCTGCCTTTAGCAATACATCTCACCAGTGCAAATTCAAATGAACCTGAATGCGTTCTTTCTAGTTGAAAAGAAGCTGGGATGCATGCTGAATAAGTACAGAGACGCACGTGGCAGAGGCACTGACTGAGCCTCGCTTGGCTAGAGTCCACTGATACCATGCAGTAAGTCTTTCTGAAAGTTCAGGGCTCACTGCAAAGCGAAGCGATATTTCAGTAACTACTATATGAGAAGCTGAGGGAACTGGGCTTATTTAATCTGGAGAGGATAAGACTGAGATGGGATTTTATATCAGCCTTCAGCTACCTGAAGGGGGGTTACAAAGAGGAGGGAGCTAGACCGGTGGTTTTCAACCAGGGTCCGCAGACGTCACATACTTTGTCTAAGGGGTCCATCAAAGATGATAACAATCAATCAAAAGTATGTGAATCCCCACGCTTACACATCAAAGTGTTTGACATTTTTTAGTGGTCCGCAAATGAAAAAAATGTTGCAAACCACTGAGCTGGACTGTCCTCAGTGGTGGCAGATAACAGAAGAAGGAGCAATGGTCTCAAGCTGCAGCAAGGGAAGTTGAGGTTGGATATTAGGAACAACTTTCTTACTAGGAGGGTGGTGAAGCACTGGAACAGGTTACCCAGAAAGGCAGTGGAGTCTCCATCCTTGGAGGTTTTTAAGACACACTTAGACAAAGCCCTGATTGGGATGATGTAGTTAAGGGCTGGTCCTGCTTTGAGCAGGGAGTTGGACTAGATGCGACCTCCTAAGGTCCCTTCAACCCTTATTTTTTATGAGTCTATGAATAAGAGCACCATGGCCTCTCCAGGCAGCCAAGGCTTTAACAATGACTAGGAGAAGGCAAGCTGGTTAACATGGAGTTATATAAGTCAGCTTCCCCTTCCATGTAGCTGCTCTTAGGTCCAAGTTACCTCAACTGGAAACCAAAAAGAAAAAGGCATAAAGCAAGCCCATGTCCCAGGAAAGCACACACACCGTGCTGGAGCTTTTTTGCACTTCCTTTTCAGCAGGCCTGGCTGCACAGTGCATTCTGGGCTGGAGTGTGGATGGAGGTGTCTGTCAGGTTGGGGGACGGCAGTGACGCTACACAGCATTACAGAGCCCACTATACAGGAGGTGCACTTGCTATGCGCTGACTAAGGAGATACAAATGAAAGCACCCCCACCCCTCCCCTCCAGTGCAAAGTATAATTTTTCCACAAAAGGATTTTTCATCCAGTTTCCTGATGTTTCAGAGTGAAGACCTCAAGGAAGACAGTCCTGACTTCCCATTGGTAAAGAGCAATCATTCGTATGTGCTATTGCAGCTAGGGCTGCTGCGGCTGTTGCTTCTTTGCAGGGAGTAATTCTCCCCTGTGAACAGGGGACGGCATGGACCTACCACCCGACAGACTTTCACTTGACATGCATTTGTACCACAGATGCATAACCCCACAGATAAACTCCATCTGCCCTTTCCACCCTGTGGATGCATGCTCTTGTGTGATGCTGGCAGGATAAAATTCTATTGTATGCCCATCACAAGCCTCTTGCTTAGTGAAAAGCTAAAAAAAAATGCCGCTTTATGATTTACCATCATTTTCACCTGTCTCCCTTCATGCGAATGATAGGCAGCACCAGCATTTCATACAGAAGCACTTCCTCAGATCCATGACACTGCCATCCTAGCCAGGCTAAGGAGGAATGAGTTTCCAAATACCTGGGCTGCGTGACAGCCAAATGTGCCGATATAGAAGTGCGGGAGGCTGCTGTTCGGGCTCTGTATTGGAGGGTAAGTTTGATCAAGCCGGGGTCTGTATTCCTTTTAGGTATTAGTCGGAGATGGAAATGAAAGACTTGTGAAGCACTGGAGTGTGTTATTGACTGCATTTTAGGCAAGGTGATGGCAGGAGGGAATGCATAAGTTGTTTCCCTTGCCTTCTCTTTTCACTCTTTTATCATTCAGGTTGGATGGGGCACATCGCATTTGACCCTGAACGGCAGGTAAAAATAGTTTAATCTTGATATGCACAGTAGCGGTTTTACTAACGCAGCGGAGCTAAACAAGAAAAGAACAGCAAATAAATAATCACAGGTGTTCAACCAGCAACAGGGAGAGTCCTGAAAGCTGTGGCTGTCTTGAGGGGTGTTGCAGGGCTGCTGGTGTGGCAGTCGCATATGCTTCTGCTATTCAGTGATTTGGAATTTGCTAGCATGAATACAGCTAGGTGATGTGGCAAGTAGTACATCACCTGGGTCTGGGGTTGGACTTGCGGCTAGTGAGCCACTTGGGAACTAGGACGACTTATGTTCTACTCCCTCTTCTGCCACAGACTATCTGAGCAACCATGGCCATGTCACTCAGACACGCTGTGCTTTGGGATCCACCTGTAGATTGACATTAACTTTCCCCTACCTACTTAGCGGAGCATTTTTCTTTGGCAGAAAAGTCTATTAAGATGGTGAAGAGCTCAGACATTATGGCAACAAGAGCCATATAAACCTCTCTATTTTGTATAGGTTCTTTGACTAAGGGATCTGGGACCGTTCAACCCAGGGAAGGGAAGATGCAGGGAGGACTTGGCAGCCATCTGTAAGTATGTAAAGGGTGAATATTGAGACTTGTCACTAGGGTGCCCCAGGTGAGGACAAGGAGCAATGGCCATAAACTGGATGGTTTTAGGTTGGACGTAAGGAAGCATTTCTTTACGGTAAGGGTGACCATGATCTGGACTAGACTTCCCGAGGAGGTGGTGCAGTGCCCAACCTTGGCAGTCTTCAAGAGGAGACTGGACAGACACCTTGCTGGGATCATTTGATCTCAGCACTATTCCTGCCCAGAGCAGGGGGTTGGACTCAATGATCTCTCAAGGACCCTTTCAGTCCTTAATTTCTATGATTTCTATGATCATCCCCATCATTTCTGAGCACTTCCTTGTCTTGTACTAACCCATGCATCCAACAAGCATCATGTAAACTAAAGGATAAAAATAAAATGTCAGGCTGACACTAAAAATTGCTATTTCAATAGGCAAGCTTTGGTTAACTCGAGCAACTAGGCGGTGAAGTCGGCTGGACTGAGCAGCAGCTCAGAGATTGAATGCAGAGTAAGTTAGAATTTCTTCAAGTTAAAGTGGGGGAAAACTCTCTCTCTTCCTCCTCTCTCTGTGTCTCACAAACACACACACGGCACCTTATATCCTAACAATGGAAGAAAAAAAATACACCATGCCTTATAGCTGTTTCTTTTAAACTTAACTAGATGAATAAACACCTGAATGAGGACAGCAGAGAGCCTATCAAGCATGACAAGAAAAGATTGGGGAGAAAAGAATATTATGCCTTTGAGGTATGAAAATGTAGGGGTAGTTAGAATTACCAGTAGACAAGCTCAATTAGACCTTACATAGCATATTAAAACAACAGAAAACGTTTTTCAGCCATGTAAATACATAGAAGATAAGGAATGGGGTCATGTACTGGCTATGGCATGAGGTGCAAATCATACACTTAGGAGGACACTCAGAGGCCTTATAGTCCATCTCCCTGAACAAATGCAGGTTGCACTTTTCTTATACCACCCCAGAAAAATGTCATTCTAATTAAAGATAAGCTAGATATGGACCAAAGGCCAAAAACTGACTGAAAACATCACTATATGCACAATTAGTGATCCTACTCTATGCACAGTGTTGGATACACAAGTACATGCAACCAGCTGCTTTCTGTATTCTGTCTGGCTCTGTGAACATGTGCCTGAGGATATATCTTGTAATACTGGCCTGGCTAAAGCCAGGAGGAGGAGAGTCCTCTTTTGTTTCCTCCTAATAAACTAATGGTTAAGGCACCTGGCCAGAAGTGGCACCCAAGATGTTAAGCTCCTTTCACCCAGGGGGGACTTGAGCCTACAGTCCTCTGACTTCCCAGCATGGTGCTCAATTAGGGCACAGGTTAGGCATTAGCCAGTCCCCTCCCCGGCAGGGTCCTTTTGAAACTGAGCGACTGCACTTTGCATTTACCACTCATTGGATAAAATGGATGCAGAGAACTGCAGAAGTTTTTGCACCCGTGCAAGTGAGGGTCCAGAGAGAAGTAGCTAGCCATGTTAGTCTAAAGTCAGGAAGAAGGCAGGGTAGGGTTGCACCTTACCGACTAAACCTGCATACAAACATTCATTTCAAACAATGGGACAATTCTGGAAGAGGGAGCAGTATGGATGTTCAGTTTTCCACTGCCCATCTCCCATGCACCTTATTACTTCCCAAGCCCGGTGTGATCCTGGTCTGGGGAAAGTGTGGACTCTTCAGACCTGGGACTCTGGTTTGAGGCCTGGGTGCAGAGGATCTGGCAGTTGCTTCTCCCCTTTCCTCCTGATCTTTGGGCGAGTGAGAGCAGTTGCCCCCAATGACTTTTCCAGACTGGGGACTTGGAATGACCCTGGTCTCTGGAAGCTACAGAAGTGTTTCCCCATGGGACCAGAGGGAAAGAGTGCATGGAGAAACTCTTCCAGGAGCCATTTCTATCTGGCTGTAGTTGGGGTGTTTTCTCCCAGAATAGCAATTTTGCTCCTGGAGAAAATTTTGGACTGTCTGTATGCTTCTGGTTTCTACTGGGTGGGGGGAGGGGGAGGGGAGGAGGAAAGCGGGGCGACTGCCCCAAGCACCAAAGTGAAGGGGCACCAACAGGCACTGTCCAGCTCAGATGGGGCACACAGCCATGAGCAGCTCATTTGGGATGTGGGGAGGGTGGCTCTCGCCTCTGGGTGCACCCCTGGGCAAGCGGGGGGGGTGCCCCCCAGAGCTGTGTGTGGGGCAAGAGCGGGCTGCTGCAGCAGGCCCAACTTAGCTGCTATGGCATTGACTGGGAGCATAGTGATTTTCCCTATAGAAACCAGACATCTGTACATGGCCTAATTCAGAGATACTCACAGGCTTTCAGAGGCAGCAGCTTGCTTCATCAGATCCTATGAAATAAGGGCCCATGCCACAAACTCAGACTTCCTCCCTTCTAGGACAGCACCCATCTCACTGAGCCACTCACCTGATAGCATGGCTTCGTTGTCCTGATCTCCTATACTTTTCGCTCTTGGCTGCTTTAGTAGCCAACTTCATGAGGGCTGGAGAGGAGGTCATTCTAGAGCCATTGTATAGCTTACCAAAAATTTTCCCAAGAAATGTGAGCCTCAATTCTGTCTATTATATACATTGAAGCCTAAACTGTGACCCCCACATAAAACAGGGGTGAGTACAGCCATGTGCCACACTTGGTCTATGTTCACACAGCTTGCTCTAAAGCCATGTGAATAGATTGAGTGGCATGTACAGTCCTTCACCAGTGCTGGGAGCCATGTGGGGAGCCCTGAGTAAGTAACGTGGGGTGGGGAGAGAGAGCAAGGTAGGACTGGGGGGAGGTTGACAGGTCCTGGGAATGGTTTGATGGGATCAGAGCTGGAGGGTTTTTTTGGGGAGGGTTAAAAGCCTGGTCAGAGTTGGGGTTTAGTGGGGGAGGTAGGAAAAGCACAGCCCCAGGGCTGGAGCAACTGGGCTTTCCCTGCCCTGGGGCCACACTCTGAACACATACATGTGGTCAATAGATTGGCGTAACCTCAATCTAGGCCCTGTCCCTTCCCTTCCCCATGGACTGACCTGTTGGGCTGGGACACGTGCGTGCATGCAAACGGGCACTCAGCCTCCTACCCCAGCCTTGGATCAACTCCAAGAGGCTCTGAGATCTGTCAGTGGATCAGGATCCACTGGTTGGTGAGTGAACTAATTTAGAATGGGCACACCCAGGTAGTTTGCATTCAAACAATGATCCATTTTTTGCCTTATTTAATCCCTCTGGGCACATCTACACATGCCAATTTAAGGTACTTCTGCCCAAATTAAGGTTCATTAAGGATGTGTGTCTACCCGTGCATGCACCTTAAAATGGCAATTTTAGGCCTCACATGCAAAAGCAGGCATCAAACTTAGGCATGACTAGCTAAAGCACATTGACACACATGTAGATGCATTAAGGCACATTACCACTGTGTATGGACGACTTGGGACTAACTTTAGTCCGACATCAGTATGCACATATGATGTGTATGTGGTTTAACACATGCACAGGTAGGTGCAAGCCTAAATTGTCTTTATGTGCATTAAGCTAATGCACATTAAATTTAAGCACACCTAAACATATGTGTAGGCCTAAATATATCTCTGAAGCAGACATCCTCGAGGGCTTCATCCTCCACTAAACACAGCCAGGTGGACAGAAGAGGACCACAGACTGTCTCACTGTTGCAGAGAATATTCTCAGCAATGTAAGAGGTTGTGGTTTTATTTATGGGTCTGTGATAAGCAGATGCCCAACCCTGATACGAGTGAGAATTATGCTGCTGGATGTATTATCTTTCAGCGGTGACATTAAATTGAGGTGCGGACCACCTGTGTTCACAGGCACGTTAGCAGCAGTGGGGGCACTGCAGCAATCCTGCTTCCTCATCAAATAATGGCAATTACTTTGCCTCTAAAGTCACTATGTAGTTTTACATGGGTACAACGTTCTTTAATTCTTGTCTTCAGCAGCGATGTGGTATTGCCGATGCTTCCCTTGATCTTTACATTTCTTGCCTAGAGAAAACAGACTGGGAATAATTTGCTAGCTGGAGTAGGTAAGTAGAGTGGTTGGGGAGGTTAACACGGCAACTTAGAAATCAGGAGATAATTATTTTGCCTGATTCTTCCACAGACTTTCTATATGACCTCGGGCAAATCATTTAGCCTCATTTGCGTCATTTTGCTAGTCTAAATAGCAGCTTTATGGCTATGTAAGTACCAACAATGCCACTGATATCTAGACAGCAAGTCTATTACCCTGTGGTATAAATGTAGAGGTATCCATGTACAGACAGAGCACATACAGAGGGCCACATGTTGGCTGCACATATACACAGCCACATGCATGCATCTGTTGTGAACACAAGCCTTTGTCTAAGTTCCAGAAATGTAGACAGCCAGAAACCTGTGTCTAGTGAGTGTTAGACTCCGGAGAAGGGGCTTCCCATATTTTAGCCCCAATAGCTCAGGGTGCTCACCAGAAAACTAGTTATCTGGATTCTAGATGTCTCTTGCCCAGGAGGGTTTTGCATCTCTGTCTGTCTGATTTCCCAGCATATTGGTTTATCCACCAGGCTACAGTTCAGGCATTATCCAGAGCCCTCATTTGAGTTCTTTGTGGAGCAGGGCCCATGAACAGCCAAGAAAGGGAGATATGTGGGGCCAGCAGGAAGAGGGTAAGGCCAGAGCAGTCAGATGGATTCTTCTCTGGAAGAAAGGATGTTGGCTAGAGTCCTTACCACAAATGGGGCAGAATATCCCCCACTGCAGTGACCAGTATCCATTTCATCTAATGACCATTAAAGACAACCAGTGGCTCAGCTTCAAAAGGGGCCTGGCCATGGGTCTGGGTAATACTTCAGCCATGGCATGGCAATTAGAGCACTAGGCTAGAAAGTCAGAGAGACAGAGCTTTAAATGCTCTCTAGAAGGGTGGGGGGCTAAAACCCATGTCCTTAGTCTCTTGGGCAACTGCCTTTGATAGATGTCACTAGCACGGTTAGTCTAAAGTCAAGTAGAAGGTAGGGTATTTTTGCACCCAGCTTTTCAGGTCAACACACAGGAGGGCCCTTCTCCCTCTCCTCTGCCAGTTTTTCCAGGAACCATGCACAGGTATGCTCATATGTAGCCACATATGTGCCCAACTAATGCATAGCTCAGTACATACTCAGTCTTTAAAGTATGAAGCAAAAATACGACGTGAGGAATACAGTCACGCAGGTAGACAGGTAGCAAGTTGCCATTTAGATGCACAAAAGGAAAACAAATTCCATGTTTTGTGTGTGCATAGAAAACCTCTCTCTCTCTCAGCATCGTTATTTGGGGACATCACATTATTTAAGGTGGTGGTTTTCTTTTTCATAATTTGTAAACATTTTTAAAACAAATATCTTTCCCCACTGTGTGGGAATACTACCCTGCTGTCTACCTCTGTTAGGTCTCTGTAGGGGGGAAAAAGAATCAATTAATATTTCAGAAGGTTTCCTTGTAAAATAAAGGCTAAATCAAGGGGAAAAAAAAGAAAAACAATATAAATAAATTATGAATTCTGAGCTTGTTCTGGAACAGTTAGCCCAATGCAAATTTAAAGCCAGAACTGTAGCATTTTCAAGTTGTATCAAAGAAACCAGGGGGTATTGGCTGCTGAAATGTGTGTGCATTTGTGGGTATTTATAACTCAGTTCTCTCCAAAAAGAAAAACAAAAAATCTAGCATGCTATGACGTATACCATTATTATCATTCTCCCTGTTACTTTAACTTCCTGGTGTCCTTATTATGGACCAAAGTCCCCTTGTGTTAGGCCTTGTAAAAACACTTCAGAAGATGGGCAGCAAAGGATAAGTTGAAAAGGATTTTTAAAATGAATGCAAATAACTGGCCTTATTTAGTCTGGAGAAGAGAAGACCAAGAGGGGATTTAATAGCAGCTTCAACTCCCCGCAGGGGGGTTGCAAAGAGGATGGAGCTGGACTGTTCTCAGTGGTGGCAGATGCCAGAGGAAGGAGCAATGGGCTCAAGTTGCAGCAAGTGAAGTTGAGGTTGGGTATTAGGAAAATCTTTTTTTCACTAGAAAGGTGGTGAAGCACTGGAACAAGTTACCCAGAGATTTGGTGAAATCTCCATCGTTGGAGCTTTTAAGGCCCCGGTAGACCTAGCCTTGGGTGAAATGATCTAGTTGGGGCTGGTCCTGCTTTGAGCAGTGGGTAGGACTAGATGATCTCCTGAGGTCCCTTCAACCCTCAATTTCTATGATTCTGTGATTCAAACTTCCGTTTGATGCAGAAGAAAGAACTAATGAAGGATATCAAGAAAAGAATGACACAGTCCATGTACAGGGATCTTAGCCTCTCACTCTTACAAAATATGACTTAGAATTAAATTGCTACTACAGCAGCACCTACATGACCTCACTGAGACTGGGGATCCCATTGTCTGAGGCAGACAGCTGTGAACTTGGGGCTGGAAACTGAGGCAGACAGCTGGGAAATCCAGGGGCACGTAAGTGGTGGCAAGGGGGGGAAAGTCAGGAAATAGACAAAAACCCAACTCGGGGTTTCAAAATAACAGGTTTATTAAACAGACAACACGCTACACAGCCCCATGAAGCCATTGGTTCACACACACACACACACACACACACACACACACACACACACACACACACACAATGGCAGCAGGAGAAAGAGACTCAGTGAAAGGGTTGGAGTCCAGGTAGGGAAGAGAAACAGAGTCCAAGTTCTTGGTTGAAGAGAGGGTGGGGGTGATAGCTACCTATCCAGGCTGGAAAGGGGTCTTTGTCCGGCAGGTGTTGTCCAGAGGGGGGTTGCCAGCAGGGCCTCTGGGTGGATAGGTGGTGTGGCATGGAGCTGGTCCAGATGGAGAGGGCATCCCAAGGAGTCAATCTTCACTACCCCTTTTTATGGGGCAGACTACCTATGATCTCCTATGGGGAGGGCATGTCCAGGGGTCTCCAGGTGTTCTTACTGAGCATGTGCAGCTTGGCACAATGGTGAGTTGCCTCATCTTTTGTTTCTTGAATGCTGAGGGTGGTTCCAAGGGCTGGGTCATTGGTCCAGGTATTGGTTTTGTTGGTTCAGTCATTCCGAGGGAGCTGTTTTTAGACCTACTGCCATTGTCTCTCAAGCACCCTCATTCATCCCCATTCATTCAGGAAGGAAGTTATATAGGAGAGGTAGGTATAAGTCACAGCTTACAACATACTTACACAACAGGGAATGGGGACAAGATGGAAACAAGATGGGAACCTGACACACAAAATGGATCCTTGACAGCACTCATGCCAACCCACATTGCAGGCCTAAATCATACAATGTTAATATGAAACAATAAAAATCAATGAACAAATGATAGGAATAAAATATAATAAAATGTAAAACAGTAAAACGCAATTCAAACATAATATAACACTATTTACAATATAAAAAGGGGCTTATTACAATAATAGTATACAAGAGCTTAGCTTAGCTTACCTAGTACTAGTAATCACTTATAAGGGATAGAGAGGGCAGAGAAAAAGTCTGAAATGGTTAGGGGAAGGGGAGGGAATGTATTAAAAAAACAACAACTGGGGGTTTTGCTACATGATCACACATTAAGACTTGTTAACAAGTACTAAATACCCTCTAGGGGTCCTAAAGTTATTCCATTTCTTTGAACTGTGCTACCTAGCTTGAGTTAAGTTAACTTCTGGGTGTTCACCTGAGATAAAACCACTAAGTCTTCCAGTATCCCAGGAAGCACTGGTCCCAGCTGCAATAATTGTCATCCAAGATTTTAAGGCCCTGCACTGACATCTGAGAACAGTTGGGCAACAGGTGGGTGGGGATGAGGTGAGTGGGAAGAGGGGGAAAAGGGGTGAAGTGGGGGATTGGGGAGCCTGAGGTGGGGGGCACAAAGAATGGATGAGGGGGGTGGGTACCAGGGGGAAAAGAGAGAGGGTAGGGGGAAGTGGAGAGTGGGTGGGTGGGGACCTGACAGGCTGCTGCTCCCTCTGCTCCCCAAATTGACCCCCAAATCACCCCCAGATCACTCCCCTGAAACCCCAGTCACCCCCTCTGCCCCCACATCAGCCCTTCCACCCCAATCACTGCCATGCCATCCCGATCATCAGTGGAGGTAGCAATGGAGATGGTGGGGAAGGTGGAGTTCTCCCTCCCTGCCTGCTCCTGGGGTCCTTGTAGACCAAGTTGACCCTGCATGCCCCAATCCAGACCCTACTCAGCCCCACTACTGGGGGTGGGGCCATGAAGCCTTCAGGGCCCAGTGGGGAGACATGGATCTGGGTGAGTAGGGTTGGTGTGGGCTGCAGGGATCTTGGAAGTAGGCAGGGAGGGAGAACTCCACCTCCCACCTTGCTGCCACTGCTGCTCTCAGGATGATTGGGGGTGGAGGGGTGAGCCAGGGGATGGAGGGATCCAGGGACCAATGGGGTGCAGCAGGGTGATTTGGGGGACAGGATGGGGTGATCGAAGTGGCATGCCTCGCCTCCCCTCTCCCCTCATACTGTGGCCTATATTGTGGCTAGAGAGCCAGCAAACAGGGCAGGCATGGAGCGAACTTGCAGTCCAGAGCCATGTCTCTCTCTCCAAATGTTTAGCAGCAGATGTGAACCATGCACGGTGGAGAAGGTATTATAGATTTAATAGATTTCATAGACATTAGGGAAGGGACCTTGGAAGATCACTGAGTCCAGCCCCCTGCCCCAGGGGCAGGAAGTCAGCAGGGATCATAGGATCCCAGCAAGATAAACATCCGGATGTCTATTGAAGGCATTCAAAGTGGGTGCTTGAACCACTTCTGATGGCAGTCTATTCTAGACCTTGGGGGCTCGAACAGTAAAGAAGTTCTTCCTTATGTCCAACCTGAAACGGTCATGGAGGAGTTTGTGACTGTTCGACCTTGTCAGCACTTGGGGCGCTCTGGTGAACAATCGTTCCCCCAGATCCTGGTGAGCACCCCTTATAAACTTATAGGTGGCCACCAGATCACCCCTGAGCCTGCACTTTTCCAGGCTGAAGAATCCCATGGCTCTCAGCCTCGCATCATAATGTCTGTTTTCCTGACCTCTGATCGTGCGCGTGGCTCTCCTCTGTACTCTCTCAAGCTTCTCCACATCCTTTTTGAATTCTGGAGCCCAGAATTGGATGCAGTACTCCAGCTGCGGCCTCACCAAGGCTGAGTACAACGGGAGAATGACGTCCTGGAATTTACATGAGAAGCATCTGTGGATGCAGGCAAGCATTTTCCTCACTTTACTAGCCTCAGTATCACACTGCAGGCTCAAGTTCATCTTGTGGTCAATGATGACCCCCAAGTCCCTTTCATCCGGGGTGCTAGCCGAACCTATAAGGATGCTGCAGGATTTTCTTCCCAAGGTGGAAAACCTTGCATTTTTTGGTGTTAAACACCATCAGGTTCTCGCCCACCCATTTCACAAGCCCGTCAAGGTCAGTCTGGATCGTCCTCCTGTCCTCAGGTGTGGATGCTTTACCCCAGAGTTTGGTGTCATCAGCAACCTTAGCCAGTCCACTTCTGATACCAATGTCCACATCATTAATGAAGATGGTAAATAGTATAGGCCCTAGGACAGAGCCTTGGGGGACCACACTGGTCACAGCGCACCACAACGATTGACTTCCGTCAACCACCACCCCCTGGGTCCGACCAAGGAGCCAATTTCCCAGCCAGCAGATTGTCGTGAGGTAGAAGCCACAGTTAGCCAGTTTTACTAAGAGGTGAGCATGGGATACCAGATCGAAGGCTTTTTTAAAGTCAAGATATACGACATCAATCTCTTCTCCTTTGTCCAGGTGATAGGTCATCTGGTCATAGAAGGAAATAATATTGGTCAAGCAAGACCTACCCGCAACAAACCCGTGCTGGCTATCCCTCAGGATATTGCCATTGGCCAGTCTGTTAAGAATGGCCTCTTTAAACTGATCTATTAACTCTGATCTGTGACTGATCACTAGTGCTAGCTAATCTGAACACATACTAGCATTCCTTTGATTTAGCCCCTGCTAACTCCAACATTTAATCACACCCTAAAACAGAGATACTAAATTAAAAAAAAAAACAAAAAAACAAAAACCAAAAAACCGTAAATCAAAATAAGTGGCTTGGTTTTCAGAACTTCTGAATATTCAGGACTCTCAGTGACTTCTACTTGCATGTGGATTAAACAGCATTCTTGGATGGCACACTGGTTTCATTTAGGTGCCCTCATATGGGTTTGAAGACTTAAATTTAGGGATGAGTGTCTGAACACCATGGCCAAGTGGGCACAAGCAGATAGGCAGGCATTATCAAAATCTATCCAGCTCCTGAGGATGCCCTAGGAAACAAAAGAATTAAGTTTTCTAAAGGTTTTAGTCACAGTAACCTCATATTAATAAAAGTTTTATAAATATTAATCCACAAAAGCAAAGGAGAAAAAAAAAGTCTCTCTCAGAATGGTATTTTAATGATCATCAAGTACATTCATTTGGCAAGAAATAATTCTAGACTTTATTCACTGTTTTCAGAGCAAATACCAAGAGAGTGTTCAAACATTATTTAATACTGGGAAATATTCTTTTAATTTATTTTTCTTTTAATTTCATTTTAATTAAATCTTGGCTATAATAAAAAAGAACAAGGATCCTCTAACTATGTGGAGATACTTTATCATGGACCATGCATCTAATTTGTCCCTGTTGTGACTTCAGAGAAGTCGCAGAGTTGTTCCAAGGATGATTACAAAGTGATTGGTGTTATATTACGCAGGAATATGATGTAATTGGGATTACAGCTGGTTACATTTGGCTCAATGACTTTATTAACTTTTACCCCTGGGCACCCTATGGAAAGGATAGTGAAGGCTGCTTCTTTGCAACGATGCTCCCTTTTTGTTTGTTGAATTCTAAGGTGAGCAAACGGCCTGCAAATGATTTATTTCTCTGCATTCAGGTGTTAAATACCTATGTGGTTCTATTTCAATTTGCAAAACGTGGAACTGGGTCCAAATCCCCAGGTATCTCAAGTTTTGACTCAAGCTCCTCTTTGTTCCCGACACTAAGGAAGTCTATCAGGATTTTTTTTTTTTTGGATCCTTCATTTCTGCTGTAACTTTTGGAGTGGGAATGGAACTAATGAAAATCAGAGAAGTCTGGCAGGACTGGAGAAGAGTAAACATGAAAAAGTTAAAAGCTAACCAATTTTCAAGGTGTTTAACTTATTACAGTATTATCTCAGCACCTGACATAAAGACCATCCCTACTTTGTGTTATATGCTGTACACATACCTCTTTGGAGGCAGTCTCTGCCTTAAACACTTTACAATCTCAATACATGAGGTAGACAAAGATTGGGAGAGGAAATTATTTACCCGCAATTGGCATCTCAATAACTTAAAACGGGCCCACATAGAAACCCATCCTCATGGAGGACACACAACTTGGTGGTCTTAGCAGTTTTAACTATCTTTCAGAAAGGGGTTAGCCTTGCTTCTAGGATTGTTCTGCACTTTGGCTGAGATTGCTTGTCTGTGTCATTACTACTAGTAGTAGGAATAGCTTTAAGTCTATCTACAGGCTCCAACTAAAACTGGGAGAAATGGCCTCCTGATCCAAAGAGTTTATGGTCTAAAAATGTACAAAATAAAATGAGGGGGGAAGGGGGGTGAGGGTGAGTCAGAGAGGGGGAAAAAGCTGGAAGACATCGAAGAATCAGATCTTAGTCTTTATAAGTACATAACACTTCATTGACTGCACATGTGTAATAAAGGAAGGATTGGCCCTACTATAACATGGGCAATTTGCATGTATTATTATGTATTATTATGTAGATGATGGTATTTGTACACACATTGTGCTCTTGATGACCATGCGGTTACTAAAGTAACTGTAAAATAAGCCGCATGCTGTTGGGTCTGACAGTTAACTCCAGACCATTCTGTAAGTGAGAAGATCATTTGGCTGGTATTGGGAATGCATTGCACAGAAAATGAGCAGATCCTTGCTTTGAGGACCTGAAAATTTAAAGCACTGACATCACTGCCAAGTCCATTTGGGATCTCAGGACCGTGCTTGGTCTGCAAAAAGGGTCAGCTTCCGCATTCTTTGTGAGGAGCAAGTAGTCGGCAACTGAAAAAAGGCTATTAAGCTGTTTCGATGCTCTGGGCCACAGCAGATCTCAGCTGGCTGTCCCATAGCTGAGTGGGCTCTGCTGGGTGAACAGAAGCAGAAGCTTATTGTAGTCGCTGTAGCTCAAAGGTGTGCCCCTAGATACTGAGTAAATTGAGAGCTCCTAAGGACAGGCATTGTATAAGAGCTAGTCATTATTGCTATTGAATACCCATCAGAGATTTCCCCCTCTAGCCCCTCATCCTCTCATTTACCCCACCTCTCTCACTATTAATACATGCCCCTCGATCGAGTTAGTGCCATTTCAGCATCCATACCCATGGCTCTACACGGTAATAGCGGATTGTATTGGGAAAGAATAATTTAATATAACGGTACAAATAAACTGAAATACAATAAAAGAATTCAATTCCCATCGCAGCACTTCAGTGAGTTGCATCTATCCAAAACTACCCTTTTTTTTCAGACTTTGGTCAATAGTAAAAAGCAGGGCTGCCGAGGGGGAAAAAAAAGAGACCCAAATCACCCAAAGCCAAAATTCAGAGTCATCCTACTAAAAATCTATGAAGAGAAACCAAACAAAAAACTGCACAGGAAATTCAGAGGGTATAAAAGCAAACACACTGTGAAATTTCACACTGACTGGCCACTTAGTTGAGAATTTATTCCCCTTTTTAGAATAAAACTAGAACTATGGCGTTACCACCAAGTGCCTCCAGAAGGATTGAGAGATGATGGATAGAAAATATCGAGAAACAAGCAACTTGATGCTTACAGATCTATAAGGAGAACAGAAGATGTGGGGGATACGGAGGCAACAGGCCATGTCTTTATTAGAGGCTACGAATGCCACATATAGGCAAGGGATACTACATAAAATATTAAGAGACTCTAATGCTGACTGGGAAAATTTATAGAGTTGGAGCTGCCTGTCTTAAATCATGCCCGCTAGTTATTTGCACTTCATCTCCCCTAACTTGGTTTCTCTGAGGGTTTTGTTTGGGTGGTGGCAGGTTTTAATTCTGTGTATGTATAAAAAATTTACAAGAGACTAATTTAAACACTGGATTAAAAAAAAAAAATAAAGAGACAATTCTGAGTTGCATTTAGAGAGTGAGAGCTGTTCCTAGAAACGGGGCTTGCCAACCAGTCGCTGCAAAGATAGTTTTGTTTTTGTTCCTGCCGGGCTTGATACAAACTGACATTTTCACATCTAGGAAAGCAATTAGGGGGTGGTTTGCTGCTCTGTCAATGGAGAAATGCTAGTTTGCATAGCCATGGGTGAAGCTAGCTTTCCGTTAAAATTCTAATATTGATGCCTCATCTGACATTGCTGCCCAAACCAATCTGGCTGAGGTGTGAATTTATGTCATGCTAAAGAAGGTTATATACAATGGAGGAGGAGTCTGGGAAATATGATCGTTCGGGTCATGGGCTGCTTCTAACATTCAGCTGCCTTATCCTAACTCATCCAAAAACACACCCAATCTAGCCTGCTGGTCTTTTGCCATGAACGGTGTGTGCCCCCGGAGGGTGTGGCGCTGTCGGAGGTGGCACTGTCTATGGTGGGAGTGTGGTGGTGTCAACTGGGGAGCTCCCACAGGCAGCCGCAGCACTGTCAGCGGCAGGGGTGGAGGGGTGGCGAGTGCCAACCAGTGGTCAGCAACCACCCACAAACACCACCGGCAGTGGCGGCCAGCAGTGATCGTGGACCGTCTGTATGCCACTGGCTGTGCCGGCAGTGACGGGGAGGGTGGTGAGTGGCGACTGCCTGCAGGCACCACTGACCGTGTCGATGGTGCCCTTTCACAGGGGGTGCACCACCATGCTCAGGGGATGCACATGCACCCACGTGTACCCCCTATGCATTACCAATGCTCTTTGCTAAAGCCTAGTGTTCTTTCCCCATTTTGGTGGAGAAAGGGTGGTATTTTGCAGAAGTTTGCAGAACTGCTAGGTTATCCAAAGCAGCTTACGAATTCCTTGCCTTAAATACACATGCAGGACTTGAATTATATGGAGCTGTCTCATAAGTGACTAACGGGGGCAACTTCTCTGGGCGAAAAAATGGGAGGGACGTGTATGGAGGTGAACAGAGACTGGTGTGACATGGGAGAACATGAAGCAGAAAGATCTGAGTGCATGGAGACTGAGGGACCTACGTGGAAGTCTCCTGAACAAATACCCTTTATGTATTGCCTTTTCAACACAGTTCTGTCTCCATGGTGCAAAGAACAAAGTGAAGAGTGCTACGCTGGGAGACATGAGTTCTCACTGGGCATCCAAAAGGGACCAGGAGTGGTAATGCTGGGGGCAGAGGTGTTTCTCCCAGACAAAGTTTCACACTCAGCTGTTGAGCCTTGGGGAATGCATGGGACTTTGAGCCAGGTCCAGATTGTTATTATAGGTCCCTAGCCCCAGGAGGGTAATTAAACCTGGCAGGGTTAGACACCTACATGCTCTGTGCATTTAACTGAGAGAGACAGGCATCTCCTAAAGGTGACCTGCATCCTTGAATACTGAGCCAGGAGGCACCAGAGCAAATGTAAGGGAATACTGGCTACTCCAGTCCTTTTCCCACAAACTAGCTACTCTTTATCTAGGTTTGTATGCCTGCCCACTGCCTTAGCTTAGCCCCGTTACTACTGGGGGCTGAATCTTCTGCCTGCTCCATCCCTTGACACCTTCAAAGACTCAGTGCTTTGTAAGACCGAGGCCCAAAATCTATGATGTAAATCACCCAGGAATAGCCCGTCTCTCCAAGCATTTCCTAGAGACATGGTTTTACATGTCTTGGCTATTTCTCATTGTAAACCAGGACAGTATTCCTGAATACAATGGTTTTGCAGAGGGGAAAAAAACAAAGAAGAGACAAGGTGCCATCCCATTTTGTAAACTGGAAGGACTTCAACTAATGCTCCATAAAAACTGGCTTAATATACAGTTATTACAAAGCTTCAGATTTTTGACAGATTAAGTGCTATTAAATCACTTTGCTCTGAAGGCACTAAAAGGTCACAAGATGAATTAGTTCAGGCCGTCTCAGCCTAGTCCTCAGCACGGCACTCCAGTCAGAAAAGGGGGGAAAAAAAAGAAAACTGAACTGGAAATTATGACCCTCTAAATGTCTTGAGGATGCAAAGCTGTGAAGAATGACAGCACCTTGTCAAAAGCAGGCAGATGGGCTTTTATCAGCTTGCAGGGCAATTTTCTTCCTTTTTCTGTTCTTTTTTTTTTCTCCTTCTCTTTTCCTTTGGTAGACTCTGATCCATAATGTTGCATTTTGCCCTTTAGGGAGAATTTTCCAGCTGAAAGGATCAGCAGTCATAACCTAGCCTAGTGCTCGAAACATGTACTCAAGATGGAGGCAATAATTTTTTTAACAATGTAGTTGCAACCTATTTATATGCTGTGGTTCCTGTTAAAATAGTCAAATTTCCACTTACATGGGGGCTTTGGATACACATTTTAGTGCAGAATGTGTCCGATGCAGAGAACTGTATTATAACTGCGTGCATTTGTGTGGGTGTGTACACACACAGGCATATGTGTGGATATACACACATACACATACACCCATGGGAAGCTGATGACAGGCAGAGACTCGAGCCCTGATCTCTGTCACAGTTCTAAGTGCAAAGTGATTATTGTGACTCCAGTAAAGTCACTCCAGATTTATAACACTGGTAGAAATGAGATCAAATTCTAGCCCATGATCTTTCTCCCAGTGAAATCAAGAGCAAAACTCCTCCTGATTTCAGTAAAAACAGGATTGGGCCCTACTAAGTGCCATCAAGGTATGTTGAGTTTGCTAAGAATCTTACTTTGACCCAGAGGGCAAAAAAATCACTATTCAAAAACACTTTGTCCTCAGCTCACCCCGCCGTGGTCTAGAAGTTGCCAATCAGACATTATAGTCCTCTAGCCAGAGGTTTTAAAACAGCAGGTGATCTTTACATTCAATCGGACTTGCGCTGCATTACTTAAGCACTACAGAGTGAATAAAGAATGGAGCAGCGACCTTAACATTTTGGATTTCTTTGCCATTTTTTAAGATTTATGTCAGACCTTTCACCTCATCTTAAGGCAGTCTTTTCTATTTATTATCCTTTTCCCCCTTCTCTCTACCCACTATCTTATTTTGTGAATTTTAAGTCTTGTTCTCAACTCTTCAGTGAAAAATCATGCACAACCACAGTGGAAGACATGCATGTTCTTCTCTCTCTGGGGACTAACTCATTTTATAATAGGGACATATTGTGATCCAGCAAAGGACTTAATTCAAGTTAGGAACTGGTTTTCATGAGTACTGACACTGAAATGAATGCAATGAATGCATTGTTAAATGTTGGCATATGCTTACTCCAGACACATGCTTAAATGCTTTACAGAATTTGTCCTTACTATATATTTTAAATCTGTTGGACAACCAGTACTTCTGATTCAATGTCCTTCGTGACTGCCTGTCCTGATGTGTACTGTAGAAAGAAGAATGATCATGTAACCACACAGCTGAATGCTTGCACAGAGAAAAGAAATAGAAAGGCTCTCTACATGAAGTTATCTGCAGTGTATCAGTTCCTTCTGCTCTAGCAAATACAACCAATTTTCTAAATTGAGCAAATCTTTTTTTGGTTTGGAATTGACATCCATGACACAGAAGGCAGACCTGTATCAGTTGTGTAAGGACCAAAAATGATGAAAAGAGCACTCCTAGAACATAATTAGAAGGACTTTGGGATGAGATCCAGGGTGAAATCCTGTAGTCCTAATTTAGAGAGAAACTATGATCCCGGTTTATGCTGGTAAGTTGAGAGTGCCCTAAGTACGTCACTGAAGTCACTCTGGATTTGTAGCTGTGTTCACTGATGTCCGAAACAAGCCTTAATGTAAGTTAAAATCACCTGGGTATTATTTTTGCATGGAAGGTTTACTTCATAAGGAATACAGGCCACAGCATTATTATATGCCTCAGTTTTCTTATCTCAATTACTTATTCAGAGTGGTGTTCCCTGAACCAGAAGATCCAGTATAGGATCTGATGTGCCAGCTCTGCCTTCAGAGGACTGAATTGTCACATGTTCTATGATCACAGCATTGGGTCTTGAACAAATCTCTACTGTATAAGACTGTGGTAATCCCAACTCTTCTCTATGGATGTGACACTTAGGTGACCCGCAGAGACCACCTGAAAAGCCTGGAATACCTTCACCAGCACTACTTCTGGAAGACCCTTGGCATACATCGGGAAGATCATCACACAAATGTCAGTGTCCTCACCAACACTAACACCACCAGTGTGGAAAAGTTGATTATTGAACCTCAGCTGCGGTGGACAGGGCACTGATGCATGTTTCCCAAAAGAACTACAATACTTCCATCTCAGCCAAGAACAAAGGACACGTGGAGGCCAAAGGAAATGCTGCAAGGACACCCTCAAGGCAAACATTAAGAAGTGTGGCACTGACACCACAAATTCGGAAAAAAAAATAGTCCAGGACAGGAGAGACATCTTGGGAGAGAAGGCACATCTTTCTTTGAGGAAAATTGTTGTGCCTGGAGTCAGAAAAACAACAGAAATGGAGCCTCTCCTGGGACAAGATGGTCTTCAGCTCTCTCTTAAAGGCAAGAGTCTGTTTTCGTAAAGGTTGGCTCATCTCCTCTGAAAGGCTTTAAACTAGGTTTGTCAGGGTTGCACCCAGAGAGTGGTGTTGGATGGGTCTATATCGACCTGGAAAAATGTGGGCAGTGGAGTCCCGCAAGGCTCGGTCCTTGGACCAGTGCTATTCAATGTCTTCATCAGTGCCTTGGATGAGGGCGTGGAGAGCACCCTGTCCATATTCACAGATGATACCAAATTATGGGGCAAAGTTAACAAACCAGAGGGTAGGGGATGGATCCAGATGTATCTAGACAGGTTGGAAAAATGGGCAGAATGAAATAAGATGCAGTTTGACAAAGACACGTGCAAAGCACTGCACCTGGGGAAAAAGAACCACCAACACAGTTACAGGCCAGGGGATGACCTTCTCAGCAGCACAGCAGGGGAAAGGGATCTCAGAGTCATAGATGACTCCAAGATGAACACGAGTTGTCAGCATGCTGAAGTGATCAACAAGTCTAACCACACATTATCATGCATTAGCAGATGCATAACTAACAGATTCAGGGAGGTGATGATTGCCCTCTATGCAGCACTAGTCAGGCTGCAGTTGGAGTACTGCATCCGGTTTTGGATGCTGCACTTCAAAAGGGATGCGGAGAATCTGGAGAGGGTTCAGAGGAGGCTCCTTGTATGGTCAGAGGCCTGCAGGCAAGGCCCTACAAGGAGAGACTGAGGGACTTGAATCTCTTCAGCCTTTGCAAGAGAAGGCTGAGAGGTGATCTTGTGGCTGCCTATAAATTCATCAGGAGAGGGCAACAGGGAATAGGAGATGCTCTATTTACTAGGGCACCCCCTGGACTAACTAGGTAGGAACAATGGCCACAAATTGACGGAGAACAGATTTAGGTTGTTCATTAGAAAGAACTTCTTCATGGTAAGGGTTGCCAGAAGCTGGAATGGGCTCCAAGGGAAGTGGTGCTCTCCTCTACCTTGGGGGGTCTTCAAGAGGAGACTGGAGAAGCACCTAGCTGGGGTCATCTGTCCCCAGGGCTCTTTTCTGCCCAGGGCAGGGGGTCAGACTACTGCCCATGGCAGGGGGTCGGTGACATACTGAGGTCTCTTCCAACCCTAACATCTATGAATCTATGAAAGAAAACGAGACCGAGAAATGCGTGGCTTGACCCGCCCTTCACCTACCACCTGTGGCATCTGCCCGAGAGTCTACAGATGTAGGATCAGCCTTCCTAGTCATCAAAAGACTCATTTACAACCCTTTAATTAACCCATGGGAGTGATCATCCTTGATCGCAAGGGATCACCACCAGTGCTGCCGACGTTTCCTGAACCAACATTTTGGGCCAGAAGCCACAGAACTTCAACTGAATGGGCAAAAGCATAACCAACTGGCTCAATACTCTTGTCAGGGTGGGGGGAGAGGAAATGTTGTGCAGAGCAGGGAGGGCAGCAGATTGGAGTCCTTACCTCACCCAAAGGCCCTGGCTGGTGTTGCTTGGCACAGGGTTGGCAACCCTTGGATACAACAACTGACCTGGCTCATGCTCAGGGCTCGGTGGGCTTCAGCCATGCCAGTGGCAAAGTCTCTCCAGAGGAACCACCAGGCTGGGTCTCCTGCTAAAATCTATGCCCAGGCCAGGTGCCCCCCTCATGCACCCTTAGCTACACTACATTGTCAATGGGTTTATTATTAATAATAGCATCAGCAACAAAAAACAACACAGTGTTTAATTCTTATCTATGAGCAGAAAAGCATTCAGTTTTATATCTTTTCCTAGAGCTGTGTTCCTATTTCTTCTGCTTTCCTAAAGCCCCCCTCCTCCCCTTGCACGTTTCAGTTGGATGCAGGACTCGCTTCCTGTCCTCACCTCTGGTGTTGCACCAGGCTAAATGATTCTGTTCCTGTCAGAACAAATGCAGACATCCCCACATTGTTTATAAATCAGTTTGTAAGAAAATAAAAGATGTGGCCATTTCTTTTCTTCTGGGGAAAGTTTCCTGGACGAAAAAAATACAGTTCTGTCAAAACTGATATTTTCACAGGGGTATAGAAATCTAAAGTCAAATGTTGGCTTTCCTGTGGGAAATTTGAAAGAGGAATTTGTTTCTAATTGTTATTTTCATTCTTGTTTCAGTATAAAATGTGTTTTGGGGAGAGGGGTTATTATATGTAACCACTGTTTTAAGACAACACAGATTCAGAATAAACATTTTTGCTCCAAACTATTGCCCAGTGGTGTTCTGGCAGTGGTCAGGCTGAGTGGGGAGGAGAAATGGTTGCATTTATTTTACTGAAACTAAAAAAAAGATGACTGGGGACCCATCTAACACTGTTATACCCAAATAACTTTGTAAAATAATTTAAGCCTCATATTTAACTGTGATTTTTTTTTTTTAAGGGAAGTTTATATGACATTAGTGAAAAAAAAACAAAAACAAAACTCCTGTATAAGACAGACCTGCCTGAAACCTAGGAAGCAGGCAAGGTCTACTAAAGCCCTCTTTACAAACGCTCACATAAATTTTGCAGGTTTCCTTTTCAAGTTCTGCCTGAGAAAGCAAAACCTAATCTATTATTATACCACGGCTAATATGGCCTTGTCTCTACAGTCTCCCTGCCATGCGTGGGCCCTAGGGACCACACTTCCTTCTGCTCTGCATTCACTAAAGCCCAGATTTGTGTAGCTTTGGTAGCTTTAAACTGTCCCAGTGCTGCTTTAAGTCACCAGGCCATATGCCCTGCCTAAATGCCCATCTGGAAGCAGTCAGAGGAGTGAGGGGACATGGCTCATTCCCCATGGACAGTCCCAGGCTCAGCTGGGAGGCTGCATAAACAAGGTCTTTCAGCATGTACAGACATTCACTCTCCCAAGAGAAACTCTCCTGGGAGTCATTTAACCTTAGTTGTTCCCAACTTATTTTTCTCCTACAGTGGCCATTTTTACCCTGGGAGAAAAAGCCTGAACATGTGTACACTTGTGGTTTCTCCTGAGAGAGTGGCGACTCTCCCAGGAGAAACTGAATATCTGTATGAGGCAACACAGCTAGCTAGATGCATCTGATGTGCTCTGCATATTGCTCTCATGGCACAGAATCTGTGCTTTCCTGAAAAGACCTGCAGTATGTTTGCAGCTGCTGGGGCTGTGAAGAAAAGCTGCAAAATGCTAACGGAAGGTAACTCGACATAATGTTGCCTTGTTTGAACTGCAGATAGCCTGACACACTTCTTCCAAAGGTATGGCTGTAGGGAAGAATGAAATGCTGTGCACAAGCAATAAAGTAGCATTAGCATGGCACTCCAACTGGGCTAACTGGTGCTACTGAGTAGCAGGATATATTCACCAGGTGGAAAGGTATGGAACATAGCTATGCTGCTCCCAAAGTCTGGGCTAACCTGCTCAGTACCTCTTTACTGTGCTGTACATATCTCTGTCCTGCATGGTGTGGGCACTATCTAAATTTTTTCTCATTAGCTGGGAGGGTGGAGGCATGGTGTTCACCTGGCACAATGGAGACACACCTTTAATGTCACATTAACCACATCATTGTTGACCATCTTAGCAGATAAAAGGGGAAGTAGAAATTGCTGCAGAGAATGAAAGGCAAAAAGGAAGAGAAGAGATACAAAGAAAAGGAAGGGGGACAGAACTGGGGAATGAGGAGCAGAGAATGAAGGAGTGAGACAGGGAGGGGGAGAAAAATCTGTGGGCCCAAACAGGATAATATTTGACATTGAATGTGACAAGAAACTATTTAACATTTAACAGTAATTGCAGAGTTAAGGGACTATATTAAGGCTCCTTTCTAACCTTGATCTTTGGGCAAGCCTCCATGGGCATCAGCAGGTGTTCTCCATTTACACTCTGGTCTATATATCAGTAACAATGGAGATCAGCCCCCAACCCCCCTCCCCATCTTCACATCCCAGCATGGTTATAGAAGAACACAAAAGGAAAAGAGTAGAGGGTTCAGATAGGTTTCTGGCTCTTTTCTTTTTATCACAGAAAAGGGAGGAGATGAAGATAAGGTCCAGTTCCTCTCTGGAATGATGCAGCTGCAGTCAGGGCCCACCAAAATCACCGGTGCCCTCTAACAACACACTCACATGAAGCACTCCTAGCAAATGCAGTTGATGGGATTTAAACTAAGAGTTGCGTCTCATCTCAGGGCTGGATGCTGAAGTGGATAAAAGCCATGACAGGAAAGTTTAACTTGAATTCACAGTCTTGAGGGTGTCCCTTTAAAAGTCTATTCATTTCTTCTAGTTCCACATAAGTTCATCTGCATAATTACTGGTACAAAAATTCTGAATTTTGACAAATATTCAGATGCTGCTTTAATCCACTTCATGGGGGGAAAGGAGGATTTTAGCAAGTAAAATTAAGCTTATTTAAACATTTTTGCTCTTTAAATGAATTCTGCCTCCTAAAAATGGACAGAAGTTCATTGACTTCAAGAGAATGGGATTTTCTCATTAGCACTGTGAATATTTGACATAGGATGTTTGAGCGCAGACCTCTTATCCAGGTAAATGTTAGTTACTGTAAAAGCCCTTCTGAAAGATTATTCCCAAAGCCTGTGCTTTAGCAGCCCAGTGCCCTTAAAAGAGATCTGTGAAATACCCCAGCAATTCTTGAGCTTGTTTAAGCCTGGTAGGAAATGGTTGTAATAGACTTACAGAATCTCTGGGCTAGCTACAGAGTGAAACCTATGGCAAGTACTGCTAACCCCAGGCATTTATCTATCATGAGTAAGTCCCCTCAAATCCATGAGATAGGCTTGAGACCATCGTGTTTTTAAATCAAAAGAAAAGAACTCAAATGCACTGTTATTTGCCTTCACTTGCTTGTGTTTTATTTCTTGGAGTCTTCAAGGCCACCTGCTTCAGATAACCTAAAGAAGAATGCATTGCATTCAAAAGCTTGTCTAAGTCTATCCCAACCATAGAGTTGGTCCAACAGGATCCACAAAAATCCTTGCCTCTTGCATACTTCCCTGACCACCACAGATACAACATCACCCCAGCACTATCACCCCCAAAGTCAATCAGTCAATACTCTGGCTCCAGCATATGCACTCTTGTAGCATAGGAGGAGCACAGGACAGGAGGAGACTCCAGGACAGAACGGGTTGGGGAAGGCTCCAGGAAGTTGGCTCATGTACACACGACTAGAAGGCTAGCTACGGTGGCAGGGTTTCGTAATAAAGGAGCACATTTAATTTAACCAACATGGAGCCCTTTCATGTTGTTATCCAGTATGTGGAATATGAACAAGACTAATGTGTAAAATGACATCACATCAACATATTATCCATCCATTCATCCATCCCCTCAACATATTATCCATCCTAATAATATTCCTTTCCCCTCAGATAATGATACAGACAGAAAAAAAAGAAGAGAGTCAGAGTGTTTTTGTTTTTTTCCCCCCAGGGCATAAAGGGACAGGCAACATCATACTTTATTCTTGAAAAGATCTTCCTTAATACACCATTTTATCCAGAAAGGAGATCATGATGCATCATGGGAGACCAGAGATCCCTGGTAGAATGACAGCATGAGATATAACATTCCCTTTAAGAACCAAGGTGGGGCGTGGGGGGAAAGAAAAACAGAAAACTAATATTTTCCATTGGGAAAAAAAAAAATGGATGGGGAATTCTAATCCATGTCTTGTTTTTTCTCATTTTCTCTTGTTTCTGCACACTTTTTCCTCTTTCCTAATCTCTCTCTCCAAATCATTTCTCTCTGCATTCCCTCCTTCCCCTTTTTCCCTTTCTCTCTTCTTCTTTTATCTTTTCTTCCTGCATTCAGGCTTCTATTAGAACAGCTCAACTCCTTTCCATGCTGCATGTTAGAAAAAAAAAAAGAAAAACAAGATGACTGCCACCTATGACCTCGATCACTTTGCTTGCATGGTATATCTACAACTGATCTCTTGGTTTTGTCTATTAAGATTGCAAGACCTTCAGGAAGGGCTTATGAGAAGGAGAAAATGATGGTATAGTAGTACTGGGACCCCAAGCTTGGGTGCCCGTGCCTGCATCAGAGCACTTTCCTGTTTCCAAAATGGAAGATTCCCCCTCCTTCCCCTCTAGGATGTATTGGACCTGCCAAATTTCTCATATGGACCATGTTCTTGGGGACTCTCATATATTTAAACATCACCTTACCCAACAGAATTGCAACCCTAGTTTGGACCTCTAAACTCTATTACAAATAAGAACAAGTGCCAGATGCTTACCTTATACCATTCCCTACCTGCTGTTGGTATGTATGCAGCCAGTACAGCTGATGAACTTGGAAAGAGTAGGATTTGGCATACAGTCTTTATCAGAAGAACTTTTTCCTTCCTCAGTTACAACCCTACTCTGTGTTTCTTTAGGATGGTAACCCTTTCAGGTCTGCAGCTACCTTTTACTATACACCCAAAATACCCAGGCCTTGACTTGGCTGGTGTTATGCTAAAATAAAATATAAAAACGAGGTAATGCACATGGAGCCCTATTGGTGGGTTAACAAATGTTTTGCTCGTTTCATTGTTCATTGTTTTCTGACGGTATTTTCTTCCCTTTAGCTGGAAAGACACATTTTTTTTTTTTAAAAGGGGACTCTACAGTGTGATCCTGCGCACTGCTGAAGTCAATGGGAAATGCGAGTGCTCAGTACCTTACAGCCTCTGGCTTTTTCTTGCTGTTTCTCCTGCGTTCCTGTCCTCTTCTTTTGAATGCATCTGTATATACTTCGCAGCTCTTGGGGAGATGTAAATGGGTTATGACACATCTGCCCTATGACAAATAAAAAAATAATTTATCTTGAAGATTAGATCTACTGTATAATTATGTGAATGATGGAACAAACCAAAAGAGACCACTTATTAGAGTATATATTATGCACTATACACATGTGCTGGGGGTGTGTGATAAAATAACATTAGAATTGCAAGAAACTGGTAGTTGAAGGATTTCAAAGATAAACTATTTGAAATAGCTTATTTTTGACAAGGCTGCTCAGAGGGTTTTTCTTCCCCCTCCTTCCTTCCCATCAGGTTTTGCTATGTCTAAAATATCTGGGTCTACCATTGCTAGTGATAGCTTTAGACACACACACACATACACACGCACACACATACGCACACATGCACACACACACATTTCTCCAGAGGAATGACTTCAACTCTGTGGCAAAGCTGAAGAAAGCATGTCAGGATGCTGTCGGGGGAAAAAAAAAAGCTTCTTTTCTACAACTGTTTTTGGACTCCATCCAAAATTCACCCTCACTGCCTTTTACACTTGACACATTTTCCCTATGGAGTTAGGGGATTTTTTTTTTTTAAACAACTGGTAGGTTTTAAGTTGTGCACCTCCACAGCCAGTCTGAGAGTCCAGGATTCAAAGAGCAGTGACTCTATATTCATGTCGATATTAAATAAGCATGGCATTTAAAGACAACTGTGGGCAACTTTTTCTTTTGATGCTATCTTGGGATTTTTTTTTTTTTATAAAGGGTTTTATATAAGACATCAAATAGTTATGAGGAACGTGGCTGTGCTTTTTATAACACAAGAAAGGTTAAGAGCAGAAATCTTTATAGACATTGTAAGAAGTTCCAGGGGAATGGAAAGCTCTGTGGACTCAGAAGATGGATTTCACCTTCAAGACTAGGATTCAAGTTCACCAGAGGAAACTCAAAGTAACAAGTGTTTTGATCTCAGCTCAGTTCTTCAGGGCTGTGTGTGTGTTGGTTTCTCATAACACACTATATTATATTTTTGCATCTAATCTAAAGAGGTTAGCTCCCTACAGATTCGAATTCAAATGGCAGGGAAAGAACTGAAGCTTGCCTGCAAAGGGGACAGGGGGGATGTGCAGATCTCCAGTTTCAAGCCCACTCAAAGTTCTTGAAAGCATGCACCTGCTTCCAAAGAATCGCAGCGTCATGAATGAAGCTATACTTACTTGGCTTTAGTGAAGCTGCTCTGTCCAGTGTATATAGGGGCACACATCTGCTCCAGGGAAAGGGTCCATTGAGAATGCAATGGTATCTTAAGAACAGGTTGGACTTTTGATGCGAGGGATAGAAGAAATCGAGGGAAAAAGGAGTCTTTAGGTGTTTGTG
Source organism: Alligator mississippiensis (assembly GCF_030867095.1). Classification (NCBI taxonomy): domain Eukaryota; kingdom Metazoa; phylum Chordata; order Crocodylia; family Alligatoridae; genus Alligator; species Alligator mississippiensis. Next base: position 294,952,260 of record NC_081826.1, read on the forward strand.
TGCCAAGTGAGAGCAGTGACTAGAGAGAAAAGAGGACAAAAGAGAAGGCCTATAGAGAAGGAACCTGGAACAGAAATAGACGAGTCCATTAAAACAGACAGGTAGAGTGGAACTAGTCCCTAAAGGCTGAAGTGCTTGAAAACAAATGCTTTGAAGCAGGAAGAGATGAGGTTTTGGCATAAGTAAGAAAGAACAGGCAAGCACTGCATAGAAGCAGAGAAAGTAAAGAGCATCCAGAGAGCAGACAGAAGCAGATAGCAGTCCAGGCCTTAGTGAATAGGACAGGGGAGGATGCTGTGCAGGTGAATTCATGCTTTAGAAAGCCAGATAACCACCAGACCTCAAAAAGGACATTTTAGAGAGACTGAGGACAAAGATGAGTTCAGTGGTGACCCTGGATCAGTTCAAATGTCTCTCCAAAAGACAGTCTTCTTCACTGTAACGCTTCAGTTTGTGCAGTGGATTATCTTACCTGCACCAGGGATGACACTCAACAGCACTGATTTCCTGTTGGACACCCTTCTCCCTTTACCACCCCAAATCATTCCCAGTAAGAAGGAATAGGAAGAGGACAAGAGTCCTGTATGGGATATGGCCCTTATGGGCATTCTCTATTCCTGAGTTCTCAGGTATGATAATGCCGTCTCATGCTTTTGGTATTTACAGTGCATTAGAGTCATAAATGCATCGAGGAAAAAAGGAAGAAAATAAACCTTAGTAGGAAGCCCAAATTATCACCTGGCTAATCAAAAGTCTGAAAGCAAAACTGTCTGGTTTGACAATAATGACCAAAACAGGATGGACAAGCTAGAATACAAGATGTTGGTGACCAAACTATGTTCAAAGATATTTAAGTTGATGTGTATTTCATGCTAACTATTGATCACGTACGCCATTCAGAGATGTGTAATTCCTACCGGTGAGCCAACGGCACTGTAAAGAGTGGATTAATGCTTATCATGCTACAAAATCACCAAACAGTAGACATGACTGTGCAAATACAAGAAACAGGACTATGAAGATGCACAGAAAAGCGAAGAGACAATTCTTAGCTGTGGTCATGGCAAAATTGCATACTCTGGTTGACTCCATTGTTCTAAGAGTGAAGGGTCAATTTCCAAGCCACTGCATAGGATGGTTTGTCATGTCATTGTGAAGATAATGGTAACAAATTTCAAATTTCGATAACGGCAAGAAATTTTGGTGGGCATCCAAATATCATCAGGATCTTCTGTAGCACCTCTCTGTTGAGTGAATCAAAGTCTTTAGTCAGATCAAGGGAGGCCATCTAAAGATCTTGGTGGTGCTCAGGACACTTCTCCTGCAGCTGTCTAGCAACAAAGATCAAAGATCATATCTAGTATACCTCTCAGTGGTCTGAAAGCACACTGGGACTCTTAGAATCTCCTCAGTGAGCAAAATGAGTCTATTGAGAAGAATGCAGGCTAGGATTTTTCTTCACTAAAAAGCTATTCTATTTTATCTGTGCTGGTAACCCCATCTCAGGTTGATAGAGTAATAGTGTCTGATAGCGTAATAGTGGTGTCCATCCTTTTGGACACATGGGCCAGATGAGTGGCTTAGGGTTGGTCCTCAGGCTGGATCTCTCATGGGATTGGCGCATATGGTTGGGCCCCATGCTGCTTCACCCTGGCCACACAGTTCCATTATGTGGTCTGTCAGGCTCCCCATCAGTTTGGAAATTTGGAAGCAGAGGTGTGGCAATTAATGCTGTCACCACTCCCCCAATGGCCAAACTTTTGGACCCATCCCATGAGGAGCCCTGCAGGCCAGATGACAGGGCTTTATGGTATGGATCTGGCCCACAGTTGAACACCCTGATCTAATCTATCTCAGGGCAGGTTACTTCTGTGTGCAAAAGATAAGCTGTACCCATATACATAGAGCAACACTTGAGGTTGTAACCGTTGCATTATATTCATTTAAAAAACAACACATCCACAATGGATCTAGTTATTTCATTACAAAGTGCGATGGTTGGCCAAACCTAACAGTGTGTTTGTATAATGCCTAGATCAGTGACGCCTCCAGTTCACTTGGGGCTGCCTTGACACTCCTGTAATATAAGCCGCAAGAGCACAGGCAGAGTTATTATGCCTCTTGACAGAAACTGTTGCATCTCAAAACACACTAATTTTACAGCTGGCAAAAGCTACTTTAGAGAAGGTTTGGTCAAATTCTGAAAATAAAACTGAAGACAGGGCATCAAAATGAAGTGACAGCAAAGCATCGAGAAGCTGGAAATAGTTACAGGATAGAAAGGGAAGATACTAACACAAGATGCTTAGCCATGGAAAAAGATTAGATGGGAATATGCAGAAAAAAAATTAAATCACCCATCCTTGAAATAATGCTACTAATTGTTGGTACTGTAAAAGGTATATGCTGGCAAAACACTACATTCCCAGACTGTGGTGAGTCAGTGCACACACCATCTGACCATCCCATAAACATTTTGTAGTTAATACTAGATATCAAGTAAGACACTGTACTAGCTGATTAAGTTGCACATTGTATTTCAGACTGAGGATTCTGGACAGAAATGCCAATTTCAGTGGGAAAACCCTTTGCTGCAGGAAGAGAGCAGGGTATTGTTACACTTCTCCAGAAGAGGGCTATAAAATAATCTCTGCTTTCTCCCTGACCCAGGGGCATAAGAGCAATATATGCATTCAAAAGACATGTTCTGTCTTCAGACTATCTAGAAACTGACTTTTCTCCCATAAATGGGGGTCACTTTGTGCCATGTGTCCATAAAGAAAACCCTAGAATTGACCAAATGAGTGGAGCTGGGTAAAAGATTGTCAGGGAAGAGGAAGTTTTTTGGAAAACTCAAGTTTTGGATGACCATCAAATTGTTTTGTATGACCAAAGATTTGAATGAAGGCTGTCTACCATCTGGTGGAGTGTCCTGACTATTAGGCAGGATCATGTTCTGAGGAGTGCTCCCTTCATGATTCTTGTTGGAGTTGCTCTACTTCTTCCAAAATACTTTGATATTCACTGAGACAGAGTGAACTTCTCTAGCTTGATGGTTTGGATGTCCAGTTAGACATCAAACATAAAAGGCCTTGTGCTTGGGATTGACCAGGAGATCCAAGACTAGATTATTCTCATCAAACCAGTCTTGATGTTTCATGGTGAACAATCCAAGTGTCTCTTCAAAGACACTGATGACAGTGGCCTTGAGGGCACCCCACACACTGCCAACATTCTTCCATTGTTCTTGATTGGAAATCACCAATTTTTCATTGAGACACTGATGGAAGAGGTTTCTTTTTCTTGGGTCCTTGAGTCCTTCAATTCTGATCTTCCACTGGCATTGCTTCTTCTGCAGCCATCATTTGGGAGCCAGTTTAAATGATATAACTGAGTGGATGTGTTGGTGATTAGTCCAGCAATCATCACCTCCTAGCATAGCTTGGGGGATGCGGACATCTTTGTGACCCCAGGCACAGATTATGACCTAGTCAATCAGGGGGTCTATACATGAGTGTGGAGACTGCTCCAATGTGCTGTAATTATAGTGCATTGGAGCAGACTCTCCCAGAGCACACGTAAAGGTGCCCTCAGGTGCCAATGCTTAGATTATAGTGTTTCCATGGTGCCTTGTGCCTGTTTCTCTGGCAGAAGAGGGTGTTGGTGTTGGTGAGTCTATGTGCTGTGCATTTGATCTAGTGGAGGATGCCATTGATGTCAACCTTTCCTAGTCCTTCCTTCACATGGCTTAATTCCAGAGGTTAGAGTCCCTTCCAACTTTGGTGTTGAAATCACTAGGAAGAAGAAGTCTATCACCCTCCAGAACATTAGAAAGGATTTGGTGAAGGTTGGTGTAGAGTTCCTCCTTCATTTCACCAGTGGCATCAAGAGCCAGGGCATACACGCGGATGACAGTGGCAATAATAATAATAATAATAATAAATGTGGCTCTGTTTGTTTGTTGCCTGGTGTCTGAGACTTGAAGTTATACTTAAGGGATATTTTCAAATATTTCTCTGAAAGAACAAGGGCTAAAATTTACCTTAAATATGAAACGGAGATTCTTACAAAATAACATGACCCCAAGAGCTAGGGTTTGAGCAAGGCACCAAATAGTGTGAAACTTGTAATAAAATCATGAGAGCTAGCAACAATGAACAGGATAAACTGCTTTCAAAGTTCTGTCATGAGAGATGTAACTAGAATTGGCAAAACTGTAGAATAAAACTTCATGGGGGGTTTATAGTTTACCTTTTCAATCCCCCTCCCCCACCACACACACACACACAGACACACACAGACACACACACACACTTTACATATGGCACCAGGCAGCCTGTTTTGAAAATGTATTGCTCCAAGTATTGAAAGTTATGTACCAGAAATGTTCCTCTAAAAAATATCTCGTAAAAAAATCTTCACTTCTTATAGACTTATAGAGGGCTCGGTATGTGGTCACTGTGCAATAAATAAAAAAAAAGAAAAACAACCAACAACAAATAAATAATAATAAACTTCACTAACTGTGTTCTCCCAAGCTCTGAAGCCTTCTGGCTTATAAAAATCCCTTTTTCCTCTGCAACTGTTGCTCTGGTGAAACATTTCAACATGTTGAAAGAACAGTATTGCTCTTTTGACACTTCCTTTTTTTTTTTTGGGTAATATCTAGGACTACTGTTGTTTTGCTAGTGTATTATTGTAATACTTTATCAAAACAAGAGCTGCCAGGAATTTGTGTCCCAAGATGGATGTTCTATATTTCTTTTAAATGACAAAAAAGAAAGCGTAGTTTGAAGGAATCTATCTGCGATACTTGGTTACTATCGCCATAGTATTGGGTGCCGAGCAACTTTTTGATGCGTTTATTTTTACAGCATGGTGGTTGAGTAGGTATCTCAATTTACAGAGCAGAAGCTGGGGCACAGAGGGGCTGGTTCTCAAAGATACTTAGGTATCACAGCACCTAACTCTTAGGCATCCTTCTGCCATCTTCAAGCCACAGAAACAAGTGAGGGTCCTAAGCCTAGATCCACAAAAGCACTGAGATGCCTAAAGTGGAATTTAAGTGAGTTTAGGTGCCTGTGTCAATGAGAGTAATCTAGAACAACCTCATCTAACTAGTGAGGTTCTCCAGAATATGTCTACTACACTATGTTGCTAGCATATCACAGGGGGCATCCTCCAGCTTAACCACTTATGCTTACATGCAACAGGGGCCACACGAATCTGCAGCTTAGTAACACTGGGGGTTTTGTGTTCTGGTTCCTGCTCCTGGGATTAGTTCTGTATTTTGTGTTCAATTGTCAGAGGAGAAAGAGAGAACTAGACCTAGGAGTATTTTGAAGGTAATGCTATACAACTATTACCATTGGTCAGCCAATTTTTGTTCCAAGGGTCCTTTCAACTTTGTATTTTACTTTGCTCAAGATTCCTCAAGACATATTGCGACTGGACCACTGCTCTTTCCTGCTGCTCTCTTTATAGCAGGTTGATTAATACTTGCTCCCTGGTGATTTTGTGAGGCTGTGGGCAGTTTTAGCACTGATTTCAATGGAATAGTGGTAGTCCAAAACCAAGGGTATTTGAAAAGTCCATCTTCATCATGGAACATGTGTTACGCACTTCAAGATGGTGGAAGCAGAAGGCTTCTATGTCTGTAAGGAATTATACCTTTTTCATTGGTATCTTGCTATAATAAAAATGGAATCTTCCCTTCCCCTAATACTAACAATGAATATTAAATGTCATGAAAATGATCCCATTTCTTAAAGCGACTGTGACATCTCTCTCTCCCAGACTTATTTTTTCAGTCTTCACATTAAAACTGAGAAAGGTGAAAGCCCAATTTTTCTACTGAGCGGTAACATATTCATGATGTAAAGGATGTCTAGGATTGTCACTTGACACCAGGTTCCTTAACCAAATACAGCTGGGTATAAATGAAACCACATTTTATTTCACATGGAAACTGTCTGAAAAGCTGGTGAAAGTTTAGCAAGATAGATTGCAAAGCTATCTAAAGTGATAACAAATAATACTGTAGTTCTTTGACAGTTATAAATTAGCAAAGCTAACACCAGGCAAGGAACTGACTCAACTCAACAAGTCCTAAAATCTTCATTATTGGTGAATGGTATGACATGAGACAGGGAAACATGAAGTTCAAATAACTGAGCCATTCAGAGCCTTTCTTTCAAATGCAAGCTATCATTATCTCCAGGATTCCTTACATTTCAACCTGTTGGCTGAGGGACCTAAGTTCTATATAGTGTTCCCATTGTTGTACCTGAACACCTCCAAATAACTGGTGACTCCTTTTTGGATGGCATCCCCCCACCCCCAGAAATAAAGAAAGCTATAAAAGCCACTGAATGCATCTAATTGAGACTAATAAAGCACCAAGATGTGGTGACTCAAAGTCCTTCAAACCTTTGGCAATCCTTCCAAATAGCTTTTTACATTACTCCTTAAACAGTAACAGCTCAAGCTTGAAGGAGGCGATAAGAGTGATGAGAAAGACCATTCCCATAAGATGCTAAGAACAAAGCCGTTCAGATCAGATTTGAAAAACTGCAGGGATCCATGCAAGCATGAAGCTGCTTCTTCAAATTAAGTCTGCAGAACTTTTGAGGATGGCCCATTGCTAGTTAAGCCACACATGGACCTATACCTGCATGAATGTCTCAATGCTCAGCAAATAATGCTCAACTAAAAAAAAAAAAAAGGTAAAACACTGGGCCATAAGGTCTGTAGTCGAGTTCATGGTTAAAAGATGCAGCTAAAACTTGGTAAAAGAACCATGCTTTAGACCAAATCACTGAAGCTGGCAAAGCAAACACAGAGACAAAACAAAGGGCACATCAACATAATGTACATATCGTGAGGATTCTTGAAGGTCAGAGCATGATCTTTTACTGCTTAGTGACATATAATGCCAATATTTGTCAGCGCTTGATGAAGACCAAAGCTCAGCTGGAAAAAAAAAAAATGCATTGCATGATATTTGTTCTCAGACCCCTACCTTTGAGCAATCTTTGCTGCGGACACCTGGCTGGGAAGACAGGTTATAACTAGAAGTCAAATTATAGGCACATGTTTGGCGGAAGAAGCATTGGTGTTGCTATAATTTCACATGGTGTTGGACTTAACGTTAGAGGTAAGTGAAACTCAAAACATGTAGAAGGATTTACGAATTCACATGCCTATCCCATCTTTAGCTTGCAAAATCGGTATGGGGCATGAATTACAAAGGGTAGGAATTTGCAAATCAAGTTGAATTTGAACCCAATGGGTAGCTTACAGACTTTTGTTTTTACCGCTCTTCTACCTGGGAGCTTTTCAAGTCTGTGTATACACAAGATTGTGGAGGTCAGATCCCTCTGCAGACACTAGTATCTCCGTTTAAAAACAGACTCTTTTGGTTTAGTTCAATCCATTTTCTACTGGATTAAGCCTAATCAAAATGTGCATCACATTGACTAAATCAGTTTAGAAACATACCTTCAGTAAAACTGCTGATTGTTTGTGTGTATTCAAAGCTTAGGCACCTGTCATTTACAACAGATCACTTTTAGAGAGCTTGATTCTCTGCTATTTTGCTCTTCTGTTTATAATCATTTCCGTCTGTGCAAACTGAATGCAAAATGCCAGCCTTTCTGATGTGGTAGCCTCTTAAACCTACATTGTGCAGGTGCATATGAATATAGAACAGGCAAACCAGTGAAGAATCAAGCCCAGTAACTTTAATAACTCTGCACAGACAGTAGCAAAGATGCTGTGAATTTATATTCTTTCTTTTTCATTTCTTGTTGACCTTGTCAGCTAAACTAAGCAAGGAAAAAAAAATCCCTCCTCCATCAGGCAGAGGTACAGCACCAGCCACTTGAAGCTATTAAAAGGAAACTGGAAAGTTTCCAGAAGATTAAGCAAAAAAGCTTATGGTTTGAACGTGACTTAGATTTCTACTGACTTTGACAGAGATTTTTCTTTTCTTAGCCTTTTAACTAAAATCAAAGCAAACAAACTTATACCTGTTGTACACAGAATGTATCATGGTTTGGACAGAGCAGTATTATTTAAATGCAAGAATACTTTAGATGAGGAAAAGGGGTCTGTTTAGCTGCCTCTTAGCTAAGACATAATACAAGTGGAATATTCTGAGGCTCCACTAAGACAATGAGTGAAATAGCTTGATGGTAATCCAGTTTCCAGCACCTCCAGAGAGCAACTGGATTGGGGGTGGGAGACACCTGCAATGCTATTGCAACTCTCATAGGGTGCAAACAGGCATTCACCACATGCAGTCTAGGTATAGGAAGCCTGCTTTAACTGTTTACACCTAAATTGGGAGGGGGCACATGAAGGAGTTGGCTATTACTGGGAGCAGTGTGGAGAAAATGGTGCAACCCAGGGTGGAGGGAAAGGCTGCCAGGATCAGAGCAGCTAATGGGTCTATGGGTCTGGGGGGAGTTTGGCAGGATTAGTGTGTGTGGGGGGGGGTGGGGAGGAGCTCCTATGTCCATATAGGGTTGGTAGGTTTGCAGGGGGGATTGTCCAGTTGCAGAGTGGGGGGGAGGGGGGCGGGGCTTGGTGGCTGGTGCCTCCTGGGTCTGGGGGGGGGGGGTTACCAGGGGTCCCCCTGCAGCCAATTGCCAAGCTGGAGGGACCGGAGGGGAGCCCCCCAGCATGCTCCCTGGTGGATCCTTAAGTAGACTGGAACTACTCCCAGTCCACTTCTGGGATTGCCACCAAGCACATGGCCCCCCCTGCACTCCTGTGGGATGCTCCATCCGCCCCAGCATCGCAGTGTTCATGAGCCATGCTGGTGCCTCGAGGCATGTAGAACAAACATTTAAAGCTGTGTCTATGTTCGAGTCCCTGATTCTCCGAATCAGCATTGAATCTTCAGATTTGGATTTGGCCGAATCAAATCAGAGACAGTGATCTGAATCAACAAATCAAAATGCTGTCTCCAATTCGGGCCAAATCTGAATCTGAATCGACTATGGCCTGCTTTGCACACCCCTAGTAAACATGGTACATCCCTGGTACTGGGGCAAGTGGTTGGGGATTCCCAGACCTGGGCTTGTACTGTGAATGTGCACAGGCACTTAGATCATGTTATATCAGGTGCTTGATCCCAGTGCGCAGGCTTGGGTGAGAGCAACACCAGGCCCCAGGGCCCAATCCTAGTGTGGGGGGCTGGAAGAGGGTGCTGCCAGGTTCCTGGACCCAATCCCAGCACGCTGGGGTGGAAAGTTTTTATTGATTATAACAGGAGTTGCTGGCTGTTTAGAGCACTTGAAAAATCAGATGAACTACTCCTTGATCCTCCAAAGAACCAAGAACCTTCTAATTCAGTAGGACTGTAAGAAGTTGTGCACATTAGAGACTGAGTCTTTACTGAATTTCCTAATTTAGATTTTGGTGCCAAAATCTGACCAATTTGTCCAAACAGATGCCATGCACACTCATAGGAATGCATGTAAGCAAGCAAGTATTCAGATTGTAGCTGTCTTGGGCTAGAGGAAAAGGCAATCAGACCTCATAGTAGAGATGCTATCTTTTATTAGAGCAACAAGATTTTTGCAAAAAAAAAATCTTTCATTGCAAGCTTTCTTTTTTCCAATGTCTGATGTGGGGTGGTTGTGCCTGGAAGCTTGCAATTAAAGACAGTTTTTTGCAAAAAAACTTGTTACTTTAATAAAAGATAGCATCTCTACTACAAGTCCTGATTGCCTGTAAGCAGGCAAGATCTTCAAATGTGGGGCCCTAAGCCTGGGCATTCAATAAGTATTTAAGAAGCCAAGTAATAGGCCTTGATTTTGTGAGGTGTTTTGTACAAACAACTTCGACTGACTTCATTTCCACTGCAAACTCCCTCTTTTCACTTCCCAGCCACTCTCTCATGCTTCAGTACTTTAATTATTATTGCAGGCCTATCCAATACAGAATTCTCCATCAAGTGTTATGAATCACTGGTCGTAAACAAATACAATTAAAACAATGTTTTAGGTAAAATAGAAGCACCAAACACATCAAATAAAATAGCTGTGCCTATTGCATGTTGTGATCCAGGTGCCTTTTTAATGTTGTCTGATAATTAACAATCAAGCCTACATATTATATCCATAGTTTTGGAGGGTGCACTAAAATATCTCTGATGGACAGGAGGACATGTATGGTGATCATGCTGGTGGCTAATTTCCCAGGTTAATTTCATTCCATCATGAGATATGATATTCATATCCCATGATGTCTTGCAATAGGACAGAGGATCCGATGCATTTTATTATTTCAATTAATAATGACTTTCAAGTCTGGTAACGTGCAACTGACTGGTGTCACTCACCGCTGTATGATTTGCCCCCTTGCTTTCTCTATCCAGAATCATAATTTTGCTTTCAACCTTTGAAGCCCAGCAGAGCCATTCATTACCTTTCAGATGCCACACCAGTTTAATCACATTGATAGAGGGCTATGCAATCAAAGTGACAGTTCGATGATGATTTGCCTCATCCCTGACTCATTACTTCGTGAAGGATTTGGCATGCCAATCAATGGAAAATGATGTGCAGTCCCTTGAAAAATGATAGTAATCCATTTTCCACCAGTTGGCAAGAGAAGTCCTTGACAGACTAACAAGTTAGGGCCAAAGCCAAATATTATTTGGCATGTTTCTCAGTGTGCTGCCATCTTGCAAACCCTTGGAGTATTTATCAAAGTGGTAACTTCTTTTCTTTTACTATAATAATCAATATGTCTTTCATTATCTACCTTTGCCTTAAATGGACAGATTTCACTTTTGTTCATATTTGATTCTATAACAAAGTCTAACATTCATGGAGGGGAAAAAAGAATGTTAAAAAACACCATCTTAAAGGATCACTTTATGATACCTTCCTGCAGCTTCCTGTACAATTCTGCATATCCTTCAGTAAAGCATTTGTAGAAGTTCTGAGTAAAAGCTTAGGAAATTAGTTGAGGATGGCTTCTCTGTATATCTGCATTGAAGGCTTGCTCATCTAGATCCTGATTGAGCAATCCATCCCTAATTTAGCAAAGCTTTAAACACACATTTAATGCTTTGCTGAACAGGCACCAAAGGGCAGGTATTTCCGAACTGCTTTAACTTTATTCCCATTAAACAACAATGGTCAAAGTCCTACTGAATTCGCTGACACCAATTAGACCAATGGTGTGCCGTGTGCTTTTGAAAATCTCATCAGCAATGCCTGCCTCAAGTCCCAGTGAATTTAGTTGGAATCTCTGTGGTTGTCTATGCATTTGACTGGGTCTGCCCTACAGTGAAAGCTTTAGGAACATGATGTCCAGGTACAGACATTACACATAAACCGGTCTAAGTGATTAGAAATGGATCTAAAGTCATAAACTTATGGAAGCTCGGTGCACATACATTAATCTAAAAATGGTAGAATCCAGTCTAAGATAGACCTAGTGCAATGTGAACTTGAATCTAATCGATTTAGGTTAAACCGGTAAATCAAGAAAACAATAGAATGTAAATTAACAAGGAGAAACGCAAAGTGCTGCGCCTAGGGAGGAAAAATGTCCAGCACACCTACTGCTTAGGAAATGGTCTGCTCAGTAGCACGGAAGCGGAAAGGGATCTTGGAGTCCAGTAGGACTCCAAGATGAACATGAGTCGGCAGTGTGACGAAGTCATCAGCAAAGCTAACTGCACTTTATCGTGCATCAGCAGATGCATGACAAACAGAACCAAGGAGGTGATACTTCCCCTCTATCGGGCGCTGGTCAGACCGCAGTGGAATACTGTGTGCAATTTTGGGCGCTGCACTTCAAGAGGGATGTGGATAACCTGGAGAGGGTCCAGAGAAGGGCCACTCGTATGGTTAAGGGCTTTCAGATCAAGCCCTACAAGGGGAGACTAGGGCACCTGGACCTCTTCAGCTTCTGCAAGAGAAGGTTGAGAGGCGACCTTGTGGCTGCCTATAAATTTATCACTGGGGCACAGAAGGGAATTGGTGAGGCTCTCTTTCCTGCCTATGCAAGGGGTCGGACTTGATGATCTATTGAGGTCCCGTCTGGCCCTAACATTTATGAATCTATGAATCTATGAACTTCTGTACCAGGCCTCTATTGATTCAAGTTAGATTGCTGTACTCCAGCATCCCAGCCTCCTTTGCATCTCCTTGCAACCCCCCTCACAGGGAGGTGCATTAGCAGTCAGCCCACACTCAGCTGCTCCAGCCAAGTGTCCAAGGCCCCAGCCCTGAGCTCTTCCAGAGCTGAGCCAGCACAGACCCTCTTCCTCCTGCCTCTGGCCATCTCTCTGCCTCTGGCAGACAGTAGGGTTTCAGGGGAAGGGCAGCATCTGTGTCCCCTGCATGAGTCCTGGAACCTGGGCACCCACATCTGCAGGCTGTGCCACCACACGCCATCATAAAGCACCCCACGATGTACACATACACCTGATGCTGAACCCAGGTGATCCCCACGGAGTGTATCATGGCTCCTGCACACCTAGCCAGGGACCTCTATGCCCCGACGCAGGCACACAGCCCCACGGAGCTCGACCCTGGGTCCTGCACATCCCATCTTAGAGGCCAGAAATGGGTACCCTGCCATCTGAACCTCAGCATGGACCCTCCTGCCACCTTGGCCAGGAGTTGGTGCAGGTGGCTCACCTCTCATGGTTCAGGATGGCAAGGGGCAGAACATCGGGACTGGGCCTGCACAGGGGCAGCCCTGTGACCTCTGTAGCTTGGCCACTATCAGGTCATGGGCATCTGGGATGCTGCAAGGCTTTTTTGGCCTGCAGCTAAAGGGTCCTGAAGTAGTAGGGATGGGACAGAGAGGGTGTGGGAGTGTGCTTGCCCATGCTTGGTAGCCCAGCGGTGGTCAGGGTGCTCAATTCTGCTCAGCAGTCTCTGGCAGCCTAGGGAGACCATGGGACACACTAGGAGGCATGAACAAGAGCTCCCAACCTCCAGGTCTCAGCCAGTGCAGGAAGCCTAGGTGTCCCCCCTCCCTGCCACCAAGGGACAAACATGTATGCTGTTCACTACCAATCTAACATAGGCCACTTACAGAAAACCACGTAACGTAGACCAAGTCCACCTTGGGCTTTTTGAATGTCTGTACTTAGCTTATATTATCTACCCATGGGGAACTTACTTGGCTTCAAGTCTGAACACCAACTTTTTGAAAAAGGTTTATTTATTCTGAGGAAAGGGAAAAAACAAACAAACCCACCTTTATTGAAAATGAAATCTCAGTGTGGATCATGTTGTGTTTTGTGTGAAAAAAAAATGAAATTAAGCCCCCTAAATCTGATGCAAAACAATGTCTGAGAAGTCATAGTAAAAGATTCGCATAATATTTATTTTGAATTCCTGCTTATTTCAGCTTAATCTGTGGGATAAGAAACTCAACTGTGCTACTTCAAGTTGGATTTTTGCAGGGAGAGACTAGGTAGAGATAACCTCTGTAATTTCAATATCCAGAACAACAAAAACTACTGGAATTTTATACGGGTTGTCAGAGGCAGAATTCTTATCGCTCTTTAAAAAATAATTTAGAAAAATAGTCAACAAATGGCACAATATAAATTCTAAGCATGACATTTATTACGCTGTTTGATTGATAAGGCTGCATTATTATTTCCCATTTATAATATCTCATTTTTACTGCATCACAACTTTTTGATGTTCTTTTGGATATGGCTCTACAAAGGTGATTTTAAACTAAATACTTTCCGACAGTTTTACAGAATAAGTGAGTCAGGGAAAGACATGCTTTTCCCAGTTGTAGAACATTACTGCCACATTACTTCCCCCTGCAAATAACACAAAATTGTCTGAATTTTGCATTGGAGGCTTGGCACACAAATACATGAACATTACAAAGAAGAACATCTGCCACTAAACCTAAAATTAAAAAAAAACCCAACCTGGTAAAATATACTGAAGGACATTTGAAGCATCTAAATATTTGAACAGTCTGGAGTTAGCATAAATAACAGAGGGGGGAAAAAATCACTAACTCAGAGATTACCACTATTATTATTAGTCTTATATTACAGAAGCACTTTCAGGTACAGTTAGATATTTCTGATGAGATATTTCTTTTCCCAGAAAATGTTGATTCATCGGAATCAAAACTTTGGGTGATCCTACATGAGAATTTGAGCAGAAATGTTCTCTCAGATCCAAGCAGAATTTGCTGATCAGAACAAGAGAAAAATGATATATTTTTTGAACTTTACATGCAATGTTTACTGGATAAAACAGGTAACCAGCAGTGGGTAGCTTCTGCCCTGCTGAGGACAAGTGCCACTGGTTAAAACCTAGAGCCTCTTTCCATCCTGGGCAGCATCCATCTCACTGAGATCCATCTCTCCCTTTCTGGCTTGTTGTCTAATTGGGCTCTTATCTTCCCCTCCTAGTTGCCCAATGGACTACTTTCAGGAAGAGTACTGCAGAGTGCCCTAAGCTCTGCCTAGCCCATATCCTCTAGGTTAGAGCACTATATGGAAAAAAGGAGAGACCCCATCTGAGTGTGGAGGGAGGTCTACAATTTCTCTCCCCCACTCACTGAGAAAGTGCCTTAAACCACCAGGCTATGGAGCTAAAAGCTGGAAGTGCCCCCCTCCTCCAATTTACTTCCAGCAGAGAGTACCTGGGGGACCCTCTTCCTCCACCAGTTGTAAGTAGAATTTAAAAGGCATGCAAGTGCCCAAATTTCACTTGCACCTCTTTGTGTCACATAGGCACGTAAAAGTGAAATGCAACTGAGCCCTAGGTGACTTCCCAAGGTGCCCAAGGAAGACTGTGGCTGAGTCCCAAACTTAACCATAATGTCCCAAGTCCTGGTTCAACATCTCAACCCAAAGCTATCCTTCTTCTTGGGCAGTTCCACGCCCTGTTCTGAAGATACAGCCTCCACACTGTCTTGATTATTTTTCTTTTTGAACCTTCACTCTATTTTATTCAAGTTTTTATTTTCTGCCCCTCCCACAGTACCTTCCTAGGGAACGAACCTTGTTTTTACATCTTAAACGTATCACCTTTTGATTGATCCAATGAAAATGCTTTTGTCATCCTTACTACTAAAAGGCCATTATTTAGGGGAAAAAACACAGAGGCACTACTTATTGGAGGAATGATAACACTCATTACATTTGACTGACTTCTCAGCATTTCACAGAGTTCTGTATTTCATTCAGCTCTAAGGTAGACATAATGCTAATTTAGTGTTACACTGCCCTTTTTATCATTTGGACATCAGAAGAGATCTGTGAATATGTCCAATTGAGAAAAGGGAAAAAAAAATCACACTAACATTCTTTGCATGGTCCGATATGTATTCAAAGATTTATCACCTGCCTTCATATTTTTGGATACATTTAGCAGGGCCTTTTCTTCTTCAAGGTCTGAATTGCAAAGGCACCGACAGCAATGGACTGTTCAAGGACAGAATCTGTACCATTGTATCCCCTTTATTAGAAAGCCAGGAGTTTTATTATAAACCGTGTTTCATATATTTAGTCTGAACATTTTTTTTTTTTACTGCCTCATGTGAACTCCCATTGTTTTCCCACTATAAAGGGGCATCAACGAGCTAGAATCCTCTTAATCCAATGCTTTAGATTTCTAACATTCTTGCAGTTATGTCTGCTTTTATATAAAGGATAATAAATGGCGACAAATGAATTACAAGGTTGTAAATCAATTGACTGCTTCAGCTGATATCCATCTCAGGGACATTGCAGAGCAGCAGTGTTAATAGAATGTGGATGGAAATGTAGAATAACATGCCTACTGATCATTCAGATCTTGCATCATCAGCCTTATTCAATTTTTGTAGGCTATCCCTACGACGGCAGAATTATTTTAAATTTACATGTGTGAACGATAATATTAGATTTAGAGACTGAGCTATCACCCTCCAGTCTGAATGCACTGCTGTGAACCATGTCCTGGGGCAAGGCACCTAAGCGAAGTAATTTCTCCCCTGCACAAAACACAGGCAGGGAGAGATGGGGATGGTGGACCTGTCTTTTATACTTAGTGGCTAGAACAATCTCCTCAAATGGGAAAGACAAGCCTGAAATAAGTTGGCACCCTGGTTTGCCAGGGAAGTGCCCAAGGACTCAAGCTCCTCAACGAGCAAGTGACTATGGAAGTGGGTCGCTTAACCTGCTGCCCCTAACTAAGTGAGCCTGCTCCAGTTTCAGATTTTCAGGCTAGTTTAAACAGAAACAACCTTGAATCCACAATAAATGAAAGAAACAAGCCAAAAACCTCTGTCCTTTCTGGATGTTAGGAGAGGGGTAATTTTAGCTCTGGGCTTCTTCTCAGCCCAGCAGCCTACCCTCTCCTCCTCCACGCTCCTGTCCTGGACTCCTTCAGGCTTTTTGTGGTCCCACCCTCATTAACTAGTCATTCATTCCAGCTGGTCCCCAGCCTCCCAGCCAGGCAGATTATTATCCACTGACCCCTTGAGGGAATGAGCACTTCCTTACAGAATATTTAAGTATTTTATAAAACCGTAGATGGTTGCAAACAGGAGAGAATCCCATTTCAAAAATAGCCATCGATTAGGGCACTCTCCTTTGGGGTGGGGAATCCAGGTGTAACTGATCTAAATCTGGCAGAAGAGTATTTTCAGTAAGTATTTTGAAGTCTGCCCTAAGCCAAGTTTGTGCTCAAAACTCTGGGTTATTAGGTATGCAGTGGTTCCAACCTTTCATATCCAACTCATCTATTAGTCCCTGTTTCCCAGGACTGAACATACATTTTGCATTAGACAGTTGTTAATATAAACGTTACCCCTAGCACTTGGGACTACAGCATGGAAATCCTTGTTCCTGGTCATGTACTCTTAGCACTGGGGTAGGAAGTCAGGCTTCCTCTGGTTTCTTCTACTTTTGGCTCCTTGATCCTTGTACACTTGGCTGCCCAATGACCCAGCCTTAGTAGGAGGGATGGAGGTGGTCCCAAAGCAGCCTGATGGTTAGGATATGTCTCTGAGGAAGTGGAAGATGTGGGTTTGCATTCTCCTTGGTTGAAAGGGCCTAGAAACCAGATGTCCCACTGCCTGAGAAAGTGCTTTAACCAGGAGACCATTGGGCAAAATGTGGACATGACCGCTAATAATGTGCAAGAGTGAAAGTTGCTGTGGGTGTTGGGCTTTGCACAGGTCTGTGCTACTGCTAGTGTCAACTGGGAGTCGGGAATGCTTTCTGGATCCATGAGGAACTTGGGCAGACTTTAAGCATGTCCTTGCACTGATCTGGATTGGAATTGGGCTTAGCTGGGAATGAGGTACCTACATATTGGATCTGGGTTGCTTTTGAGCATGCTCACACACCCAAAACAAGAACTCTAGGGGACTTTTCAGGTCAAAATGGAGGTTTCTAGGAATCTAAGTGGCTAAGTGGCTTTGCAGCTGAGTGCTTCAATTCCACCCCAGTCCCATTTAGGTACCTTAGAACAATTTTAATTTGCCCCTAAGACCCGGCTGCTGGTCTAGACTTTTGACCTTAACCCATAATGTCTTGAATTTATAATGCTTGCATTCAAATTAATCACACCATCACAATACTGATTCCTTAAATTATTGATACCAGCTCCTCATTTTAAATTAAGATGATTAGGCTTGTTTTGGTTTGGGTTTTCTTTCTATGGAAATCCAAAGTTCTGCTTTGTGCTGCTCTTTATCTTGGAAACATGCCTCGTTCAACACTTTCAGAAGGCAAAATCTGATCTCAGCTAGATTGATATCACTGCTCCAAAATTAGACTTTCTGCAGATTAACCCTAATGTCTCCAAGAACAAGATTCAAGAGTTGCTCATGACTTCAAAGAGATTTGATTGCTTTGTTGAGTTGAGGCCATGAAGTTGAATGTGTTGTTAACACCACTTTCATTTGAATTCCTTATATCTTCACTTTTGTTCTTTCATTGTTGTGAATTCTATTCGGTAAAATCAGTCATGCAATAATTGGTAGGTTATGAGGACAATTATATTAAAAACAAGGGCTTAAATTTGAAAAGAAAGTTTTAAAGAAAAGACAATTAAAAAAAAAGAAAAGAAAAGAAAATGAAATTACCATTAATAACAAACCAGAAAGAGAATTTTAAGACATAACTTGAAAGAAATGGGGATAAAAGTTGCCTACCCTTATCTACTCTATCACATGTGCGTTAATGTGTATGTGAATTAAATTCATAACTCGATTAAAATGTGTAGGCACTGGGGAACAAATTAATCCTTTCTGTGACTCTATTAAAGTCAAAAGTTGCACCACATAGACATGAATGGGACTACTCAAAAGAACTGTTGGGGGTCTGCCAGAGTTTATTGTTCCCAGGCATCACATTTGAATGTGTGCCCAGGACCACAGCACCTTGAGCCAGGTTGGAGCAGCCCCAGCTGGCACGGGGCCCAGGGGTCAGCGTGTCAGCCTGGTGCTGCTCTGACCCAGCTCAGTGTGCTGCACAGATGCTTGCTGGGGCAGAAGGATGCTTTATTGTGGGGCTAGTTATCAGGCAGCCCCTGCACCATAGCACCCTTGTGCCCCAGCCAGCCCCATAACAGTCTACATGTTTGCTGCTGTGCACTAAAAAACTCCACCACAGAATACAACTTGTGTTTACAAGTACTAACCCGTGGCAGAGTTTATTAGTTTACTGCAGCCTAATAGGGACACATGTGTAGATGCTGAGATGTTTACTGTGGAGCTAATTAGGCCGCTCTGCAGTAAATGTCTCATGTAGATGCATTCAAGCTGTTTTTAAGTCTTTCCACAGGCACAGGGTGTTACTACATTTGAGGCTGGGGACTTTGACTGGGGTATGCCAAAAGTCCTGCTGAGATGAAAGCTGGAGATTCCTGACTATGGTGTCTTGGTCCTCCACTCAGGGTTAGACTGATCACCATATTTGTCAGGAGGAAGGAATTTTACCCCATGGTCAGATTGGTACAGACTATGGTGGGGGGTTTGCCTTCCTCTATGGTAGGGGATGTGACCTTCTACCCAGGATTTCTTGAGCATATATTGACAACATTTCATAGAAACAGGACATTGCCTGCTGTGGTTCTCTTGCTTTACCTTTGGAAGGTTAGGGTGTTACGTTTGTATTGTCAGGGTTGATGGTAGTCTTATGTAAAGGTAAAATTATGGTTTGTATGTCATGGTTTGGTTAGGTGGCTGGACCACATCTAAGGCATGGGGCTGGGCTCTGGGAGGGTCCCTTCAGTTCTACTTCTCTATGATCCTACGAAGTACCAGATAGGGCTTCACCTACTGCATACTTATGAACCTAAAACCCTTGTTCTTTGGCTAAGGAATTGTCATCAGGCTTCCTGAAAGCCAAACCTACGTTGGAATAAATGAGCACCATCACTATTGAAACCTAAGCAAATTCATAAAAAGAAAGTGTTTTTTTTTTGTTTTTTTTTGTTTTGTTTTTTTTCCAAAACAGGGAATTAATGAAACCTAGGTAGCTGAGCTTCAGTTTTCCTAAATGAAAGTTTCCTCTCCTGCCAAACCCCACCCCCAAAAACCATGCTGATATTATTTCCATTCCCATAGCCTTTGCTTGTGTTACCTATTCAGTTTGCAATCTCTTTAAGAAGAGATCCTTTCTCTATTACAAGGGTTTATACAGTATTTAGCACAGTAAATTCCAACCTCTGTTTGTTGTCTAAAAATAACGATAGCCAAAAGTTATGTAAAAGTTTATGATGTTGCTACGTAACCCAGCGGTGGCAATGTATGCTACAGTTGCTGTTGTGGATAGCAAGGCAATTATTAGGATGGGGATTTGTAAAGCAAGAAGGCTATCTTCCATTCCTGCTGAATTCACGGTCAGTATAAGTTACACTCATTTTACGTATTTACAGCAAGTTACCTTATTCTACCACTTAGTTTTGCCACAGTACTTTTTTTTATCAATTGGTTTATGGTTAGAATTGTAGCTGACACCGCCAGTTATATTCCTTGGGAGTTTGACCCCTTCGTTCTATTTTCAACTCTCCTAACTCACTGTGTAGTTTGTTATATCCCCTACGCATAGTTCACTTTCCTCATCTGTAAAACGGACGTAGCAGTGCTTGCCTTATGGAGCTGTGCGAAACCATCAATTCCCGCAAAGTGCTTTGAAATTACCATGCGAATGCAGTCGTATAAGTACAAACTATTATTAACATGAAAACCTTTTAATTTACCCTCAAAGTGTGATAATCTAACTTGCATTCTGATAGGCAGAGTGCCTTTTCCCATTCCCGTCTGTGGATCGTCATTGCTCCATATCAAAACCCGACTCTCATTCATTACTGTGGAGCTTTAAAAATAAGCTGGGGAGTCATAAAACTATCCCTCTCTGCAGATTCAATAGGCAGCCTAATAGAAAACAATTATCTTGAACAATAAAAAGATCCAATAACACTGGGACATTAATATTTGTATCAAAAGAATGTGCCTTGTAATTGTAAAGTCCTGTGCAAGTGAACAAACTGAAGTGTTTGTTGCATCCGTTTTACATTCGCTTTATACTGTCAATCAAAGATCTGAAACTGTCTTTTGACACAAAGTTCTTCGCAAGCTCAGACAGCAGCAAAAAGAGGAGAGCTTAGCTAACTACCTTCTGTGGCTCCAATGTACCCTACTTCCCACGATACGTTCTTAATAAAACAAAAAGGAACCTTCTGATAAAAATATCTCCCCATTTTATAATGTAAAATGCAAGCAATTTTATCAGCATTAACACTGATTGGCTTCCATTAGCCTCTTGCCTTCTAATAAAATTTATGATACCTTTCAGGAGCACAATTTGATAGAAAGTGAAGTGATTACACCCTGCTTAGATATCTCTACAGCATCTATTCCAACAATAATGCGGTAATTTTATGCATGAAATAGCACAATTGGCATAAATAGTTATAATACTGAGTGCTGTCTAAGGAACCTGGCTGCTGGAAAATTAGAAAGAGCTTCACACTTTTGAAACAGGTAATTAGGATTTCTCTCCATGCTCATAGGAGGCAGACTGGAGTTTCGTTTTATATTTCATGTTTCATTAAAATATATGTGTTAAAAATAAATGTTGAATTTAAAGCCGCATACATTAGGAAAATTAAAGATACAGAGCTGCTGCAAAAGGTACAGTAGAGGGAAACTTTTGAGTTCTAATTTTGGTTTTGCTCAGAGTTTTGACACTTTCTGTCAGGTAATAAAGGCTTCCAGTGTCTGATTCAGCAACAACTGGACATGCCTCTGGCAACCAGATTAAGTTTTTCATAGAGAATTGTGCCCCCTAAATGAGTAACTTCTTTTAATTTGTGAAGTTCTCATAAAAAATAAAAAAAAAGAACTAAAGAACAGGAGCTTGACCCAAGACATCTCACTCCTTACCCACATTGTTATCTGATTTTTCCAGTCCTGTCAGCTCACACAGTACACTTCACACACACCTTCTGTAGTACATATCTCTCTTCCATTTCTCTCTGTCAATGCCCTTTACTTCTTTCAGGGTGCAATCTGGTCTTCGCCATCCAACCAAAAAATGGTCTTGTTGAGTCATATAGTGGCACCCTGGATAGTATCCACAAAACTAAACTCTTTTTTTCCCCACCTAATCTCTAAGGCTAAGAACAGACAGTCAAAAAGCCCAAGGCTGAATTGATCCAGTCTTTACACATTAGTCTAAGATTGAACCGATAAGCAAGTGAACAGACATTCACTTTTGATTCTAGAAATGCAGCCACTTGCTTGCAGTGGCCCAAGCCAGAAGCCGGGGGTGCTAGGGATTGCCTCCCTGCTCCACTGAAGCAGAAATCTTGGGCCAAGGCTTGTCCTCACACCCTGTGAGGGGAGGTTTGAGTGGCAGGTGCAAAGCATCCTGGGATACCAGGGGACTGTGAGTTAACTTGAATCTGGAGGAGATCTGGGACAGAAGTTCAATAAATAGATTTAAATCAGTTAGGTCTGATACTACATCAAAGAGATTCACAGAAGTTTAGGGCTGGAAGGGACCTCATGAGATTATCGGGTCTAGCCCCCTGCTCTGGGTGGGAAGGACTGCTGGGGTCAAATAACCCCAGCAAGGTGTGCATTCAGTCTCCTTCTCTCCAGGTTCATCTTAAACTGCTTTGGGACATTTTGCAAGAAACGTATGTGAACTGAACTTCTGTTATGTTACAGAGTTGAACCAGCTTCTGATCACTTAAACCCGTTTGTGTGTAATTTCTGTCCCTAGCCAAGTCATTAGATGAACACTGGTTCCATAATGTGAAAAGCTGGCTAGCCTATCAATCCACTGTTCCAATATATTTCATATTCCATCCCCAAGATTTCTTTCTAGATTTAAGAAACGAAAGCATAAGAACTTAATCTTCTTGAGTTTTGTTCAGCATAAATAAGCACCGCTTGAATTGTGTTCTTTATATGGGCTCCCTAAATTCAAATCAGTCTTTTTATGCTGTGTTGGTTTTTACTGCTCAGACCAGATGAAGAATGTCTTGCATTTGAAAGCTTGTCTAAATCTATCCCAACTATGCTGTTGGTCCAATAAAAGATAGCACCCTAAGATATCCTTTTATTCAGGCAGACGCTGGTTTACAGGAAGGCTTCAGCAAATATTTCACTGTGAAGTTACCTGGAGATATAATATCTGAGTTTTCCTGATAATATGAGTCCTATTTGCCAGTAGGCAAAAACAAGGCATGCTACTGAGTACCACTGTACATCTATAGCAATTCTTTTTAAGGATATGGGAAAAACAGAGAAAAAACCCACTAACTAAAATTATAGTCATGTCTTGTATCTATTATTTCCATGTTCCTTTTCTAGAAACTGTAATAGTATGTGTCCATTCTATTAAACTAAATAGCTTATTCCAGACTTTAATAGATCGTATAGACATTGAAATGCTCAAAAATTCCAGCAGGAAAAAAAAATGTCCTGACAAAAAACAGTTGTTCGTTGAATTCAAAATTTTCACAAGAGAGCTGTCAACTTTTATATCCCGTCTCCATATTTTAAACAGGAAAGTACAAAATAAAAATGTAATTCCAGTGCAGAATGCATCCCTATTTGGGAATGAAAACATGTGTTGAAATATTACAATTTCCATTGAGGTGGATATTTTCTAAACAGTCCTACTTGGATGTTATGGGTAAGAAGAAAGCAATTGTGCAGAGAGACCATAGATGTATAATGGTATAAGAAACCAAGAGTGTAATACCAGCCTACTTATTTCTAAGAGCATTATAGAGTCATAGGGCTGAAAGGGATCTGAAGGGTCACGCTGTCCAGCCCCTACACAAATGTGTATTTTCCTAAATGATCTCAAACAGACAGATACCTATCCAACCTCTTCTTGAAAACATCCAATGAAAGCCATTCTACAGGCTCTTTAGGCATCTTGTTCCATTGTTCTGCTGTTTTCACCACCAGAAATACCATGCTATTTACTTTATGCACAAGTCCTATGCAAAGCCCTCATTCGGAAATAAGGACTTCATTGGGCCTCTGCTGCACCCTTCTTAAGTTACTAAGAAGTTCTTAATCCCATAGTCATTTTTAAATATCCTGTCTCCAAACTAAGATGAGGGTGTATAACTGAAAAGTATGCACTTCTAGAAAATATAACAAGTATGCAGGGGAAGAGTTTCTGGGTTGTGAAACTCAGTTTTCAAAGAAACTGATTTGTGGCAATATCACACACCTCCAGTGACAAGACAAGAATGATATAGTATCATTTTTTTCCAGCCCTGTATTGATTGGAGAAAAAGATTTTATTTATTCTTTTTATCAAGTTAGCTAACTTAAGGTATTAAGAAAGAAAGAAAAAAAATCAACTCCATCCCCCGCCAAAAAAACCAGTGACCTAGAGTCAAACTGTAGTTGTGCTGGAGTCAATGCAAATGAAAACCTTTGCACTGGTGTTAGTTACAGGTAGTATGCCATGTTGTAACTTCAGGACCTGAGAGCAAAGCTGGATGACATTTTTCAGACAAATAGCTTTAAATACAATTTTTGGGTGACAATCTGTGAATTGTCGTCATTTTCAGCAAAAAGTTTCAGCTAAAATAAGCAGGGGAAAGGTCTCAAAAGTGTAAGTGTTTAATTTTAAAATACTGACACATTTTACTTCTCATTTTGAAATTGTTTCAAGAACAAATTTAGCTAACTGTAATGATTTTTCCATACTGTTCTTCCATACCTCTAGATCCAAAGAGGTATTTAATTTCTGGTTAAATGAAACACAGTTAAAAATTAAGTTTAACCACACTCTGCAACAATACTACAGCAACACTTCACCTCTATTGGGTTCAAAACAGAACAATTATTTTTTTTCAGTTTGGCCATCAAACACAATTATTCACCTAATTCAACTTGAGAACAATCTTTCTTTCAGATAGGTGCATTCTTTATAGGAAGTTCACACGCTCTGTTCTCACAGGTAAAATAAACTAAGGCTTGAAAGTTGTGGCTCGGTTTTCCCTTAGACCTGCAAAATCAAGACCTATTTGTTTTAACTCATAGCTCCATGCTTGCGTGGATACGAGGTGCATTTCCACTCACTGATGGGGAGGAATTGTTTCTTAGAATTGCAAATGTTTCTGATGCAGACAAGGCTGTGTTTTCTTGCAGGAGGAAAAAAAAAACCCCATATAATCTAAAGAAATTATTAATAGAGATATAAGCTATAATAACTGTATCATTTAAATTCAAATTTTTAAAGACACAATATGAATTGAGCACACACTGGCCAAAATTATAATCAGTCTAGTTGAAATCAGTGAGAAACTTAAAGCCCTGCTAAAGGTGTTTTGGTCTTTTTGTAGAAGTTGTAGAGTACCTGAGAGTGGGAAGGGGACTAAAATATAGAGTAAGCTATAATTCAATTAGCAAAACTAAAGTGACATTCTTAACAAAAACTGATTAAAAATGCCTCCTCTCTCAACTGATTTTAGTCTTCTGGCACTTGGGGGACTGTTACAATTGTCTGGTTTTCTACAGTCTTTTAGGAAAAGCAAGTCAGTCAAGACTGACAATTCTACTGTTTGAAGCAAGCTGAGTAAATGACCAGAAAGGGCAAAAGAAATGTAAAAATAATAATAATAACAATAAAATTATTTGACTATCCTTAACACACAAAGAAGCGATAAAGCAAATGAGCGCTGTTTTGATTTTGTCGTCCAACTTTCACATCAAGCATTGCTAGTGCTTGTTAATTACTTACTTAATTAATTAGTTAATAGTGATTTACTTGATGGAAAGAGGTTTTTTTTTTCCTTCTCTTTTTTTCCCCCTTTAAACTGTAAACACCCACTACCTTTTCTCTTAGTCACAGATGCTTTGCTACCAGTCTCTTCAGTTCTTGGCTCTTCAGAATAGCTTGAAATGCTCAGAGACTCGCAGGTAGAGCCCTGTGGTGAAATCGCTACAGCTTGACTTGGAGTGAAAGGAGAGTTTCCTCTCACTTGCAGGTTATCCTGCAAACACTTTTCCTCTGGTCTACTTGGGACGCTGCCAGACATTCACTTAATGCACAGTACCTTTGGTAATGTGCCACCACATGACACTCAAGAGAATATACTAGAGCTGCTTGAATTATTCCTTGGGAATAAATTATTCAACAGGTTTAGGCTTTGTTCCTAAACCATCCCTGATTACTATGAATGTGCTAGTTATGCTTAAGTATTTGCCAAATAGCTTACGCAAACAAATTGCAGCCTATGGATAGTTCATGAATTATTCACTATGGTTCTTCACTCTTTGTTATTCTTTAACTGTGTTGTGTCACTGAAATCATATGTTCCCTGATTGGATGACTGAAAAGGTCCTCTATTTGCGCCGTAAGTGGATGACTGAAATCTTTTGAATAGGAGAATAATCTGTAATGAGTAGAAAACAGCAATCTGAAAGCAAAGGTTGGTTGGAACCACTTTCAGGACAACACGGCTCCCTCCTCAGCTCAACCTCAGGCTTCCTTTTGGGGCTTGAGCAAGGCACTGAGTAGGATTTAGGCAGACAAGGTTCTTTGGGTACATGCGATATCTTTTATTAGACCAACTAAATAGTTGGCAAAATTGTTCTTTGTAAGCTTTTGGGTACAAACACCCGTCTTCAGGCATCGGGTGTGCCCAAAAGCTTGCAAAGAACACTTTTTTTTCCAAATATTTAGTTGGTTTAATAAAAGATATCACATCTAGGCAAAGAACCTTGCCTGCCTATGTCCTTAGACCAACATAGCTATAACCAACAACCCTAAATTAATAGGATTTAGATACTCAAGTCCAAACCTGCATTTTTCCAAACCCTGGTAAACAGCTGCCTGGCTCTCCAAGTGCCTAAAACCCATTAGGCCTCAATTTTCCACAGCTGCCTTCAGTTCTGTGTACATGTAGCACTGCCATAACTTGAGCTGCTGGGCTCCTAGTGCTTGCCTCAGCTCCACTGGATGCAAAAACTAGGGATGATACGCTGTTTTTTCCTGCTCACTGAAGTGGCCACATTTTGGTTGTCTGCAGGTCATTTCTGACCATTACATGCCCAGGAGATTTCTAGTCCAGGACACACAACCCTGCGCAGGTCCTGGTGGACGCATAGCAGCTTTGAGTGCCTGAAAATGGGTGCTTTCTGCCCTTTGGGTGGGGGAGGGGGAGCAGTACTCGATGAGATTTCGAGGTCCCTTGCAGTCCTAATGTCTATGAAATCTATGAAAATGGAGTCAGTCAAAATTAGTGACATCTAGACTTAGCCTCAGGGTTGCAAAAAAAAGGTGTGTGCATTTGGGGGAGAGAGGAGGTGTACCCCCAGAGCCCAGGGGCTAGGGAACCTCTCCTGGGAAACCACAGGCCCTGGATTCTAGGTCTTCTCACCCAGAAAGGCTTTGAAAGAGGGCTTCTCTCACATCCCAGCGTAACACTCGAACCAGCACATGATAGGCCAATACCTGATTTGATACTCCTTTTGAAGCTGAGCCACTAACGGGAGGATCTGGAAGGGGTGCGGTGTCATGGCCATACCCCCCTTTTCCAAACCCCTTTCAGGAGCAGCAGCCCTCCCTTCCCCTCCATGCTCAGCAGTGTGTCCCCTCCCATCTCAATCCCTCCCTCACCCACCTGCCACTGCTGCTGTCCCTACTGTCATCAGCTGCCCTGGGGGTGGCAGGAGCTCCAGAGATGCTCTTCCAGGCTCTGCAGAGAACAAGGCAGAGCCAGGGATGGGGGCAGTGGCAGAAGTGGGAGGATTCATCCTCCCTGCCCAGTCCCCTTAGTTGTTCCCTGGCAAGCCTGAAAGCAGGTTCAGTGATGTGGATCTTGCCATATCACAGCTGCTGCCACTGTCTCCTGCTGAGCTTGGCTTGATCAGAGCAGGAGTAGCTCTGGAAATTCCCCTGCCCCCAGGCCAACTGGAGACAGCAGGGACAGTAGTGGCAGCAGGCGAGAGAGCGGGTGAAGGGGAAGGAAGGGGACATGCTGTTGAGCATGGAGAGAAAGGTAGAGAGTGCTAAGAGTGGCATAGGGGGAGATTCTTACCTAACCCATGGATTTAAGAAGTGAACAAATGCTCCTGCAGTGTGGTCTGCCCAACCTGAGGGCATGCAACCTGGGAGTGGCAGGTGGGAGGAGGGTGCAGCCACCCCTACAATGCCAATTCCTGCTCCTGCATCCCCTTTCTCAAGAATTATGGATCCACCCATGGCCATCAATATAGTCACTGGGGAAAAAAAATGGACAGAGGGCAGGACAGGGGGCACGTTTTCTGACTCCTGGGGACACAGGCCCAGACTAAAAGCCAGAGCCCCGTTCTTCTAAAAATGCATGGGATTTCTGAGATTCACAAATATTTTCAGTGTTGCACTGTTTGGTAAAAAGGTGACTCCGTAAACAAAGCAAGAACAAAACTATACTTTTATTCATGCAAATATATTCAAATTTATTTAAAACCTATCTGACCCTAATCTTTTACTTTTTTTTGCACTTGGCTGTCAAGAAATTATTTCAAGTAGAGAATATTGGAAAATATTTAAAGGGCAAAGTCATATGAGCAAGAACTTTAAAAGAAAAAGAAGTCGAAATGACAGAAAATAGTTTCTGCCCCAGCAAACTTGCTTAGTTTTAGATTTAACTGCAGACAGAAAACTGGGAAATGTAAGGAGATATTTTTTTCCCCTCTAAAAGAACAATAAATATATCGACTAGGGCTGAGATCATCCCAGATACTTAGAGCAGAATGTAACAATATGCCTACATACGCAGGGTTTTACCAACACAACTCTGATGAAAGGACTGCAGTTTTGAATTAAATTGTCTGGCTTGCTGCAATCTCTACAGTCAGCTGGTTTAGAAGCTCATATCTGAACCTCTCCAATCTTGGTGAAGGCTAGGATGTGGTCTGAAGTCCAAACTCACCTTCTGTTCCTTGTGCGTGTCCTGGGTCCCTCTCCATCTCAAAATGCTGTGTGTCTCTTTATGCCCTCTATCTTCCACAGCTGATGAGCTAAGGTGCTATGCTTGTGTGAGGGTCAACTCTTTTTTGTTTTCTCTTCACTGTCCTTTATTTATTTCCAGTCTTTCCATCCTCTGGCAATGACTGCTATGAAAAGGCCCATCACTGCATAAATGAAACACTCAGGGTATCCTGAAGTGCTTTGCAAAGTAATGTCTGAGATACCAGCAGGACAGTATCTGAGGTAAGCATGCAGAGCAGCCATTATTATACACTCAACAATAGAGCTCACACACGGCCCTGGACATGGAACAGGAACTTAAGCAGGTTGCTGGCCATCTGAATTTTGCTTGCTGCGTTATTTCCCCAGATAGAGTCTTCAGTCACAGGCTGGCAGATGCCTCAAGCGCTGCCAGAAAAGTCACACCACTTTATTAGCATAACTAATGTCACTGAAGAGGATCTGCTGATATGGAAATAATTCAGCTTTATATGAAATTTCAAGAGGCCGTCATTTACGCACTACAGCCGGCACCGCTTATGAAAAGAGCTACCTGCAGTGGCTGTTCGATCATATCCAGAAAAGGCAGTAAAGACAACTCCCTGTTCACTTCTACCTTCCTTATGTCCACAATTCATCTTATTTTAAGTTAAAGAGACATGAGAATGTAGTATGCCTGGACTTGCTTCCAATATCAAAAGAATGCAAAAAAACACAGGCCTTTTTGCCAGAGCAGAATGGTGCCCGCGAAACTGCTTATGACTGTCATGAGGAAGAACTACTCGTAACAATTCAGTTAAGTCAGAAATACTCATGGAGGAGAGTAAGATTTCTTTAAGAAGAGTGCTTATCACTTAAAACTACATAAAAATTAATCAAATTAGTGGCATCAAATGCTTTACAATGGAACATAGGAGCCTGCAATATCTCATCAGACCAATGGACCATCCAGTTGAGTACCTTGTCTGCAACAGCAGTCAATGCCAGATGCTTCTGGAAAAGTTTAGAACTCCCAGAATTCATATAATTGTGACAGATTGGGGTATTCCTGACCCCAACTAATGATTAAATTTTCCCCTGAAGCATGGGGATACATGGCCCTTGCAGTGTGCATCCCAGCTAGGGATGCAGATGTTCTTCCTTTTCAGTTTAAACACATTACACTTCCTTCATTCAATCTGCACATCCTTTATGCTGGTGCCTTGGGCAGATGGTGTTTTCATTTCTAAGGCAGCATCATATTCAGAGAAAGAGAGAGAGAGAGTTGGCCAAATCAATGGATACATTCTGGGTTTGCAAGAAGTCATAACTTCAAAGTTTCACTTTCAATAACAAGCACATTCATTTCCTGCCAGATAACGAGGCACTGGTTGAAACAGACAAGCATGCAGTCAGAAAACCCTAGGCAGTAATGAGGTCTGTACGGGGTTTGGGATTAAGTAATAATACATATTTTAAGGCAAACCATTTGCTGCAAAGTTATGGCATGTTTCATTTCTACTATGGAAACAATTATGTCTGCTTGCTCGGGACAGTAACGCAAAGCACATCATCGCATGCCAGCAAATGGAACATTTGCTATCAGGTAATCAGTCACAGGTCATTTAGCTGCCTGCTCTCTTACGGCTCTGTCACGTTTTTGCATATATTGTGCTTTCTTTCTTTTAATCTGCACGAAGGTGCCAAGAAATCACTTAATCTCCAGGCATCCAAAATATTCTCTTCTCCTTGTGGGCTACCCACCCAGATAACCCACCTGTACCTTCCACAACTGATGGGATACTTTTACGACTTAGTGCAGCAGAATATCATTTAATTGAATGGGATTGCTAGAGACATGCATTTCCCTAAGTGCCCACCTCTGTGTTCCGTGTTTCACTGAAGCTTCTGGTAGTGGTCACTGCCAAAGTCAGGACAATGAACTAGATTGGTAATGGATATGATCTGCTATAACAATTGCTATATTCCTGTCTCCTGAAGATGGCAGTTGTCCACTATTTTCTGGTGTTTGCTAATCCATTTTCATGATGATGGCCATTAGGGCTGTGCAAAATTTTCCTGGCCATTTCATTTTGACAGTGTTTTGAACAATTTTGAGGTCAAAACAGCAAAATCAAAACAAAACAAAGGCCCTCAAAATAGTCTCAAAACAAAATGAGAATGGTCAAAGCATTTTGAAAGTCGAAACATTTCATCCTTAGGCTGGGCTAACTTCCCATCCCCAATGCAAGATCCAATAGGGGGTGGGAGGCAGGCCAGTTGGGCTGCTTTCCCATCCCCTGTGCTAGATTGCTGGGCTGCCTCCCAACCCCAGTGCGATTTAGCATGGAGGACTGGGAAGCCCACCCCCAGTGCAATCTAGCATGGAGGACTGGAAAGCAGCCCAGCTGGATTGACTCCCAACCCTGGTGCAATCTAACGTGGAGGACCAGGAATCAACCCAGCTGGGTTGCCTTCCACCCTGACACGATCTAGTGTGGGGGACCAGAAACAGCCCAGCTGGTCTGCATCTCACCCACACTGCGATCTAGTGCTGGGGATGAGAAGTCAGCCCAGCTGGTCTGACTCCCCGTCTCAGGTGAAATTTGAAACAGCCTTTCTGTTTTGATGTAACAGAATAGAACAGCTGTTTCAACTCAAAATGAAATTCGAGACAAAACACTGTTCCATCGAACCGTCGAAACCGAAGGCAAAATGGAACGGTGCCCTTTCACACAGCCCTAATGGCCATATGTTACCTTGACCTATCAAGAGATACAGGGATACTAGTGTTAGGGCATGGAAAGTACACATATTTACATAAAACAAAACAACACACACAAAAAAGATTTTCGGGATAGGGCTTTAAACTAAGTTTGCTGGGGGATGGGGAAACACTGACTAGAGTTTGCCTGGGGACCAAAATACAAGAAAGCTCCATAAATAGGGACACTAGGAGAGCCACTCCTGAAAGAGCTGAAGGAATAACCCTCCTTCAGCATGACAGGAAGCTGAGGGTCTCAACTGGAGGACTCAGGTGCCTGTACACCAATGACAGGAGTACAGAGAACAAGCAGGAGGACCTAGCCCTCCTGCTCTCTGATGGGCAGTATGACCTAGTAGGATTACAGAGACCTGGTAGGGCTCCTCACATGATTGGAGCATAGCCATGGAGGGCTACGCTTTACATGGAAAGGACTGGATAGGGAAGAAATGTAGAGGTGCACCTCTCTACATAAAGGAGCAATACACCAATAGACATTGGCTCCAAAAAACAACAGCTTGAAACCCTCTGGGTCAAGATGCAGAGGAGTGAGGGGGAGGAACTCGATCTGGAGTTCATCTGAGAACTGACAGAGGCTATGCATGCATGGGACATGGCTGTCATGGGTGACTTCAATTATCTGGACATCTCTTGGGAGGAATGCTTGGCTAAGTCAAACAAGTCATGTTCCTTCCTGACCTGTACTGAAGAGCTCTTCCTGGCTCAAGAAGTGCACAGACCAACCAGAAGTAATGCTCTCCTAAACATGGCCCTGGCCAAAGGAGATGACCTGGTGACCGTCTTAGAAATAGAGGGTAGCCTGGGCCATAGTGACCATGAAACCATCATGTTCAATGTCTGTCACAAGGCAGACAAATCTGATAGCAGGGTTGAAGTCTTGGACTTCTAAAATGCAAACTTCAACAAGCTGAGGTGAGTAGTAGGGAAAGTGCTATGGGACTAGGGATGGAAGACAAAAGGTGTGCATGGAGAGTGGTCGCTCCTTAAGGGCACAATCCTTGAAGCACAAAGGAAGTCCATTCCCATATGAAGAAAGGGCAGCAGAAGGAGGTCTGGGAAGCCCTTCTGGCTAAGCAGGGAAATCACAGTCATCCTTAGAAAGAAGAAAGGAGCTTACAAACAATGGAAGCTCAAGACAGGTCCCAAGAAAGATTATACAACAATGGCCACACTCTTGAAGGGAACAAATTAGAAAAGCTAAGAAGGCAACTAAACTTAGATTACCAGTGGGAATCAAGGACAACAAAAAGTCCTTTAGGTATGTAGGGAACAAAAGGAAAGCAAATGGAAGCATGAGGCCACTGCTCAATAACTCAGGACAGCTGGTTACTGACACTGAGGAGAAAATTGAATTGAATGACTACTTTGCCTTGGTATTTCACTGGGCTATGGGGAAAATCATGTCGGATAGGGTACAGAATAAGCAGGGCAGAAATGACTGCCTCCCTACAGTTGCCGCAAAACTGGAGTGTGATCACTTAAAGAAATTAGATATATATAAGTCAACTGGACTGGATGAACTCCATCCTAGGGTGTTGAAGGAGATGGCTGACATCATTGTAGAGTCCCTGGAAAAAAATGTTCCAAAACTCATGGCACTCTGGAGAGGTCCCTGAGGACTGGAAGAGGGCCAATGTTGTGTCCATCTTCAAGAAGCGGAGGACGGAAGACCCAGATAACTATAGGCCAATTAGCCTAACTTCTGTCCCAGGGAAAATCCTGGAAAAATTCATTAAGGAGTCTATGTGGAATAGGCTTGCAGAAGGTAGGATTCTGAATGACAGCCAGCATGGCTTCATCGCCAGCAGGTCTTGTCTTACCAACCTCATCTCCTTTTATGATCAGATAATTCACCACCTGGATAAGGGAAAAGCAGTGGATACTGTATATCTTGACTTCCAAAAACCCTTGATCTTGTATCCCACCATTTTCTCATGAGAAAATTGGAAGATAGTGGGCTTAACTGTGAGACAGTTAGGTGGATACAAAGCTGGCTGTGAGGTAGGACCCAGAGAGTCCTAATTAATGGATCAGTGTTGTCTTGGTGAGAAGTGGGCAGCAGTGTCTTGCAGGGGTCAGTGCTTGGTCCTGTACTTTTCAACATCTTCATCAGTGATTTGGATGAGGGGGTGAAGAGTTCACTGACTAAGTTTGAAGATGACACCAAGTTATGGGGAAGTATGTTCATGCTTGAAGATAGGCCACAGATACAGGCAGACCTAGACAGGCTAGCAAGTTGGTCGAGTCAGAAACAGATGAAGTTCAACATTGAGAAATGTAAAGTGCTCCACCTGGGGACTAAGAATCCCCTGAACACCTACAGGCTTGACAACACCAACCTGACTAGTACTATAAATGAAAGAGACCTGGGGGTAATAATAGAGCACAGCATGAATATCAGCCGTCAGTGCAATGCCGTAGCCAACAGGGCAAATAATATTCTGGCATGCATCAATTGATGCATCTCCAGCAAGACCAAGGAGGTGATTCTTCCATGCTACATGGAACTGGTGAGACTCCAACTGGAGTACTGCATCCAGTTCTGGGCATCACACCTTAACAAGAATGTGGTAAAGCTTGAGAGAGTCCAGAGAAGGGCTACTGATATGATTAGAGTCTTGCACAGCAAGCCATAAGGGGAAAGGCTGAGGGACCTGGGACTCTTCATCCTGAAAAAAGAGAAGGTTGAGAGAGGACTTGGTAGCAGCTTACTGCTACATTAGGGGAGTACATCAGAGGCTAAGTGAACAACTGTTCATCAGGGCGCTCTTGGAGAGAACCAGGAGTAATGGCCACAAACTCCTGGAAGACCATTTCAGGCACAACATTAGGAAAAACTTCTTCACAGCCAGGGTGTCCAGACTATGGAATGATCTCCCTCCAGAGGTGGTGCAATTGCATACCCTGGAAATCTTCAAAAGGAGACTGGATGGTCATTTTGTTGGGGTAACCTGACCTCACCTCTCTTTCCTGCCTGGTGCAGGGGGCTGGACCCGGTGATCTTCCAAGGTTCCTTCCAGACTTACAAGCTATGAATCTGCAAAAAAAAACCCTCAAAAAACAACCCCCCCCCCCCCGCCCCATCATTCGGTCCATGTAAACTGTGCAACTGGGATAAACATCCAATTTGGTGAAGAATTACTCCTGAAAGCATCAGGAGTAGGACTTCAGCAGTCTACAGCCATATTGTGGTAGCTCTTGGCAACATACAATAGCCACCTCCAGATAGCTGCACATCTGTCCATTCCTGATCTCAGAGAGATGTATAGGCTTATTCAACAGTGCCATATATTACAGTGGAGCATCAGATTGTTTTTCCATTGTCTTGAATGAGTTCTGTGAAGTTAATTCCATTTATTCATGCTAACTCCACTGATATTGAGGTTCAACAAGGACAAGTGCAAAGTCCTGCACTTAAGACAGAACAATCCCATGCACCAGCTGGAGGCTGACTGGCTGGGCAGCAGCTCTGCAGAAAAGGATCTGGAGGTTTCAGTGGACAATAAACTGAATATGAGCCAACAATGTGCCCTTGTTGCCAAAAAGGCTAATGGTATCCTGGGTTGCATTGGTAGGAGTGTTGACAGTAGGTCAAGGGAAGTGATTATTCCCCTCTATTCAGCTCTGGTGAGGCCACATATGGAGTCCAGTGTTCAGTTTTGGGTCCCCCGCTACAGAAAGGATGTGGAAAAATAGGAGGGAGTCCAGCAGAGGGCTATGAAAATGGTTTGGGGGTTGGGGCACATGACTTATGAGGAGGGGCTGAGGAAACTGGGATTATTTAGTCTAGAGAAGAGAAGACTGAGAGGGGATTTAATAGCAGCCTTCAGCTACCTGAAGGGTGGTTAAAAAGAAGACAGAACTAGACTGCTCTCAGTGGGGGCAGATGACAGAGCAAGGAGCAACGGTCTCAAGTTGCAGCAAGGGAAGTTTAGGTTGGATATTAGGAAGAATTGTCTCACAAGAAAGGTAGTAAAGAACTGGAACAGGTTACCCTGAGAGGTTGTGGACTCTCCATCCTTGGAGGTTTTTAAGACGTAGCTAGAGAAAGCCTTGACTGGGATGATGTAGTTGGGGCTGGTCCTGCTTTGAGCAGGGAGTTGGACTAGATGTGACCTCCTGAGGTCCCTTCAACCCTCGTTGTCTTTGATTCTATCTTTCTATATCTTTGGTGAAAGTTCCCCATCTGCTACCTGCTGGTTTGAGCCTCTGCCAGAGGTGTAGCAACACAGCAAGGTGTCCCATGCAGCTGGGACACATGGGGGCAGTGGTGATTTATGGCTCCTAATGGGCCGCTGGTGCAGAGCTGCAAGAAGCAATGTCATTATTTTTTTCTGCCCTCCCCCTACGTCAGCACCCAGGGCAACTGCCCCAGTCACCCCACCCTAGTTAATCTACTGACCATTGCTAATTATTTTTGAGATGGGTTTGGAAGGATATATATACCCAGTGTGAAATGGAAGCTAGAAGTGGTTGCTTTTGATTGTATTATAGTGGTTTTAAATTTAATAGCACAGGAATTAAAGACCTTCAACTCAATTTTTCCACCTCCCTTCCCATGCAGTATGGTTTATTTTAGAATATATTTTGTCCAGTCTCAGGGGATCTAAGTGATGGCTGCTTTACCACTTCCCTGGGGTGTCTCCTGTGTGGATAGCTTCAACTCACAATGCATCTTATTCCCAGCATGTAGACCTGTTTCTCCATTTCAAAGGCTGCTGCAGAGATTTTGTAATTTCCTTAGGCCTGAGGTTCAGAAGAGGTGAGCACTAGGGCTGTGCAGAATGGCAGTGTTCTGTTTTGACTTGAGTTTCAAGGTTTTGAGGGAACAGTGTTTCATTTTGAATTTCATTTTGATTCAAAACAGCTGTTCCATTTTGCTTCGTCGAAACAGCGAGGCCGTTTTGACGTTTCATCCATTAGCTATAATGGGGAAGCTCGAAACAGCCTTTCTCATCTGGCAGGCAGATCAGGGCTGCGGGACACTAATCTGCCTGCCAGATGGGGAAGGGAAGCAGCATTAGATCGGGCAGGGGATGGGAAGTCAGCCCAGCTGGGCTGATTTCCCATCCCCAGCCTGATCATGGGACTTGGGAGGGGAACTGAGCCTGGGCTTAGCTCCTTTCCCCTGCGCTGTGATTGGCTTCCCGCAGCCCAGCAGTGGGAGATGGGGAGAGCCAGGGCTGTGCTCTGGCTGCTGCTGGGAGCGCAGCCCTGGTTCTTCCCTGTCTCCGACCACCTCACTACTGGCTGATTTGAAACTAGAAATGTTTTGAAACTTTCAAAATGTTTCTACTAGCCTCATTTTGCCTTAAGACTGTTTTGAAGCCTTTAGTTTTCATTCAATTTTGCTGTTTTGAGCTCAAAATGAGTCAAAACAGTGTTAAATTGAAACAGCTGGCAAAATTTCACACAGCCCTAGTGAGCACCCAAGTGCAAAGGCATAACCAGTGATTTGAACGCCCTGGGCAGAGATTTTTTTGTTGGGGGTGGGAAAGGGGAGGATGCCAAGTTGCTGCTGCCACCATGTGAACCCCACCATTGTGGCACCTCCTGTTTTAGTAACCAGGCCTGGAGCCCCATTCACTTTGCCCGAGTTATGCCACTACCCACCTCTTCCACCAGAGGGTAGGGGGGCCTGCTCAGTAACTGCAGTACCTAAATCTTACCAGTAGATGTCCGCAGCGGAGCATCAAAAATGCAAAGCTGCTTTTGAAATATTGACCCTCATTGGGATTTTTTATTAAAATATTGCAACCAAAAGACCTTAAATCATATACAGTTGCCCAAAAATATGAATTATTAAAGCCACAAAGGGCAAAATCATTTCTTATCATCACAATAACTGACACTAATGAATGATTAATATCGCCAAAAGTACAATAATAACGCATGGGAACAAGAGAAAATGGGCTTGGAAAATGAATAAAAAGGGAAGTGACCAAAAAGAGAGAAGACAGGAAATCATATACCTTGAATAATATCTTTCTATTTCATTGAAAGAGTGTGTTCATGATCAACCTTACAGGCCCTTGTAGTAGGATAAGGGCCTGGTATCTTGAGCCTGGTCTTCCTTCATTGTCAGTCTGAATAAGGTAAGGCGAAGAAATGATATTGGGCCTTTCCTATCCTCTTGCACACCACCAGACCAGCTACGGTATCTGAGCCAACGTGAACAGGGATGTACTTTGCTTTGATTGATACTGGCACAGGTCCCATCCTGCTCTGAAGAAAAGGGGGAGCTGGAACAAAACTTTGGCATGAGGTATGGACAAATGTATATTTTAGCCACTTTAAAAGGGGAGTATGCAGTTGCTGTTAAAACTGTTACTCCTGCACAAATCTGAAGCCATACCAGTATGCTCAGTCACCCCAAATTTCACCTTGAAAGAACCAGGGTTAAAGTTGGAGCAGTTTTGCTACACTTGTATCACTACATAATGGCATAAAGCAGAGGTTCCTAAACTATTTCTTACTGCCTATCCCCTTTCAGATTTACCAGCTGCCTGCATACCCCTAACAATATGTTTTATATTTTAACCTCTTAAACGCCAATTATTATTATAGTGAAAATTAAATCCGCAATTACACAATTTCTCTTGCATACCCTCCAGAGATGTCTTATGTAGCCCTAGGGCTACGCCTACCACTATTTGGAAAACCCTGGCATAGAGTAAAGGCTGGGTACAATTTGTATCGGTATCCTTTGCTGTTGATTTAAACATAATGTTTGTTTATATCCCCAGAGTCACATTTTGGTCTTGGCTCTGCTTTTGAGTCAGTGGAAATATGTGCTTTCCCTCACCCAGAGTTTGAATTAGTTCCAATATCTAACTTGTTCTAGAGAGAGTCCCCACAAACACTATGATATGATGGATAGCAATATCTTCTAGGAGTTTGATATATCAGTGTGAATTTAGGGTCATCCACTGCTGATTGTTGGTTAACATACTGTAGCATAATGATGTCTCTTTGCCATTTAAACTGGCCTTTATACCCATCATACCCAAAAGTTTTTAACCTTTACCCATGAAGTCCACTGCTCACCTCAACAAAAGTAATGTTCCATATTTTTGGAGAACCACTTCTGACTCAGGACCTGTGAGTCTATACTGTTAATTTGGGGGATCTCTCCATAAAGGAGTAGCAAAGTGTTTCCTAATGTTTATTCTCACCAGTATACTTGAACCTCAGTAAAGTGAGTATCTGCCAGTACTGAAGGCAATTTTAGTTACTTTTAGTACAGTCACATCTAATAACTATATATAGGACCTAACCTAAAGCCTATCAAAGTCAATAGAAATACTCCCACTTATTTCAGCAAATGCATAATTCCCAGCCCTATTTTGAAAGATACAGTCTAGCTTAATAGAGGTACTAGTTCTATTCCCAAATGACTTTTGTTCCATTTGACTCTGTTACTGGCTCATTTCTGTGTTCCCATCAATCCTTCTGGTCAAGAGAAAGGGCCCAGGCAGAAGCAGTTGCATCCTGCAGATCCACACCTGGCTGTGCAGGTGGTGTTGCCAGCAGAGCTTTGGCTTCTTCGACCATGGGATGTTCTTCCACAAAGAAGGATTGCTGGGAAGAGATGGGGTCCACCTGACCAAGGGAGGGAAGAGCATCTTCACAGACAGGCTCGCTAACCCAGTGAGGATGGCTTTAACCTAGGTTCTCCAGGGGATGGAGACCAAAGTCCTGAGGTAAGTGGGGAAGTGGGAGACCTAGAGCAAGAGCAAGCAGGAGGGGGCAACAGGGGAGGTGCTCTCATATTTCCTGTGAAATCAGGGCAATCAACTAGTTATCTCAGGTGCCTGGGAAATGCACAAATGCACAGAGCCTGGGAAACGAGCAGGAAGAATGTGAAGTCCTTGCACAGCCACAGAGCTATGATGTGACTGGAATAACAGAGGCTTGGTGGGATAGCTCATATGACTGGAGCACTGTCATGGATGGGTACAAACTGTGCAGGAAGAACAGGCAGGGGAGAAGAGGAGGAGGAGGGCTGCACTTTATGTAAAAGAGCCATATGATTGCTCAGGGCTCCAGTATGAAACTGGAGATAGGCCTGTTCAAAGTATCTGGGTTAGGGTTAGAGGGGAGAGCAACAAGGGTGATGTCATGGTGGGGGTCTGCAATAGACCACCAGATGAGGAGGAAGCAGTGGATGAGGATTTCTTCAAACAGCTAGCAGAAGTTTTCCCATCACAGGCCCTGGTTCTCATGGGGGACTTCAATCATCCTGACATCTGCTAGGAGAGCAATACAGCAGCGCACAGATGATTCAGGATGTTTTTGGAAAATACTGGGGACAAATTCCTGGTGCGAGTGCTGAAGCAGCCAACTAGGAGCCATGCTCTTCTTGACCTGCTGCTCACAAACAGGGAAGAATTGCTGGGGAATGTAGTAGTAGATGGCAAGTTGGGCAGCAGCGACCACAAGAGGATTGAGTTCAGGATCCTGAGGAAAGGAAGGATGGAGACCAGCAGAGTGTGGACCCTGGACTTCAGAACAACAAACTTCAATTAATTGAGAGAACTCATGGGCAGGATCCCCTGGGAGGCCAGTCTGATGGGGAGAGAAGCTCAGGAGAGCTGGCTGTACTTTAAAGAAACCTTACTGAGAGTTCAGAAACAAACCATCCCAATGTGCAGGCAAAATAGCAAGTATGGAAGAAGACCAGCTTGGGTTAGCAGGGAAATGTTCAGTAAACTAAATCACAAAAAAGGAACCTTATAAGAAGTGGAAGCTTGGACAAATAACTAGGGAAGAATATAAGACCATTGCTTGGGCATGCAGGGATGGAGTCAGGAAGGCCAAAGCACAACTGAAGTTGCAGCTAGCAAGGGACGTGAAGGGTAACAAGAAAGGTTTCTACAAGTACGTTGGTAGCAAGACGAATATCAGGGAAAGTGTGGGTTCCTTACTGAATGGGGGAGGCAACCTTTTGACTGACGATACAGAAAAGGCTGAAGTGCTCAGTGCCTTTTTTGCCTCAGTCTTCCCAGGTGAAGTCAGTTCCCAGACTACTGCACCGGGCAGCACAGTTTGGGAAGAAGGTGAGCAGCCAACAGTGGTAAAAGAACAGAGAGACTACTTAGAAAAGCTGGGTGTGTACAAGTCCATGGGTCCAGATGGGATGCACCCAAGGGTGCTGAGGGAGTTGGTTGATGTGATTGCAGAGCCCCTGGCTATCATTTTTGAAAAATCATGACAATCATGAGAAGTCACGGATGATTGGAAAAGGGCAAATATGGTGCCCATATTTAAAAAAGGGGAAAAAGGAGGATTCAGGGAACAATAGACCAGTCAACCTCACCTCAGTCCCTAGAAAAATCATGGAGCAGATTCTCAAGTAATCCATTTCTAGGCATTTGAAGGAGAAATTAGGAACAGTCAGCATGGATTCACCAAGGGCAAGTCATGCCTCACCAACCTGATTGCCTTCTATGATGAGGTGACCGGCTCTGTGGATGTGGGGAGACCAGGGGATGTGGTATACTTTGATATTAGCAAGGCTTATGATACAGATTCCCACAACATTCTTGCAGGCAAAATAGGGAGGTACTGACTGGATGAATGGAGGCGGATAGAAAACTGGCTGTAGCATTGGGCTCAGAGAGTAGTAATCAATGGCTTGATGTCTAGTTGGCAGCTGGTATCAAATGGAGTGTCCCAGGGGTTGGTCCTGGGGCCAGTTTTGTTCAACGTCTTCATCAACAACTTGGAAGACAACCTAGAGTGCACCAGCAAGTTTGCAGATTCAAAGATTCATAGACTGTAGAGTCGGAAGGGACCCCAAAGGATCATCATGTCTGACCCCCTACCCCAAGCAGGAAAAGGACTGAGGTTGACGACCCCGGCCAGATGACACCAAGCTAGGGGGAGTAGTAGATATGCTGGAGGGTAGGGCTAGGAGTGACTTAAACAAATTGGAGGATTGGGTCAAAAGAAATCTCATGAGGTTCAGCAAGGAAAAATGCAAAGTCCAGCACTTAGGATGGAGCAATTCCATGAACCAGTGCAGGCTGGGGGCTGACTGGCTGGGCAGCAGATCTGTAGAAAAGGACCTGGGGG
Source organism: Alligator mississippiensis (assembly GCF_030867095.1). Lineage (NCBI taxonomy): Eukaryota > Metazoa > Chordata > Crocodylia > Alligatoridae > Alligator > Alligator mississippiensis. Next base: position 294,993,554 of record NC_081826.1, read on the forward strand.
TGACAATGGACATTAAGCTGAATATGAGCCAGCAGTGTGCTCTTGTTGCCAAGAAGACTAAAGGCATCCTGGGCTTCATTGGTAGGAGTGTTGCTAGTAGGTCAAGGGAATTGATTGTTTCTCTCTATTCATCACTGGTGAGCCCACATCTGGAGTCCTGTGTTTAGTTTTGGGTCCCCCACTACAGAAAGGATGTGCACAAATTGAAGGCAGGAAAAACTTTGTCACAAGGGGGGTAGTAAAGCACTGGAATAGGTTACCCAGAAAGGCTGTGGGATCTCTCTCCTTGGAGGCTTTGAAGACCCAGCTAGACAAAGCCTTGGCTGGGATGATGTAGTTGGGACTGGTCCTGCTTTAAGCAGGGAGTTCGACTAGATGTGACCTGAGACACCATTCAACCCTCATTTTCTAAGATTCTATCAATCTATATAGGACAAGAAACTTAAAGTCAATGCCTAACTTTGCTCATTTACAAATTGGGGAAAAATAATACAAATCTGTTTCGTGAACAAAGCTATACAAGAACAAAGAACATTTATTGTAGTTACTATTATGATACTGAATTGAAACGTTCTATGGAAGATAGGTGCATAATTGATAGCAATGACCTTCACTGTAAGCCACAGACATGTTTCAAGCTAAGCAACTGGTCTATAGTTATTGATGACATGTTATTGAATTATTTATTGCAGCCTGAATGGGCAAAATGATATTTGCTGTTCAAAACTTCAGTAATAAAGCTACAATGGAACTTCTTAGAAAAGAAGCGTTGGATTTCATGGAAGCTGAGGTTCCTGAGCCAATACATATTGTACATAATTTGAGATAGGGGGCAACCAATTAGGCAAATTATTAAGCCTAGTAATTAAAAGAGAGAGAGAGAGAGAGAGAGAAAGAAAGAAGAGAAAATAGATGCATTAGCAGAGCCCTCACAACAGATGGCAAAGTGTCCTTAGATCCTCTAGTGGTAAAAAAAAAACAAAAAACCAAAAAAAAACTTTCAAGAAATATTTTATATCAGTATATCATCAAGAATATACTCACTCTGAGGACTCAGAGAGCTATCTCGAAGACATTCAACTAAATTATTTAACAGAGGACGACAGGAAAGAATTACAGAAAGAAATTTCCCCATCGAAAAGTTAAAGCAACAATCCACTCTGTATCCACTGATAAATCTCAGGGTCCAGATGGTTGCCCAATAGAATTTTTAGCAAACATTTGGAGAGATAATAAGGCCTGTAACAGTAGATAATTACTCACTTCTATATGGCTCAGTGCCCCTCTCATCTACATTTGTTTCTATAGCAGTTTTTTGCCAAAAAAAGGAACAGACCTTTTGCTTTGTTTTTGTTTTGTGCCTAATTTGCAACATCCTTTCTCTTTGCTCAATGCAGATGTCAAACCCCAGTCACTTCAGTCTCACAATTCATTGAATGGTATCGATGACTTTAGGAAAGATTAAATTGAATTAAATGCAATTAAAGTCTGTTATTATAACAGAACAGTTTAAAAAACAAAACAAAACAGAAACTAAATAAAATGAATTCTGAGACATGATTAAAACCAGACTTGTGAATCATAGCATCTATGTGAGTATGCAACCTCTCCCTTATTACTGAGTAACATAATTCCCTACAGCTTCCAATATGGATGCAAATCATTTGGCATCTATCATTGGATTCTGTACCATTTACATAAGAGGAGAAAGAGGAAGTAGGCCCAAAAGATACAGCCTTGAGGAGCAGCTCTGTTTTCCAGCGCTGCTGGAAGGTCCGTGCTTAACACTACTGTACGAGACTCACAGTTGGGCTAAGTACAGGCAGTCAAAAAGCCTGAGGCTGAATCAATTCAGTCTTTGCAGGCTAGTCTGACCTGCGCAGATTGAACCAATAAGTAGGTGAACAGACATTCACTTTTGATTCCAGAAATTCAACCACCTGCCTGGGAGTGTTATAGCATGCCTCCCTACTCAGCTGGAGCAGATAGTTTGTACAAAGTGTAGCCTGTCCAACCTGTAAGGGTGGAGGTTTGTGATGTGGTACAGAGTATGCTGGGATGCTGGGGGACTGTGAGTTAACTTGAATTTGGAGGAGATGTAGGACAGAAGTTCAAAAAACTGATTCAACCTCAATTAGTTAAGTCTGATACTACATCCATGCAGATCTATCTTAACCATGTTTTGGCCATTTTGAGAGCAGTTTATGTGCACTGAACTTCTGTTGTGTTACTGATTTGAACCAGTTTCCAATCACTTGCAGTGGTTGATATATCATTTCTGTCCCTAGCCTTAATGTAAATCAGGGGAGATTCACTGAAGCCCCTGGACCTCTGCCAATTTGTACTAGGTGAGAATCTGGCCTAAAATCTGTAAAAGGCCAGGAGTGGAGTATATTTCCTATACTCCATTTCAAGTACAGCTTGTTCAGGGTGGACAGAGAGGGGAAAGAAGGAGGTGAAATTGCTGTTTATAGGAGAATCCTACACTTGATCCAAGATACGGGAGACTGGTCTGATGAAAATCTCTGGGTCAAGGTAAGAGGGGAGAATAGCAAGGTTGATGTTATGGCAGGTATCTCTTACAGACAACTAAAACAGGAGAAGGAGGAGGACAAAACTTTTTCACACAACTAATGGAAGTATCTAAACTGTGGGTTCATGGGGGACTTTGACTAAGTACAGACATTTAAAAAGCCCAAGCCTGAACCAATTCATTCTTTGCAGGTTAGTCTAACCTGCATAGATCCAACGGGTAAGCAAGTGAATAGACATTCACTTCTGATTCCAGAAAAGCAGCCAGATACCTGCAGTGACTCAGGCCAGAGCCCATTCACCTCAGGCCCCCCTGGCACTCAAGTGGCAAGTAGGGTGAAATGCCTGACAGGAGCCCATGCCAGTGGGACAGAGGAGGGAGGGGGGAGGATTAAATTCCTATCTCTACTCCCTCCATTTACTTAAGGCTGATGCTGGGGCTAGCTGTAGCCCTCCTGCCACTTGAGCAGTGAGGGGGCAGGAATGCCTGACAGGGAGTGCTACCCCTCACCCAGGCAGACCCTGGCTGGGGTCCCTTAGGGAGACAGGGGAGAGAGGGGAGAATAACCCTCCTCCCTGCACCCTTTGCCTTAGGGGTCATGCTGGGCCATCTCTGGCCATACCCTGGCCCCTGCTCTGGCTAGAGAGCAGATTGGTGTGGCCAGCCCTGTTCTCTGGAGCAGAAGCACAGCCCAGCACAGGGCTGCAAAGCATGCTGGGATGCTGCTCTGATTTAACTTAAACCAGGAAGGGGTTTAGGACAGAAGGTCCATAAACCAGTTTGACCTCAGTCAGGTAAGTCTGATACTACATTCAACCAGTTTTATCTTAAACCAGTTTCAGCCATTTTGAAACTGGTTTATGTGCACTGAACTTTTGTTCTGTTACAGGTTTAAACCAATTTCTGATCATTTGTGAAACTTCTGTCCCTAGACTTTAATTGCAAAGACACCTGCTAGGAGGGTAACAGCTGTGCACGGGCAGTCCAGCAAGTTCCTGGATTGCATTGGGGGTCATTTTGAGGTACAGGCAGTAGAGAAGCCAACTAGGAGGGAAGCTCTTCTTGATTTGCTGTGTATGGACAGGGAGGAATTGGATGAAAAGGTGAAAGTAGAAGTGAGAGTGACCATGACATGATAGTGCAAGATCCCAAGGGAAGGAAGGTGTGCAGCAAAATAAAGACAGTGGACTTCAGACTTTAATAAATTCAGGAAATTGATGGGAAGAATTGCTTGGGAGGCAATTCTCTAGGAAAGAGAAGTCCAGGAAAGTTTGTCTTTAAATAAGACATGTTAAGAGTTGGGAAGCAGGATATCCTCATGCAAAGGAAGGATAGGAAGTGAAGCAAGAGACTAGCCTGGCTAAACAGTGAAATGTTCAAAGAGTTGAAGCTCAAAAAGAAATCTTACCAAAAATAGAAAGGTGGTCAGATATTTAGAAACATGCATAAGTGTATTACACAGGCATGCAGGGAGAAAATCAGGAAGGCCAAGATATAAGCTGAGATGCAGCTAGCAAGGGACATAAAAGGCAATAAAAAAGTATGTCCATAAGTATTTCAGAAGTAAGAGGAAGGCCAAGGAATGGGGAGGTTCCTTACTGGGCACAGGGGGTAACCTAATCATAGATGATGCAGAGAAGGCTGAAGTATTTAAGGCCTTCTTTACTTTAGTCATCACAAATAAGGTCAGCTACCAGACGACAAGCACTGTTGGAAGCAAGGATAGGGGAGAAGATCAACAGCGTAGAGTAGAGGAAAAACAGGTTAGAGATTACTTAGAGATGCTGGATATTTTCAAGTCAGCAGGGCTGGTAATTACCTCAGGTCAGGTGAGGTCCCAGATGACTGGAAAGGGCAGGACTGAAGAAAAGAACTGGAGCTTGCAGCAGACTGTAAGCTGAAAATGAGCCAACAATTGTTCTTCTTGCAAAAAAAGGAAAAAAAAAAAATGCATAGTGGTCGGTATTACCAGGAGTGCTGCATGTGAGTGAAGGGAAGTAATTTTTCTACTCTAATCAGCACTGGTGAGGCCTCATCTGGAGTATTGTGTCCAGTTTTGAGCACTGCGATCCAAGAAAGTTGTGGACAATTTAGAGTCCAGTGGACAGCAATAAAAATGATCAGAGGTCTACAAAGCATGATTTATGATAGGAACTGGGAATAGTTAGTCAGGAAAAGGGAAGACCGGGGAGAGGCAGATTTGATAAGAGACCTCAACCACCTGAAGAGAATGGTGATAGACTATTCTCTGCAGCTACAGGGGAGACTGTCCTAAATTTCAGCGTGGGGAATTGAGATAGGATATTAGGAAGAACTTTCTCACTATAAGGGTGGTTAAGAATTGGAACAGGCTACCCAGAGAGGTTGTTAATCTCTTCCTTTGACATTTTCAAGAGCAGGATAGACAAATACTTTTCTGAGATGGCTTAAACAGGGAAGCTCCCACCTTGAGTGGGGGTCTGAACTAGATGACCATTTGAGGTCCCTTTTTTCCCATGATTCTGTAATTGTAACTGTCCAGTCCAAAAAAAAAAAATTGTGCTAGCTGTACTGACTTCAATGGTATTTTGTACCAACTAAGGATCTCATCATTTCTTTCAGATTGCATCTTAAAATATATGCCTTTTTGTATGCATATGCATTCACAGTGTGTGAAGATGCTGATCTAGTTGAAATGATTACCACAAGAAATATAAATCAAAAGAAGGGCCCCCCTCCCTTTTACATGGCAAAAGGGCAGTCTGAATAAAAGTGAGATATTAACTTTAGCAGGTCGGTGAATGAACTAGAGCTATGCTCATTTCTTAATAACAATACAGAACTGAGCCCCATGCTAGAGCTGTAGGACCAGATCCTCAGTTAGCAGAAGCTGGCATTATTTCAACAAAACCAATGGGGCAAAACCAATCCACAGCAGCTGATGCCATGACCCCACTATTTGCTTACCAGCTCCACTGTTAAGAAGCAAGAGGTTCATTAGTCCAGTTTCTAATGAGATCATCTGGAGAGACTGTTGTGAGAACATAACTGCAACAGAAACAAAAAAAATAAGTCTATAAATAGATTAAAAACTAGAAGTAGAGAAAACAAAGAGGAGGCAAACACTTCCTGAAAGAGATGTCAGAAAAAATAATACCATGGAAGACAAATTGAGAAAAATGAGAAGAGCTCTCATTTTCTAACACATCCCTTGTGTGTCGTCTCTTCTAAGGCACAAATAACAATGGAGAAATTAGCCACCAGTGCTGAGGGGAAGTGAGAGCTCAGGAGCCTGGTGACTGATGAGAAGGCCTTTAATTTTCTGTTTATTCACATATATTATAGAGAAGTTGAATGGCCAACAGTATGGATGTTCTACAAGAAAGACTTGGTGATCTCAGTACAGATCCCTCATGCGCCCACGTCACTAACCAGTGTCCATGATGGTGGTATCTAGTTGGATGTGTATTAGAAATGGCTGAATTGGGGGAAAAAAAGAGTCTCCTAGTCAATCAAAAGATGACCATGGACCACCAATATGTTATGGCCATGAAGGAGGCAAATATAAAGATGCATTAAGTGAGGTATTTCCAGTAGAGGTAGGAAACACTAATGCCGTTGTATAAGGCCCTGGTAAGAGCACTTCTGCGACACTGCATACAGATCTGGTCACCCATGCTCAAGACAGATAAATTTAGACTGGGACAAAGTACAGAGAAGTACTAGACAATGATCAAGGGACTGGAAACTCAGTCCTGTAAAGGGAAACTAAAAGAGCTAGGCCTGGCAAGCTACCTAAATACATCAGCGTGGGTGGGGGAGAGCAGGATTATAACTGAGTCTTTCTGATTCTTTCTTCACAATAACCTTACATTTCAATCCTTTCTGTATATCTAGACAAACCCATTCTGATCATTATCTCATGTCTTGATTGTTTCAGCATCCTTTTTTCCAGCCTTGAATAATGTTGTGTTGTCCTACCCATATTCATCCAGCCAAGCTCACTCTCCTGGCCTACCCCATTGACCATTTCACTCTGCTCTTTTCAAGTCTTCCATTAACTGTCTATTTTCTGTGATGTGTTCTTTTTCCTCTATGCTACATAAGTTGCACATGTTCACTTTCAAGGCTCTTTACAGACTGTCCCAACCCAAACTATCCTGTGTTCAGTATGGAGAAGTATTCCCCTTCTCTATTTAGGTCATACTGCTAATGTTCTCAAGCAATGACATTTTCAAACTTCCCTAGTTTCAAGGGAAGGCATGGAGAGTGCTCTGAGTAATGTCTGGTGTGTGGCTGGGTGATTTGAGTGCTGTGTTGAGGAGGAGGAAATACAATTTCAAAGCCCATGGAGGTAAAGTGGACCTCGACTCCCTTGCTATTGAACTAAAAGGTAGGTGAGCCCTCATCGTCTGGCTGCTAACACTTATTTTTTACTATTTGAACTTTTGGGACTGGCCTGGTATGAACACATGTACCTGGGTAATTCTCTTCTATGCAGCTGGAACATGTGCAAACCCAGTAGTCAAGCATCTGAATCCCAAGCTTTGTGTTAGTGCCAGAAGCCGCAGCTAAGTGGCTGCATAATTCATAGGCATATGAAGGGCAAACAGGATCTGGTCCTTTTAGGCTACCATCTTCATAATATTGAGACTGTCTCCTTTTATCCCATAGGGGAGAAGGGAAGCCATATGATCCTCCCAGTCATCTCACAGCTGCCTTTTTGAGCAGCCATGTTATATGTCTACGGCACTGTAACAGCTACAGTGAGTATCATCCACGACAACAGACAGAGGGTGGATCTACATATGTCCGTACACATACATTAACATTATTGTTATTTCTACATTAGCATGCTGAACATTTAGTCCCAAGTGTCTTTTTTCTTCCCTTGATTGGAGAGATATTTTAGCATATATGACACACACTTTGGCATAAGAAGTCAAAGCAGGACAGCATTGTTGAGGCAAAGTGATAGCAGTATGCGCTGAGCCTAAGGCTACAGCCGGAAAGCTGCTGTCAGCAGATGAGTAATAGATACTGTTGAAAGACACAAAACCCACATGGTTACAAGAAGTGGCACATTTCTCACGTATAGCAACAAATACGAATGCCCAGATACTGTGCAGCTTAGCTCCCTAAGCCCCTGGCCTTTAATTCTCACATTGTGTCCAATTCTTTTCCAATCCCTAATTGCTTCTTATTAGTAAAACTGAATCTATAACCATGTAACCAACATTTCTTTAGGCTACAAACTGCACTTCTAAGTAGGGATGGAAAACCAGTTGAGGGTGAAACTTCAGAGCTGGCACAAAACTTGAACTTTGCCCTTAAATGCTTTGAAGTGCAAAAGAGGGCTATTCACCCGGACACTCGTTTCCCCATACTTTTCTAGCTTTCTTGGTTCTGGCTGAACCGAAAGATCAAAATGCTGTGAGAAGAGGTTAGATGTCATGCCACATTCTTTGCATGTTGTGAGATCCATAGTTTTCACCCACCACTAGTTAAATGTGCTGCTCGCTTCTACGCTGCTATAGCAAAGGGATGGTGAAAGCTCAGTCACCAGACAATCTAATTAGCAATCTCCACCCTGTGAGGGATTTGCAAGGCTATTTAATTCAGATATCCACTAGTACCAGGTGCTCAGAGGAAGGCATGCAGTCATTGAATGCAACTAGTTATGCAATTATAGTCAATACAATAGAGGACATATCTTCCTGACCCCAGCTGGGATACGCTTATGCCCTGAAGTATGAGGCTTGATAACCCTTGTCATCCCATCTTAGTAAGGGTAAGAGCAGATGGTATTATTACTCACAAATGTGTTCTAGAGACATGGATAATGAGCCAGATTGAGCCCAGCTGCTACATGGCAGCTCCCTCCCACCATGTGCCCTGACACAGCAGCCAGACACAACTGCTGTCCCCGCACTCCTTTGTATGCGTGTACCTGGAGCATTCTGATTCCAGCTGGAACCATAAATAGCAAAACACCATGGCAAAAGCTGCTTTTATGAGATTTTTAACCCTATTTTGTACACTTAAATCCTTTGGACAGTTGAGGAAAGCTCTGGTCGTCATCAGTCTTCAGTAGCGTTCAATCATCAGATCAAGACCCAGACTCGGGACCCTTAGAAGTTCAGTTCACTCGTCATTATCTCACAGGCCAGAGACCAAACCATCACAGTTTCACATTAGCAGGACAAAGTGATGCAGACCCAAAAGCTGATACCTCATGCTCCCCTCCTTCTTTCGCATTGATGCAATGAGCCACATAGACCATTCCTTGGCAAATTGTACACTTGTGTGCATAAAGGACTAAGAGCTCTTTCGACAGGTGTAAATTGTTCCCTGTAGTGAAAACACAAAGAATTGGGCCCATTGACTTCAGCTAATTGAAATATGCTACCTAATATTTTCAATCATTTCCTAAGTTTTTTTGCAGCCATTTGCAAGTTGGCTATCACTTTAGTTTCACTCATTGCCATATACCATACTTTATTACGTGAGAATCTCTTTAGGTCTACTTATTTCTTGGTACTTTCATGGGTGAAGCAAAGGATGTGATTCGATTGCTTGATAAAGCTTCAGAAAATGTCAGATGAGGCGGAAGTCTTCTGATCCACAGATACAGGAAAGCAAGCATCAAAAATGGAAACTTTTCATCATACTTTAAGTCCTCTTCTGTCAACATGAAAAATGAAATAGGATTGCATGGGGTGCTGGAGAAGACTCATGCCTGAAGCAGGAAGTAGCTATGCCATTAGGAGAACAAAGAAAATAAAAAGTTGACCCAAACAGAACATGCAAAGGGAGCAATTTTCTCTTGGGAAATTAAATAGTATCACAATGTTATATGTATTATGCTTATTAGTGCTTAGCTGCACCTAAAGTCAACAGGAAAGTTAGATACGGAGGGAAGGAGGGGGTTAGCAATAGATGTATGTTGCCTCATTTAACAGAACTGATAATCCAGATGATATTGGCAAGGAAAGGCTGAATCTCTTTTATCTGTATCGCAGAAGAAGCCACGTGCCTTGGAATATTTAATGTTTGCAATCATCATGGACAGAAATAAATGCCACCTCTCATCCCCGAGTCATCCAGCAACTCTCATAACTGGCATATGCTACGGCTGAATGACCTGGCTTCATTCACAACTAAATCAGTACTAAAACAGTCAGGATGATAGATAGCAGCTTATCAATAATTGAAAAGAAAGGCTTAGAGATGTCCCATTATCTGAATAATTAATGCTGCACTTGGGCTTTGTAATTCCTTAATAAAACTGACTGATTGATTTGCTTAATTAATTCCTACATTGACAGGCTTATTGCTTTCTTTGGAGACAGGGTTGGGCAAAAAAGCAAAGATAATTCAAAACCAGGAAGAAAGATTTAAAATCTTCATAAAAATTAGCCCCCCCAGGGAACAGTGGCAACATGTGCCATAGTTAATACTGTGTAACACCCCCACTCCCGATTCCCCCCAGCTCTGGTTAACCACAAAAACTGCTTCACAAATAGAAATGACACAAAATACCCAGCAGCCCCGTCCCCCCCTTGCATTTCACCTCTGTTTATGTCTCACTGCAACTGATCAAACATTATGATAAACCATAAAGTGTCCCCCGACCGCACCAGTAGTAAACTTGGCTGAGCCTTAAACACTTTTGAATAAATCGATCTGAATGAAATGTTTAAAGCCCACTTCAGTTTAACAGCAATAATTACTTTGAAAGTCAGCTGCTGCCGCCGTCACTCTGTTCTGTCATAAAGGAAATGCTTCTTCAAGCTGTAGGGTTTACCCCAGGGGAAAGAGTTTTAAGGATGGCCGGAAATCAGCAGCTCCTGTCAGCTTGTTTTCTCTAGTTTGTGTCTTTGTCATTTGTTTCGTTAACGTTAACGAAACGGCTGAGGGAGGCAGAGGGCGGCCCTACAGGAACAGCCAAACCCAGCTTATTTTAACGATGGCTAAACTGCATTGCAACAAGGTGTTTTAGCTGGAATACAAAAGAGAGAGTTGTTTTCAATGAGGTTCAACCCCCATTTCTGCGGCAGCATGTAGTTGCAGAGGGCCAGTGTCTTGGAAATGCTAAACCGGTTCTTAATCAAATTAAAATAAATAAATAAATACATTTTTGGCCTAACTCGGGAGTATCAGAGTTAAAACACCCATGTAGAGGTAGGGCCTATTATTAATTCCAGTTTGTATAGCTAAAATGTACTGTACTGTATATTTTGATGTCTGAGCTGCATTATTTTCATTCCATATACATTTCCACAAAACTTATGATCCTTGGGCTTCTGCTTAAGGGGTTTCGGTTGGATTCAGTATGAAGGCAGGATTCAGCCGTAACTTTGGGATGTAAACTTCCCCAGAATTAGGGGGTGTGGACTCACTTCAAGTGTTATGCCCATGTCTGTTAATCCCTTGGTTTTCTGTTCCATCTGCCCAAGTGAGATCAAACTGAAACTCTGCTTCAAAAGTACCAGACTTCACTTAACATTAAAAAATAACCATTGTTTAATTGAATGGGCCCAATTCATTGCTGATACCATTATGTTGGCCACAGAGGAGTTAGATCTATCTATCTATCTATCTATCTATCTATCTATCTATCTATCTATCTATTTTGGGGAGGCTTCCAGGTCAAGGTTTATCAATTTTGTACTGTACTCATGTCCATTTAGAGGAAAAGAAGATGGAAAACGAATGCAATGGAATGGGGTGAAGTAAGCAAGGAAGGGTTCATTGTTAATGAAGATTTAAAAAAATAAAATAAAACGGAAAACTCTGCAACCAGGTTACAATGTTTCTTTTGTGAAAGAGGAGGGAGGGAATAAGACCACAGCAGAGAAATCAGAACAAGACCTAGACTATTCAAACCTAAATTGTTTGATGTGTCAGCAAGCCAGGAGATGAAAGAAATGATCTAAAAGGAGTTTTCCAGATCCAGGTTCAATGATGCTTACTTCTGTACCGTATAAATATTTCCTTTCCCATAAATATTATAAAAATAGTTTAAGTATGCCAAGGGTTTTCTTTTGCATTTTTTCTACATAGTTTAAGCCTGCCTGTACATTGGAACAAGTTAGGAATAATTTCAGTGAAGGGCCTCTGAGTGATTATGAAAGATGAGACAACCTCAAATGTTTGAAGAGTTTGGTTTGAATAAGCATCCAGATTTTAACAACTGAAAGACTGGATGAGTGAGCTTTCCGCCTCATTTTTTCTCACCTGAGGAACAGGTTCAAGATTTCTGATTATTTATGCTTAGAGAGAATGTAGCAAGGCAGTTTTCACTTATCTTTTTCTGATCCTAGCCACCTCCAGGCACTGAAGAAGCTGGCAAAAATGAATATGGCGGGGAAAACTACCAAATGCTACCAGCATTTATTTGTACCCAGAAATGCTTGGAGCAAGTTTGATTAGCGTTTATTTTGAAAGTCAAGATGCCCTTTCACTTGAGCCAAATATACTTGCCCGTTCTAAAAAACAGTGGACTATATGCAACGGTCTTTTCTGAAACAAAACACCTATTGAGATTGATGCTAAAATAATATATGTGATTAAATTTGGGCCTTAGGTTTGAAATAGACTTGGATTTTGAAATAAAAATCTCCCACCTCCCAGGGGGTATTTGAATCTGGTGTTTGAGTACAGACCCATCTCTCCTGGCTATTGATTTGGTAAAACAGACTGAAAAATTGTGTGGCCCTCCTTGTATATTCAGTCAATTATTCAAATCTTGTGGATGTGCAGAGTATCTGAATCTCAAATGACACATTAAATTGGATGCACAGTTGAGGGAAATAATTAGCATAAGAAATAGCTTTCTTGAGACTCATGATGAGGTTTCCAGGCTTTTCATAGAGGAGGTTTTGACACAACCAAGACAACTCGTTTTCAGCAGTTCTTTTCCTACATAATCCACTATCCTTCTAGTCAGCATTTCAAACCAGAAAACCACTGAGAGTTACAATTTCAGCATCTTTCAGGGCCAGTATCTGACATCAGCATTGCTCACTGCTTGACATGATCAAGCCCGTTATTTTCTTCTGCCTCATTCGTTCAGGATGGCAGCACCACCAGGGAGGATGGACTTTTTAAGTAAGACAGGTGTCGCACAGAAGGCAGAGTTTGAACATGTCACACTACTTTGAAAGAAGACTTCTGCTTCATTCTGTTAAAATGGGTCTGTTGGCGGTGTAGTCTTTAGAGTCGGCAACTGCTGCCATTCTAACTCAAGCATAAAGGCCAGGTGCAGACGTTACACTTATTGCGTGGTAGGCACACAGGCACCACTCTACATCTGTCACCAAACAGACAGTCAGGGCAAGTAGAGTGTTGTAAAAATGGTGGATCTTGATCTAAGATTACCCTGGGTAGATGTGGTATCAGATTTCAGTGCTGTAGGTTAGAGTGCCATAATGAGCATCTGTACCGCATCCCATCGTGACTCACAGTAGGTCACATTCTGCCGACATCCCATGGAGCATTGCAGCACCCTGCTTACTCCCCATTGTGGGGCACTGGTCTAGCCTAGGCCAGAGCTTGACTGGGTGCCAAGCCTGCCCCATCCTCAGGCTCTCATTGACCCATAGGCACTGAAGCCCCTGTTTCCAGACCCTCTCCCTGCCCCCTCGTTCCCTCCAGCCAGCAAGGAGCCTCTGTCTGGGATTATCACTCAGTGCAGATCCCATCTACCCCACCTGGGCATTTGTGAAGAGTGCCGCTTTCAGTTAAGTGCTGTGCCGTCTGTTGGACATCACATCCACCCAAGGGACTGTCCAAGATGTTCATCCTGTATCATGTTGTTCTGAAGTGTATATCCAGATCTCATTCTGTTCAGCTTGACCCACACTTCTCTGTCGAGGTCGCATGCAACAGGGGGCATGTTTGGTGTTGGTATAAAACACAGTTGGAATAGATGTCAGACCAGATTCCTCTGAATAATCATTTCATTTGCATTCACCCCCACCCCTTATCTAAATTTAGGGCAACACATAAGGCCACAGTACCCGGCTTGCTGGGCTCTCCACGGGCCCAGAAACCTGGCAGCAGGGGAGCAGCCAGGGTCTGTGTTCTTATGTCACTTGGTCTAATGCCCTAGAGTACAGGGGGTACATCTGCGTGTGTGCAAGCTGTGCATCCTGTTATTAGTCTCTGTGAACTAAGTAGAGCATTGAGCTTTTAAGTGTAACAACTTCTGGACCATACGGGAGGACAGCAATTTGCTGGGGCATATGCAAGTGCAGTGGTTCTGAACACTTTGAAGTTGGCACTCCATGTTGTGCTTGCTAAATGTCTTCAGGCAGCTACCCATGCAGAGACTTTACTGCTGACCTTCTGAATGGGACCTTTGTAGGTGAGGGAATGGCCTAATGTGACTCCTTGGTAAGTTGGGGTATGCTCATGATGAACGATATGGTTGTCTACTCTGCTATTCAGCATGCTTTTGGTTTAATGATTTTCCACATGGAAGACTGATGAGACTGATTTATTGATGCTCTTCATTGGCCTTGTGCCTCTCAAACAATGCCCTTCCTCAGCCCCCATACCACTGGCCTGGAGTGAAGGTACAGCACCAGGCTTAGTCTCCGTACTATTGTTGGGGACTTATCAGTTTGTGTTACAGTGAATGGAGCCATAAATGTGGGTATTTGATGACTGACTGCCCCATCCCTCAAGGTCATGTTGCTTTCCTGAGAGAGGCCAGTGTATTTACCTGGACCCACCTGACACAAACCCTAGTCCAAACAGACCCCAAAAGACTCTGGAAGCTTTTTCCAAGCCAAGGTGCAACCAACAGGTGAAACCGTGTGTTTTCGCTGGCCATCCTCTGGGTGCCATTTGGCAGAGCAGCTACTGCCGGTAAGGTGCAATGGGAGACAGGAATTCTCCCTAGTAAAAACCTGATTCCTTCTCTCCCTTTCCTCCAGGAGAACTAGAGATGGCTCACTTCTCTGGGCCCTGTTGCTTGGATTTCCTAGCCCTCTCGGCTCTCACAGCAGGGGGACAGAACCGAGGAAACTGGGTTTTCCCAGCTGGGAGGTGGGCTATGGGTGTACTATGCCATGGTCAGTTCTGAGTCCTAAGGATATGCATGGCTTCTGGCCTTAGGCAGGGGAAAGAGTCTGAACAGGGGATGCACCAGAGCTCCCTTGGTATCTCCCTTGTCTGCAGGCTCCACATTTGTGCATGGGAGGTTTGGTTGTAGAGCTTCAGATGCTGGATCCAGGTTAGTTGCCCGGACATCTGCAGAGTGCTGACACATGTGCGGAGATGGCTCCAATGACATGAGGACCAAAGAGAAGCCTTGATATGGGGCATCAGAGTGGATAGGTTGGCAACTGCTGGCACCCGTGGTGCCATAGCATTTGACCAACCTGTCCGGACTCAGGAACATGCTGGAAAGGTCCAAGAATTGGGTCTATGGATGGCATGGCCACCCAATGTCTGAGGGAGGCCACCTTTGCTACCACAGGGCTGAGAGAGTGACAGCACCAGGACAGAGAATTTATGCACTGAGTGAAAGGCTGTTTGAGGTCCAACAACAACACCCCTTAGTGGAGTCAGTGCTGCCTCCCTCAGGGAGATGGTTGCCTTCCTGGGCTGAAGTGTTGGGGCAAGCTGCTGCCCACCTGCCCTGCCATGGACAGCCCCAGTCCAGGGACTCCTCCCTGGGACAACTTGTCCAAAAGTCCCATGGGGCAACCATGGGGAAATGTGCCACACCATGCATTGCTTGGGAAATGCTAGGGCGTATGGGAGCCACTGGCCCATGGTCCAAGGAGGCAATATGGTATCCAGTGAAGCCAGCTTCAGGAAGCAGCACTTTGGAAGAGGAGGGGGACCAGACTGCCCAAGACTGGATGCTAGGGCCAGCATTGACTCCACCCACCTTCCAGGGCAACTTGCTACCCCCAGCCACCAATGGTTGCCTGAATAGGCATAGGGCCCCAAAGAGGCTCCAGGTCAGTCCTGGAAGGAGGCAGGAGCACTCAGAATGGGGTGCAGGGTCCACCAAACCAGGCCACTGTGGGCCCAGGTCTTATTGCATCATCTCTGTGAAGACAGGCAGCCCCCTGGGCCCTGGTCTACATTCCAGAGTGGGCAATGTGCCAGTTTTTCTTTATTATGCACATGAAAATTTTGGCAGCTGCTACATTTAATTAAGTTTTGTGCACGGCATTTCCCACTGCCACCCCATGGTTTTGTGTGTTGTTGAGGCCCCCATGGTTGCCCACTCCTCTCCCCCCACCACAATGTCATAACCACCTGGTACAGCCAGGGTCTTTCCCTACTCTTTCAGTGTTAATATGTTTCTTGGGTGGAGAAGGGAAGGGGAACGATGTGGGTTGTTGGCAGTGTTGCCCATGAAGCAGGGCCAAAGGAGCCTGGGAAAGGAGACCCATGGCCCAGTGCTAGGGCAAGGACACTTAAAGCCCTTTAGCCCTACCCATCCAGGGAAGGCGCTCAGTCCATGCAGGTGATGAGCTACTTAGCCAGGGCTTTGCAGACCCAAATAACCTGCCATGGTGCGTGGCCATGATGAGTTGCTGTTGTATCAGGTCTAGGTGGGCAGCTGTGATGTCCGTGCCAGCCAACCAGAGATGGATTGGTGATTGGCTGTGCTTGGGAGTCTTCAGCAACCCAGAGAGCCCACAGGGCATGCCGGGAGGTGTGTAAGAGCTTCCCTTGCTGCTACGCTTGGGTCTTGCAGGAAGGTTTGAAGCCCCACCGCCCCCTCCCATTCCCAAAGGCTAATGTGTGTTCTCCTTCCTCCCGATCTCAATGGGGGCACTTAAGAGTAAACCTTGCAAGTTAGTGTGCTTCCACCACAGGCTTTCTGAGCACCTGTTTTTAGATCTCTGTCCTTAGACCTCACCTCACAAATATTACACTATTGGAAGATTTCCCTAGTAAGTAAAGTTGCAATAGCACTCACCTGTATCCTAAGCGGTGGAGGTATTAACACCCAATCATACCAGCTGACACACTCCAAGGAGCTGCATTGCTGCCTTCTGCTCTTATATTTATAACCATCCTCTGTTTGGCTCAGTTTTCAAGGAGTGCATGCGACTTGCCAGACAGATTGCCCAAAATGAAAGCTGCCAGAAACAGCTATTGAGCATGCCCTGCAACTGCCATGCCCTATTGCTGGAATTGTTTCTGACCCTTTCTAGCTGGGTTGCTGAGTTTTGAAGCATGTGGGTGTGCAGAGATAATCCATGTTTTGAGTCCATGTCATCCTTTTGAGGTGGTGGGGGCAGAATCAAAAACTGAAATAGAAAGCACATTCCTGTGTTGAGAGATCATTCAGAGCCAGATCCTACTTCCCCTTCACTTTCCAGAGAGGAATGTAAATAGCTACGTAGCTGAGCATGCTCAGTGGGCTACACGATGGCCATGTAGGGGGAACAGAATTAATCAGTCCTATACAAGTCCCAAGCACATGCTAGGAGATAGGAGGCACTACAACTGCATACTCTAGTAGCCTACTGGTTAGGGTACTCACCCAAGGAGAAAGAGACTTGGAGGACGTTTGAGCCTGTGCCTCTTACTTCCCAGCAAAAAGCTCTAACCACCAAGCAGGGATTAAGTATTACCTAGGGTACTCTCCAGGCCTCCCCTAGAAGTTGGCACTTTGTATTTAATAATCATGGGATAAACAGAAGTAGTAGTTTCAGTCCCCTTGGAACAGGTGCCCAAGCAAGAACCAGGGTCATCTCATTTCCTGGGAATCATCGAATCTCATTGAGCCACCTCTCCTCTGGCTTGCTCCTCCTGGCCCATACATCTTTCCCTCTTAGCTGCCCTGTAGGAAAGAGTCCACAAGAGTGGAGTGTGATGTGCATAAGACTTAGCCTTGGCTGGCAAGCAGGAGGTGCCAATTCAAACCAAGTTGGGACTAGGGAACTGAGTCCTACTCTCTAGTAAATGCTCTAGCCACACTGAACTGAAGGGCAGGAATGTTACCCTTCTCTTTCATTTGCCTTCTGCTAAGCATGTACACAGGCAAGCCTCTCCACCATGTGCAGAAATGGATTTCTAATGCATGTGCCACTTAGGTGTGTGAATGCTAAATAAGATAAACGTAAAAAAAAAGTAAATCTGTGGACCCTTTGGGACCAGAGATCTATTTTATTCTCTGTCTGGGCTCAAGCATATGTGCTAATAAACAAGAACCTCCCTGCCTCCTGCATCGACTGCCGGCAAAGCTCACATTGAGGTAACTGTTCAGATAAAACTCTTAGACATATTTATTCATGCTAGCCTTCCTGCTCCTGGAAACATTCTTGCCAGTAAAAAGACTTTCTTATTCCTAAATGGCAGCAAAGTGATGTAGCAGTTTCAGGCAAAGAGAGATTCAAACCCGGGACTGAGATTCTAATGATGATCTGAATTCGACTTCCGTCTTTTCCGAGGGCATAAACATGAGAAGTGCTCTGCAAGGCTCGTTCCGACGCTCGACATGAGAGCGAATTTCAGCCACATGCCTTTTTGTTTCATTTGCCCCGTCTTTTTAATAAGCCCTTATTTGAGCGTGTTGAAACCTACCCAACTGAGAAGTTTGCCAAAAGCATCCTTTGTGAACATTGTTTCATTTCTTCCTGAAAAATAATATTTTGGTGCTTTTATCAGAGTGTTTCATTTAATGAATGCTCTGTTTCCTATAAATAAAATGTTCCAATAGCAATTTAAAGACTAGTTTAGGGGGGGAAAAAACCAAACCCTGAGCATTCGTTTCTGGAAATAGAAAGGACGGGGGATTTTTTTTAAAGAAAGTTTTGAATCATGTAAGACAGAAACCACTTTAACATCTCAGCCTTGTCTGCAAGCCTTTTATAACTTGTTTTCCATCCAGCTAAGAATAAAGGTGCATTACAAATATATTGTGTTTTATTAAAACAAGGAGGGGGACAAAATCTAATTTTAAATTTACTGCTTAGGATGTTTCTTTACATCCTAATATTTATGACACTTGGATGGCGGCCCTACAGTTGTTAGTTCCATGTTTTGATTCCCCTGAACCAGCAAAAGATACAGACTGTGCTTTGACTGTTTATTTTTAAGACTTTTAAATGCCTCTTTCCAATGAAACATGAAAAAAAAAATGATTTGGCATTATGTTGTACTTTTAAAAAAAATAAAACCTACATTTCAAATGTAAAACCAAGCAGTCAGCGTCTTTTGAATTCTGCCATAAATAGGAAACAATGCACCATATTCAACAGAAATTTGGCACAGATGATTTCCTGCTAAGTAATGCCAGGCATTCTTCTTTTTTTCTTACCCTATCACCAAGTATCCAGGGCCAGATTTTCAAATGTGTTCAGCATACACATTTGGACCAAATTAAAAAAAGAGTTCATCATGTTTGAGCCTGAGATCTTGTAAAAATAAAATGGTGTTTGCTGTTTGTAAGATAGCATTTGATAATAGCTGAAATGTTAAGATGAGCTGTGGAAAGTAGTTTGGAAAACAAAAGGACTTTCATATTCACTTAGCCCACCATTGCACAGCTCACAGCAGCAGCATTAATAATTTTTTTTTTTTTCCAGAAAAGTTTCTCAGACCTTAACAGTATTAAGGTTCTTATTCTTTTTTGGTTTTTTTTTTTTGTAAAGAGGAAAGGAGCCTTGAAAACTTATAAATAATGTAAATATATAGATTGTGTGTATGTGTGTGTTTCCAAGAATTGTTTCCTTGGGGAAATAATAACTCAGTTCAGTGATGCTTGAGATTTTATGGTTACCATGTATGAAAGTAATGTTTGCTTAATTGTTTCTGGCATATAATCGTGAGCTGAAAAATGCAAGATCACAGCAGCTGCAGAAAAAAATGATCTTAGATTAATGGAATTAGGATTCTTGAGCTTTAACCAAGAGATAACTCCAACGTGTCCAAGACACAAGGGTGCATGATAGCGTGTGCATTCACAGTGCAGAGATAGCTGAAACAAGTGGCACCTATCATTTACTGCCTTGTGTTCATTCAGAATGAACCACTGGCATGCACAACATGGGCCTTATTCTTGATCTATTCCTCAAGTGCAGCGTATGTGCCTCAACCCCAGATGGTGGCTGTCTATGAAGGCTGCCTGTGCCTCTCATCCTGGAGGCAATATCCGATGAGAAAGATGATGCATAAAGCATAAAGAGTTGCCATGACTGGTTATTTGCACCCGTGCCCTGCAATACCCCCATTCTGACATAAAGCTAGATGGCTGCCATTCAATTTTTTATGCTCCTATAGGACTGCCCTTAACTGAGCAATCATAATAGGCTGCTAGAATTAAAAAGCAGAACGATGTTTTTTGCTAGTATTTTCTAGTGATTTGTCCTACCCTGTTGTTTTAAGAGCCCCAAGCACTGAAGTTTCCACCATTTCCCTTGGGAGAACATCCCCTCTTCTGATCAATTTGTAGCACAGGCCTCAAACATGTGGCATCACAACGGTAGCACCCAAAAGTCCCGAATGCTTCCGTCAGCACTCTCTCTCTACTTTGCAGACGTCTTTTTAGTTCAAAACATTTTTCCAGGCTCCTGAATCAGATTGCATAAAGCTGTGATTCTCAACCAGGGTTAGCACTGTTAGGTGTGCAAACATGATTCACAAGATAAACCCCGAGTCTTCAAATAGAAATCTAGTGTCAAAAACCTGACCTGTTGTCATCTTTCAGTTCTTTGCAACGGAGGAATTGTTCTATTATTTTTCTATATTCAAAAGAAGAGTGACACCTAAGACCTGGCATCTTCTGAGGGGTGCCTTGAATGTATCAAGGGTTGAACTGAATGTCTTGAGGGTTCCCCGAGTCTAAAAAGGTTGAGAACCACTGACATAAAAGGGGGCGTGAAGAACTAGCAACGAGTCTACAAGGACCCGAACACAGGCAGTGAAAAGCTGCAGTTTTTCCAGCTCTGTTTAACAGAGGCAAGGGGTAGAAAATCAGATGGTTTTGAATAAGCCCTGGATAAGTGTGTGGCCTTGCATGGTTATATGAACCAAACATCCTGAGATTTGCCCATTGCCAGCTAATCATCGACCCATATCCCATTTCAAAGCATGACCACGCTCGGCATTGACTGGAAATTAATAAAGTTTGTTAAGCCATTAATTGCTCTCCAGCAAACACTTAAGATTTTCTGAACGGGTGTTTATTGAAATGCAAATCACTGGTGCTAAGTCCCACAGCCTTCATAACCATCATTTAAAAATTAATTGTACAGACCAAATCTTCCCCCTGCTTGAGTATCTGTCAGTTGAGAGTTCTTAGACTTCGTGTATTGATAAATCACTCCCGTCCTCTTCTATCACACATTCCCTATGGATTGGAGACAGTAAAGATGAATTAACTGGTTTCTGGGGAATAAAAGCTACCTAGTCTCACTGATAGACTTGTGCAGAATTAAGAAATCACGGAAATTAGAACAGTGACAGGCTAATGGCTCATGCTGTGGACTCTGCTGCCAAGGCAGGGTTGTTCCCTGCAGTGAGCTTTACACCATGGAGTGAGACACGACGCTGGCTCTTCCATGTGAAGCAGAGAGGTCCCAGAGATGCTTTAACAAATGCTCCTTGGCCTATGCTCCCTGTCGGGGAGTAGAAAAGAAATGTAAGGAAGTATGACCTGGTCATGCCCTTCTCTTCTTGGAGCTGGCCGCTCCATTTTGTTCTGCACCTGGATCCTGACAGGTTCCCTACCCCAGAACCCGGGACCAGAGTCAATATTTAGCTCTGACTCCAACTCTCCACCAGGCCTGGCACTCCCCAGCAACACCCAGTTCTCAGGGGTCCTACTTACCCTCTTTCCCATGTTGGAGCAGGATACAGCTTAATGCCCTCACAGATTGGAACCTGCTTTCTCTTCTCTTAATCTGGCTCTAAGGTGAGCAAACCCCAAAATCTTGCCATGCCCTTTTTTTTGCAAACCTCTTCTTGCACCTGTGGGAATTGTTTTTCATTTCCATTCCTCCAGCCTGATTCCACTGAATGCTTTCTCCTCTAAACCGGCAAGCATCCTAGCAGCAAAGGAGTGAAGAAAGTGTCATGTTAAGTTAAATAATGCCATTGCAACACTAAAAACAGCACAGCCCATCAGAGAAGAAGCCAGGGGCCTCATGGGGCACCCTGAGTCTAGGATTATGTAGTGTCCATGTATCGATTGTTTTCTCCTAGGTTATTGAACGGGTGTCTCTAGCAAATCACAGAATGCCTATTAATGCTCAGGGACAAGGCATAGGTCATGCTTTAAATTTCCTTAAACACCGGAGATCTCAAAAAACCTAGCACATTTCTTGTCAGCTTTACAGTTAAAGAAAATCTGTACATAAGGAAAAGTAGCACCCATGGCAATAAACCTAAATCTCCTTTAGTGTGTATCATGCAGGGAATAATTCATATGAGAGAATTTGTCACTGTGGTCGGTTTATAAACTAAACAGGCTGGATTTTCATATTGTAATTTGCTATAAGAAATTAGAACGCGTATAGAATTTATTGCTGTTTTTATTGTTTGCTTTGCAGTAGCAACTAAGAGCTGCATTCATAAATCAGAGCCCCGTTGTGTCGGAGCTAAGCTAGTCCCTTGCCCCAAACACCTTAGTATCTCACCACAAATAGGATCTGTGCTTTGGGCAGCAGGGTCAGGCTGGCTGAAGCAATAGTGATGGCTGAGCCAGTGGCAGCGGCATCTGACGTTTCGGCACGCCTTATGAGCGGCTTGCCTGCCTCCTGTTGCACTACGGCAATCTCGGGCAATAGAGCCTGGGTGTGTCCACACATGTATTTATGCATGCCTAAACTTAATGTGCCTTTGCTTAAGGCACATTAAGGCGATATAGGTGCGTGTCTACACATGGGTGCGCTAATGTGCATTAAGGTGCATTAAATTTAGGTGTGAATAGCTAAGTCACAGTAGCACATATGTAGACATGCTAATGCACATTAAGGCAGTATGTATCTATTGATGAATGCCACATTAAAGTACATTAGCATGTCTACATGTACGCTAATGTGACTTAGCTGTTCGTGCCTAAGTTTGATACCTGTTTTATGCAGGTATCAAATTTAGGCTCACGTAGCTTTAAATCACCATTTTTAAGGTGCATTAAGGGCATACGTGGGTAGATATGCTTCCATAATGCACCTTAAAATGGTGATTTCAGACTAAGCCCACTTAAAAGAAGCACATGTAGATGTGCCCATGGGTAGCTAGATGTGTGGAGCTCGAAGCAATGAGTTAAGTGGTCAGATAGGAGTATGGTTAGCCACCTCATGATTAAGATTGTGTTTAAATCAGAATTCAAATCCCTTCTTAGGGATGCAGAATATGTGGTTTTGCTTGTCTCCATTTCTAGGCACAGGGTTTGACTTACAAGAGTGCTGGACTCAGTATCTGGGTATCCAAAATAGAAGTACACCGAATCACTGTTCATTTAAATGTGCACCACATTTCATAATGGAAGTCAGACCCCTGACTCTTAAGGTGAAGATTTAATTTCCTGGAAGGAAGCAAGTGAATCCATTCAACATGTTTAGAGTTTGAAGGAGTTGAAAAGGGCTCATTTGGGAAAATGTGGCAGATAACATTTCAACTTTTCTAAGCTCCTCTCATAAATGTCTTTGTTCTTATAGAGGTACATGGCAATCTAAATGAAGTCTTAAGGAGCCCACTGCATCCAGTAGTTTGATTAAAAAATGAAGAACACTAAAGTGAACAAGGTTATTAGCATTTTCATCATTAATGTTTCGCCTTATGGCACAAAAGTTAACGAATAATAACTGGCTGTTGGCACTGTGCATGCAGTTGCTGTGTCAGGTTTGCTGTCACTGTTTGGGATGTTTCTCATCCCAACTAAAACTTCCCTGCCCAGGCCATGAAACACAAAACAGAAAAGTGCTAAGATTCACCCAGGTTGTTTCCCTGGTTCACAGGCTCTCTCAAGGGTCTCACTCCAGTCTGGAGTAGAACATCTCTTCTCCTAATGCTTCTCCGTCTGAGTGATAGCCCCTATTTTTCATCAGTTCCAGGTCTGGGCTCTACACAATGGCACAGGCTGAAGATCCATCTTCCAACTCTTCCCAGTTCTTTTAGCCTGACTCTCCTCCTTCTGTTGTGTTAAGTATCACTTTCCTTTGCACCACTTACCCGGCGTGAGCAACTGTTGTGATTTCATCACCTACCACAATATTTCATTCCCTGCTGGGTCCTTTTCCCAACTGTGAGAAGCTCTGTCCTCATACAGCATTGTCCAGGGACACCCGCTCTGACTGGCTGAGCTCCATCCTGTCCCCCCCCTCCCCCGACCCCATCCTCTCTCTTCAGGGGAAAAGATGGCTATCAGAGTTGCTGTGGGAAGCAACCTCAGCAAAACTTTCCCCCTGGCCTCTTCAACCTACATATAACCCTTGGGATGCAGGAGAGGAAATGGTGACATCAATCCTATTGCAGGGGGAGCAGAAAGATCACAGAAGCTCGGATAGGATGAAATGGGATGTGGGGGTAGGTCAAGGGTACAACTGAGCCTAATAGCCTGTAGGTTAGTGCAGAGATGGGGGAGGTGAAAGGGCTGCAGATGCACTCCCCTTTGATTTCGGTTCCAGCCAAAGTATAAAACCATCTTTCTGGCCCCGAGAGTAGCATTTCTATTCAGCAGCGGTGTGGGAGACAATTGACTTCATGGATCATTATAATCTACTTGATTCCTTCTGAACTCTTCATTCCACAGGTGTTAACAACTCTCT
Source organism: Alligator mississippiensis (assembly GCF_030867095.1). Lineage (NCBI taxonomy): Eukaryota > Metazoa > Chordata > Crocodylia > Alligatoridae > Alligator > Alligator mississippiensis. Next base: position 295,017,821 of record NC_081826.1, read on the forward strand.
CTCCTTTTAAATGGTCTTGATGCTCAGCTAACCAAACATACAATCATAGAATCATAGACAATGAGGGTTGGTAGGGACCTCAAGAGGTCCAATCCCCTGCTCAAATAGGACCACCCCCAACTAGATCATCCCAGCCAAGGCTTTGTCTAGACGGGTCTTAAAAATCTTCAAGGATGGAGACTCCACCAAGTCTCTGGGTAACTTGTTCCAGTGCTTTACTACCCTCCTAGGGAGAAACTTCTTCTTAATAGCTAACCTCAACTTCTCTTGCTGCAACTTGTGACCATTGTTCTTGAGACCATTGCTCCTTGTTCTGTCAACTAGTGCTGTCAACTAGACTTTCTTCGGCATTTCTGCTGTCTGTTAGCTGTTCCTGGCAAACTAGCTCCTATTTCCCATCCCTGCAGACTGTTTTTAACTCTGGCAAAAACATTAATTGAGGTTTGGACATAACTTTCAGTGAAGCATTACATGCACTGTCAAGATGCTCAAGAAGGCTAGATTTTGTTTTATGAATCTGAAAAAAAAAGAAATGCCCATATAATCCTAATGACTGTAGGACTAATGAAATAGCATATTTTGATTATTTTTGTCTAGTTTGTTCTGTTTTTTATACATAATATATGATATAGCAAATTAATGCACATTCCAATACATTTACAGCTGTTTTTGCTCTAGGCCACTAGCTTATTACTAAAGCTTCTCATTTCTTTTTAACTTGAGAAAAATATTTGTTGGGTTATATGTGATGATGCACCATACCATCAGCTCCTCCCTTTTCAAAATCCTAGATTTGCCCGTGGGCTAATGTAGTTAAGGCATACCAGCTTTTGTAGCTAACAACACACGAGGGAGCAATGTGGCTAATGTCACATCTGCTCATCTTTGTGTCCCTCCCCCCAAGCAAATGCTTAGGTACCCAATGGCAGACAAGGTTTTTTAGGTAAATGTGATATCTTCTATTAGACCAACTAAATAGTCGGAAAAAATGTTCTTTGCAAGCTTTCAGGTGCAAACACCCTTCTTCAGGAACAGGGAGAGCTTGTTGTTTCTTTTTGTTCTCTTCTGGGTGGAAAGGAAGCCCAGATATAAAATGAAGGTCTGTGAAAATGCAAATCTATGGAAGGACAATAGGTGAGAGAAAGGAAGGAGTGGGGGAGAAGGGGAAAGAATGTTGCTGGTAAAATGCACACAGGTAACCTGGGGTTTGCAGATGGCAGGCAAGTTATAATGCGCCGTGAAGCCATGTCTATATTTAGTCCATGATTTTTGTATCCAGTAGATTTATGAAGTGAAGTTCATAGGTTTGTCTACAAAAGGTGATTTGTAAATTCCCTTTGAGGATTAGAACTGAGAGACTGGAGAGAGAGTGGTTGTCTTGTGAGAAGTGAGCACCTACAGATAATCAGATATTTTTGGCTGTGATGGATTTTTGGTATGCATTCATTCTGGTATGCGGTTATGGTTTGTATACTATATATTTTCCATCAGAGCATTTGGTGCACTGGATGAGATATATCACATTTCTGGAGGTGCAGCTGTAAATCTAGGAATGCTGATGGTTCTGTTGTGGGGTGCAGTTATTGTGGGGGGGGGGGGTGGAGATGTGTTAGCAGTTTTACATGTCTTGTCCTGGCATGGCCTAGATCCATTTGGCTGTTTTGGGCCATAGGAAGTTTGTTTCTGGTGATGAGGCTGTTGAGGTTCAGTGCTTGTTTAAAGGCTAGGATGGGTGGTTCTTGAAAGATCTCTTTAAGATTGGTTCTTCTTCTAGTATGGGTTGCAATTGTTTGAGGATGTTCTGTATAGGTTCCAGGGAAAGACGGTATGTCACAACTAATGGTGTGCATTTTGTGGGGATTTTCTTTTTGTACTGCAGCAATTCTTCATGTGGTATCTGGTGGCTCTTTCAAAAGTACAGACTATGTCTCTGGAGGACTGTCCTTGTTGGATGACAGCCCTTTTGAGATTTGCAAGGTAACAATGGCATGTGTTCTCCTCAGTGCAAATTCAGTGGCATCGGAGGACTTGGCTGTATATTACAGCTGTCTTGGTGTGTTAGGGGTGATTACTGGTTGTGTGCAGATATGTGTGTTGGCCCATGGATTTCTTGTATATGGTGGTTTGTATTTTACTGTTCTGGATAGTGATCATAGTGTCTAAAAAAGAAATGTTGGTGCTGGAGTATTTGAGAAAGACTCAATTACAGTTGTATCAACTGTAGGTGGTCTTTGGCATGAGTCTAGAGCAGGGCTTCAACTCATACCTCCAGAGTTGTGGCAAAGACACCTGAACTGCCCTGCCCCTGGGTCCCTCAGTGTGGATAATAGAAGGATATATACTTATTTGGTTAGATGTATGCACATAATGCCTATAGTAGGATGTTGAGGCATGGGGAAAAGCTGGGAATGTCATCATCTAGCAACCAGAAAGAGGGGGACTCCACAGCAATGGGCTACAAAATCACCATAGCCTATACATTTGAGAGAGTTGGCCACACTTTGGCTATTGCACACTCCTACATAAGGAGTAGGCAGGGGACATTAAATTAAAAAAAAAAAATCAAAGAGCACACTGGAAACACAATATAATCTTTAAAACAAGAACATTTTAAGAGATTTGAATTGTGTTTCTTTGGTGAGCTGCTAAGCCTTTGCAATATGACCTATGCAATATAAGTATGTCATATAATCCTCCATGCAGCATAACAAGCACCACTGTAAAACCTGTAAGGGCTTTTGCCCCAACAGTCCTGTGGAAGGCTGTTCCAGATCACCACTTTTCAATTGTTCTTCTTAGTTCTTTTCCTTACCAGGCACTCTTCTTTCCTGCAAGTATTTGAGCGGGTAGGAAAGGTGCAATGGAAATGGTTACAGAGCAAGTTAAACCTGCTAAATAAATTATAAAAAAAAATTAAAAGCTGCATGTATGCAGTATAATGTATATTTTATTATTTCCCCCTTACAATGTTGTTAAAAATACATAACCTCTTGATGTATGGATGTTTCCTTGAGGAAGGTGCTCTGTAGCTCTGAGGCAGGATAAGTAGCATGTGATGTGGCAGCTGTAAGGTAACAACATGTTTTCCCATAAAAAGCCGAGCAAATGGGCACATAAATTCCATATAAACTGTCAGTGTGTCAGCTATGCTAACACTGGGTAAGCTACTGCCCTGGAGCTTCACTAACTTATGCACCTTCATTTTTCAAACAATACACTTCAGGAATTCACACAGCGCCTTTGTAAGCAATGCTCAGACCATCCTGGTCTCAGCAACCTCAGCACCCTTTGTTGCTTATGCAAGACTGAAAGGGGATCAAACCAAGCCACTTATTCTCAAGAGGATATATTTACCAGCAAGAAAAATACAGAAAGTCTAGGGAGGAGCTGGGAATTAAGTAGACTGTCTGTCAAACTAGCCCACTACCTTAGCCACAAGGTTTTCATTTTCTTGTTCATTCTCTTGCCCCCTGCCCCCCACTGCTCCAACACACGCACACACACACACACACACACTTCCTTTTTTAACCTGTTCAAATATTGTCTCTTTATGTCTCTTGTTTACTTAAGCTCATCTGATCACCTATTCATACTCCTCCACGCACCCTTACTACATTCACTCCCACCATCTCCCACCTGATCTTTAAAAATGTGTCATCCACTGAGTGGTTCATAAATTCAAGCACCATCCCAAATCCAAAACACAAGTCAGGGAGAGGGATAGAGATGATAGCGTACTGGCAGAGCCCACTCATTGAGAGCTAGTCAAGATTTTTTTCACTGAAACTGTTGGGTCAATCTTGGACACCATTTCCCAAAGAAAAATGAAAAGAAGGTTCACAATTGTTGGAGTATCCCATCCTGCTGCTTTCAAATAAAAGAGAAAGTTTTGTTTCTCTGCTTAAAATACATTTTGTTTGTACATTCATTTAAGTTATATTTTTCGTAAAAACATATAAAAAGATGAAAATTAAAATGAAACATTTCAAAATCATTCAGTACTCCTAATTTTTTTTCCCCAGACATTTGGCATCTGGGAATTTTGGGGATGTTAACTTTTAGCCCTGATCTGGGGCAGACAGAAATACTTTCAAAGTCTTAAACATTTTGGCAATTCAAGGAAACTTTCCCTTCCCACTCTACCCACACACCTAGAAGGTTTCTTACTCATCCTAAACCTTAAGAGTGGGCTGTGACTCCTAGGGATGTTGCAAAAGGTAATTTGTGGCATTATGAGACATTGAAAATTTTGCTACAGACAAAAAACAAAGAATTTTTTCCTTCCCCAGTGCCCCACACAGCATTACTTTTCAAGATCAAGTATTCTCTATCAAGCTCTTGAAACACACACACAAATAAATCATACAGCATATCATTGGTGTCATAAATACATTATGTATTTTTATTCTAATAGTGAATGTAAGGGGTCAAAGAAATTTTTGAGTTTGAATAAGGGGTCAAGAACCTGAAAGGGCTGAAGAACACTGCCTTAGAAAAGCAGGTGGGTCAAGTCCTCAAGCATTGTTTTTATGAACCTTAGTGGAATTTCAAATGCTGGGGAGGGATATTTGACTTATGGTGGAAATGATATTGAACTAAGAACTCATTGGTTGTTTCCATCTCCTAAACCATTAACACTCATAAGTTTCAATTGGATTGTGTTTTGAATGCTGGGCTTTAATGGAACAGGAGTCAAGAAAGGTGGTGGGGGGGGCGGAGAATAAAATGGGATAAAATGAGCACAGCACCTGGGGCAGAAATACTTTCAAAGTCTTAAAAATTCTGGCAATACAAAGAAACTTATTCTGATCTATGACTGGAACTTCTTGACATTGCAGAGGCATAAATAAAACAACAGCAATAATTGTAACAATATTTTGGAAGATATCACGATCCTCACAAATTGCAATGTGTCACACAATTGATCCATTATCATGGTTGTGAGTAAGAAGGGCAGGACAGCACTACTCAACAATATTGCTGCCCTTCTAGGCAACATCTGAGAGAAGCTGAGAATGTGCCATAACTTGGTGAAGATGATCTGGTGCCTTGAGAAGGTGAATGTGATGACAGTAATGCCATCTCTGAATAGAGTTATACCAAAGTTAGTTGGGAAGGGCTTAAGAACACTAGAAATGGAAAAAAAAAAAAATGCACCTACTCATCTAAAAAAAAATTACTCCTTTAGACAGGAAGGATTACATTAAATGTTTTTTTTTTAAGTGAGCAAACACACATAGTTTGTCCATTCACAGCCTGCGTCTAGCCATCTTTTGTACATACGGTTGCACATGCAATGAACCTATGGGACACAATTTCTACTGCTCCTTAATTATAGAGGCACAAGTTGTAGCTCCCTATTTACTCCTAAATTATTACATTATTACTTCTTAAATACTCCTTAATTATTATGTTGTTGAATAATTATTGAATATGATACATATTATTGATGAGTATACATATTATTGAATTATTGAATATTATACATATACAATAATCATTACATTATTGAATATGTAAGAGCTATGGTAGGGATGATGATGTTGTAGACAATAAACCTAAAATCCTGATCTTAACAATTCACAAGTCTTATTATTTATGAATATATTTAGAATCAAAGGACATGTCTACACTGAAATTTAGGATTGACTCTGAAAATCACTCTTGGCCACCCTGGGTTACATGAGCTGCCCCTGACCCTTATACCTTATTTTGTGGTCATATCACAATTGCTCATGCTTTATTTCTTGTTCCCCATCTGGAACCTTTTGGGGAATCAGTCTGTGAGATACTTAATTTCTCCTTCTGTGCTTATTCACAGTAGAGACAGGAGGTAGGTGCAGAAGGGTTGGAAGTCAATCATGGGAAGCTGTGTTATTTCTCTTAGTGGACTTCCTGTTCTTGTAGCCTACAGTGTCTGGGTAAATCCTGGACACACTGTGCAGAGGAACAAACTAGGTGGCAACTTTGACTTCAGATCTGAAATCAGTAAAATTTCTGGAGCAGGACTGGGCAATCACTGGATCTTCTTCTTAAGGAGTATCAGTATAGACCATGGGTGGGTATGGGGTGAGGAGGGTGCCATATATAATTGACCCAAGGCAGCAATGGCAGAAGGTAGGAGAGGGTGGCCAATCTAGAGACTAACTGGTCTAGACAGACATGCTTTCATAGGCAGTGTATTAGGATATATATATTAGGCTTTGTTAGATTTACATTCACATGTATCCAACAGGTATCTTGCCATTTTCCTTTGCCCATCACCTAAACATATATTCCATTGAGTCTAGCCGAGTGGAAGGGTGTCTGTTCAGAAGAACCTGGAGTGGCACAATGGTATGCCATGCCCAGAAGGTAAGCTCACATCACCTGACACATCACAACATTGGCTCCAGTTGGCATCTCTCAAGGTCAAACCATCCAACCAAATTGACAGAACCTCAACAGCAGGTGACACAACAGGGAGTTTCTCATGTCGGGGGTTCGTTTTCCATGCTATATGACTTTCCTGGCTTTGGTTATTTACAATTAATATTAACACACATTTGAGACAGAAGTATGCTGGTTACCATTGACTGCAATCAAGAGAACCTAGAGATGGGACTAACCGACTGTTTGGTATGTAAGGCTTTAGCCATGTCCATACTCTCGGTAATGTGCATAGTAAAGAGTGGAGAAATTTTGTAGGGAGCAGAGGCTGGCAAAATAGATGGTAATTTAAGTGCCTATCCAAGCACCTGATATTACTAGATGGGGCTGTAAACCTTGTGAGAACAGGCTTTCCTGCAGTCTGTTGACAGTTCTTTTTTCTTGCCTGAAGCAGGGAAAAATGAGAACTGTTTTATAATATTTGAGAATATTTAATAATAATGAGAAGTATTTTATAGTGTGCCCCAAAATGAGAAATAATGTACTTTGATAAAAAAAAAAAAAAAAGCATTTCAAGCTCCTTGGAAGCTGAAGGAAAAGTTTGGGCTTAGAATTTGGGTGGAGTTTTGTGCAGAACTTTGGGTCAGTATTTTTATGCAGTGCATACGGTCAAGCTGTCTCAAGCTGAGATCCCATCAGATCTCTTGGGCTGCTTCAAGCTGAGATCCTGTCAGAGCTCATAAACTAAACAGGGTTGGGCCTCCTCAAGCTGTGATGCTGTCAGATCTCATCAGCTAAGTAGGGTTAGGAGAATCTGTGCTCAGGTGGGAGGCCTGCCATGAACACGAAGGTGCTGTAGGAAATGCTATTGGTAGTATGGGTAAGCTCTAGGTATGTGCATGGGTGGGTGGATTTATGAAGTGTTCCCTTTCCCTTGGCCCTGTAAAGACATTAGCCTCCATCCAAGTCCATGCATTTTCCCAACACAACGACAACTTGAAGATAGTGCCAATATCCTCTCTGATTCCTCTCTTCTGCGTAGTCACTAAAAACAGGGTATGGTCTCCATTCATCTTTGTATGATACGTACTTCCATGCACAGGTGGGGAAAGAAGGAGCATCACGTAGGAATATCTACATGGCCTCCTTATCATGCAGGGTTCATGGGAGCAGCCACCATAATATGGTGCTGAGCATGTCCCAGTAAGTTCTGTTCTCTCTGCTGTCCCAGAGAGGCAGATACACCAGCATCTGCCTCTCTTTTCCCACCTAGGAAGGGCAGCAAGGAGGATCAGGAGTATGCACTCATCAACAGGATACCTAGGTGGGGGCAGCACCATACCTAGACTCATGGTGGCCCTGGGCAAATGTCTAGTATCAGGCCCCACTTTTCTAGAGATAATAATAATAATAATAATAATAATAATAATAATAATAAAAACTACCATTTTCAGGCCCTCTTTCTGTCCAGGACCCAGGTGGCTGCCCAGTTTGCCCATGCCTGTGTCTGGCCCTGGGTGGGAGCAGGGGCTGCTACTTCTTATGTAGTAGATGGGACTGCCTTTTTGTAAGGAAGGATTAAGGTGGCTAAAATTTTCATTTCTTTCCATTCTTGTGGACCACTGTGGCTCCATTTGCAGTTTTGTGTCTGCATGGTAATAGTAGGGTAACTCAAAAACCTTCTTGAGATACATCGGGAGCATTCACATTTCTCTGAGCTGAATTTAAGTAGTCTGCAAACTCAAGCAGATTTCTTCAAATCAAATTTGCACTTGTCAGGTTTTGAAGCTTTTCTTTGTAAATGCAAGGGGGTAAAAACTTTTTTTGTAATGCTTATATTCCTATTTGGTAGTCGAATCTAGGAATTGGAGTCCTACGCATCTTAGATGGGTGCCTATGCCTAAAACTTAATCTGGCTTTGCCTATGGGACAAAGAGTGAAGCGGGACGAAGGGGGTCCACTGCCTGTACCGCATACTGTGATTTATGAAAACGTTTGAACTCTGCCTGCAGGAAGCGCGGCTTCCGTGTTCTGCTCAACTCTACTTACAGATGCAAGGATGATTTTTTTTTTCTTGCCTAAAAGCTGCTTAGAAACGTCCATTTGAAATGTTAAACCGAAGATGGAGATTCTGATGTTTGTGTCAAGATTAGCACAGTTGAGGGGGAGAGGGGAAGAGGGAAATATTTTCCTGAAGACCAAAGCCCACAGCGCAGAGAGAGTGTCAATAGAGATGAGGGGAATCTAAAGCATAAAGGTTAGCTTTTTAAACCGTTGAAGTGAGAAAGACTGCTCTTTGTGAAGCTGGTCACAAAGGGAGCAATGTGTCTGCACCAGAAAGACTGAGTGACCTTTTCAAAGTGTTAGGTATTGTTTATTTTCATTGAATTAAGTGTGTGCATGTGTGTGTGTGTGTAGGCGAACGCACATGCACGTGTGTGTCTATGCGTGTGGTGTGTGTTGAGGGACTGGGAGTTGTTAAGTAGCTTTTCTTAAATTGCTGAGTCTATGCTAATTAGAACAGGGCTGAACTGGATTTTGTATTTTAGAGAAAATCCCATGATTTTGAAATATGCTCTAGGCCATAAATGAACAAAATAAAGCACACAAAAACATTTCTACAAAATGAAAGTCTGGAAAAATATTCTATGTTGGGTCAGTTCTAGTGGTTCCTTCCAGTTTCTGTTTCTCATGAAAAAATAATTTTTAAAAGGAAACTGTAAAAATTCTGTACTAAGCAAGGTCAAAACAGACTGTTTGGATCTTATCTGATAGCTCTATTTCATTTTTTAATCTTCTTTTCAATCCCTCACAGTTGAGAATGATTGTGCTCCATGACTCTCTTAGCTGTGTGTGTGAAGATGGCTGATGAGCACAAACTCAATTGCATCTTGGGCGTGTGTTTCCATTTGGGATTGGGTGGTGCTAGGTTCTGGATTTGGTCCACAGCACGCTGCTTTTGCCGCTCCCACTTTTCCATCTCTTGTGACGTTTCAAGGCACTGAGATCCCTGCAGAAGACTCTTCCTCCATTTGGGAGGTCCTGGGCAACAGTCTTCCATGGGTTGACATCAACGTTGCATTTTTTTAAGTTAGCCTTGAGGATGTCCCGAAAGTACTCTCTCTGCCCTCCTCTTGAGCATACGCCTTGGTTGAGCTGGGAAAATAAAACTTGCTTCAGGAGTCTGAAGTCGGACATCTGGACGACATGGTCAGCCCAAATAAGTTGATGTCAGATGATCATCACCTCAATACTCATGGTGTTTGCTTGCAGAAGGATGCTAATGGTGGTGCATCTGCCTTCCCACTGGATTCAAAGGATCTTCCACAGGCAGCATTGATGGTACTTCCCCAACAAATTTAGATGTCTCGTGTACGTTTTTCATGTTTCAGTTCTGTTCAGCAAGGTGTCTCCTCTGTTTCCATAGATTCATGGATGTTTGGGTCGGAAGGGACCTCAGTAGATCAAGTCTGATCCCCTAACCAGGGCAGGAAAGAGCGCCGAGGTCAGATGACCCCAGCCAGATGCATGTCTAGCCTTCTCTTTAAGATCCCCAGGGTAGGGGAGAGCACCACCTCCCTTGGAGCCCATTCCAGGTTCTGGCAACCCTGACCATAAAGAAATTCTTCCTGACGTCCAACCTAAATCTGCTGTCTGTCAGTTTGTGACCATTGTTCCTAGTTACTCCAAGAAGTGCCATGGTAAACAGAGCATCTCCTGTTCCTTGCTACCCTCCACCTCCAAAGTGAATTTGTAGGTGGCCACAAGATCACCTCTCAACCTTCTCTTGCAGAGGTTGAATAGATCCAGGTCCCTGGACTGTCTCCCTGCAAGTGCGGGCCAAGTAGGTGTACTCTGCCTTGGTAACTACCCCCTGTTTCCACATCCTGTGTACCTCTTTTTTTGCCCCTAGGCTTTCCTGGATTTCCCTGTTCAGCCAAGAGGGTTTCTTGGCTCCTTTGCCCCCTTTCCTGTGCAATGGGATTGTCTCCTTCTGTACCTGAAGGATGTCTCCCTTTAGGAATGACCACCCTTCCTGGACTCCAGTGTCACCAATGCTCCTGTTCTTCAATTCCTCACTAACTAATCTCCTGAGCACGCTAAAGTTAGCCTTTCTGAAGTCTAGCGCTTCAGCCTTGCTGACTATCTTTCCCACCCTATGCTAGATAGTGAATTCAATCAATTGATGGTCTACAACCATGATACCCATGGTTGGTGTACAACCATGATCCCCACCTTGCTATACGGAGCTGAGACATGGCATTTTTAAATGCAGTTTAATTAAAATGTGCAAATTTCCATGAGATATTATGTTATCATGGAATTCTGCAATTAACAATGGAAAACTGTCATATTGCTATTCATGACCACCTTTACAGCTAATATGTGACATTATTATTATGACCAGAGTGATATATGCTGTGAACATAAATTTCTCCCTTTTCTGCTTTCATGATCAACACTTTGGGTAAAACAACAGGGCTATTTTGGGAGATCCACTTGTACTGACAGAGAATGAACTAGAGAAGGACTGGGGTTCTCTGTAGCTCAGAAGCTGCTCTGCCTGCTGCCAGCTCACCACTCCCAGCTGAGAGAGATGGGACAGGCTCTGCTGAGCAAAAAAAAAAAAAAAAAAGGATCAGGCCCCTCATCCCTTTTTCTTTTGCCCGGATCAGCTGACACTGGATCTCACAGCCTCTGAGCTGCAGGGGGGGTCGGTCCTTCCCTCCAGAGTGATGGCACCCTCTGGGGCCACCTGGCCAGGATGCTAGTAGGAGGATGCCACCTGGGGGGTGCCCTTACCATGGAGGAAAGGACCAGCCCCCCACAGCTCAGATCCCCCTAGCTGAAGGAGAGGTGGGAAGACTCTATTGGGGGGGAAGAAGGATCAGGCCCCTCACCACTTTTTATTTTTCTGGAAGAGCCTGCCCACGACCAGGGGTGCCAGGTGGGTGGGGGTGAACTGCTGGTGGGCTGCCCCTGTTCCATAACAGTGACAGAAGTCCCTAAATTGAAACACTGGGTTTTTAAATGACCCAATTAAAAACCCACCAATTAAAAAACAACCATTTCAATTTAGGGAGAACTAAACCCCCGTCATGTGTAAAAGCAGCCAAGAATGTGTGTGTGTGTGTTATGTGGAGATGGTGCTCTCCAATAGTCATGACGTATCACAAGATCAAATCTTCCGAGGACACTGCATTTCAGTTGGTAGAAATACCAAAAGAAGAGACAGTTCTTGTGTTATTTCATTCCTGGAGATGTCTCTCTGGCTTTATGCCTAGGTGCGGCCAAAGACTACAAGAGTTTCATTGGCTGGTGGCCTCAGAGTGCTGGGCAAATCATGGCAAACTTGTCTCTCCATGCTTTTCTCAGCAAACATCATCCAGAAGAAGACTGTTAGTAGGTAAAAATAGACTAGACTAGACAAAGTGCTTGTGACCACCCAGATGCTACTAAAATGGCCAATGAAAATTGAAGCCACCCAGTTTAGCCATGGATGAAAACACTGTATTTCTGCCATTAAGTAAAGATAGGTTGATTCAAAGGGATGTTCAATAGGATCTTCACTTCCTAGAAGACATTTGCTAATTAATATTTTAGGGTGACAAAAAAAGAACAGTTTTACTCTAACACAGCACATGATTTCAAATATTTTCCATTAGTTGGCCAGTCAATGCAGCAACTAATGTTGGTTCATTCTCTACCCTGGGAATTTAATCTCTCACAGGCCAGCTTTACACCTTACTACCCTGTGTAGATGCAGAAAATGAAAAAGTCATCAGTCATATTGTTGGTTGAGAATAAGAGATTATCACAATGACCTAACAGGTGATTGATAGCGGGGCATATCCTGCACAACAATCTTCTCAAAAGAGTTCTTAAATTGCATCGGATCCATCAGTCTCTGTATGTTGGTTCATCCAGTGGATTTGAGCCAAATACCAGCTGGACCCCACCTCACTCCTTTCATGAGAAATGGTGCTATCATAGCTCAGTGAAGTATAATTGCTTTCCTTACAAAGCGATTCCACAATGATTGGGGGGCGGGGGGGGGGGGGGGGCGGATACTAGCTTTGCTCTTGCTGGCAAGACTTTTTGGGCAGTAAGATTTGATAGTGATGGCAGATAAATGCATGCAGCCATATATTTGCACACACACACTGTTGCAAAGACATGATTAATTGGAGTTTGTTCTGCTTACCATATATTTTAAGGATGTTGGACTTTTCATTCTCTTCCAAGTAGCTCCAAATGAAGTTGGTGATGACATTGCTGTACCTTCCTTTGCTTGCTGTCTCTTCCTTGTTCTAAGAATATTCCTCCTTCCTTTTACTTATTTATCTGGCAAAAAAAGCCAACACCATGGTAGCTAATGGCATAAGGAAGGAAGGTGGAAGTGAGGCTTTTTAAAGTCAAATCTCACCATTTTTGAACTGGCTCTAATCATTGTAAATTATAATGGCCAAAGTCATGATTTCAGAGCTACGGAGGGTGAAATCCTGGTCCAACTGAAATTAGTGGGAATTTTGCCAGTGACCATTTGTGTGTTGGGGGGGACAGAGTGGGGGGTGGCGAGAGGGCAAGGACAGGAGCTCATCCATGATTCCTTCCTACCTACCTGTCAGGAGGGTGGGGGAACAAGGGAGCAGAGTTATTAAGGAGTTTCACTATAGTGCTGGATGTATTTCAAGGCCTGCTCTGGATTCATGCCAAAAGCTACACCTGGTCATTTGGGCTGGGGAGTCAAACGAAGCTGGATGCAATGCAGCTCTGTCGCATGCTTGCATGCCTTCAACACCCTAGCTCCAAGGGCTAGTAACCTTCGATGGACTGTCCAGTTTAATAAGTGGTTCAGTAGGACTGTGGATCTGAACTTGCATCTGTGACTTTGGTAAGGCACAGGTTTTGCTTGCTTTATGGTGGAAAACACATTCATGAAGAGAAGCTTACTTTTGTGGTGCAAATAGCAGAAGGAAGGGAGAATGAACCAATTTTACTTTATATGTGAAACCTTTCTCTTCTCTCTAATTAGAAGCACCCCTCAAAACACCATATAAAATGTAATTCCTACGACAATATAAAATGTTCTATTGCTTAAGTTCACTATAGTGGTTTCTGCAACTGCTGTGTAACTAAAAACTAATAACCTCATTTTTAATTAGTTGATGTTCTGCTCTAACCTCTCTACTGTTCTCTCTGCAATCTATATCATTATTAACTCCTGATTTCTCCTAGCAGGTGTTACACTCTTTCCTTTTCTTTTTAAAGATAGTTCTCCAAAAAACTCTATCCATTAAGATACAAAATGTCTAAAGCTGATTTTAAACACGGTCTGAGCAATTCTGGGTTTATTTCACCATTTGTTTTGCTGTGTCATTAGCAGAATTCTTAGGGTGCATTTTTATGCTGGTGCTAAAGAAGTCTATTTTAAAGGATACAATGGTATTTCTCTCTGACTGCCCTAAAAATCATTAAACTATAAGTTTAAAAAAAAAGGACACCACAAATATTACCCATCGGTTTTCCTGGTGTCAAAGTAGTGTTGAGTGATTATAAAGGGAACACAATATATTCTGCTATCTTGGCTTTCAGTTCCTTTAAAGACATAAAAATACTAAAGGCTGATGTAAAAGGACACCGTAGGAGTAAGTGTTCACTGCATCCCAATGGTGTAACCAGAAAACTCTGAGAGAATATAACCCTTCATCATAAATGTCGGAGAAGGAGTGACATATTGTATGCATTTAAAGAAACTTTTAAGCCATTGGAAACCTGCCCCCAAACCCACTGTAAAAGAACGGGTCACATCACTAACTGATACTGCTTCTTATAAGCAAGTAATATAGCCTGCAGCCATACCATCTCAAGCTGTGATCCCATCAGCTCTTATAAGTCTAGCAGAGCCTAGCTGGGTTGCTGTTCAGATAGGAGATCTCTTGGGATAGCCCGGACGCTGCATGGAAGTCCTGTTTGCAATTCAGTAGGTGGCACTCTTCCTTTGAGCTGGTATCAAACCAATCCCATAGTGTCAGGGGATGCTGTTCTGCCTTCACATGAGCTATAAATTCAATGTATCATCCATATGTGCTCATCAAACAGGGGGTCTACCCACTGTGGCTTGTCCAAAGTCCATTTCAGGAATTAATTTCTACCTGTCCCCATCCCTGCTGCACTCGCAGATGGACAGGTGATCCTTTACCCCTTTATGTGGGTGCAGATCGAGAGATGAACAGATTATCTTTGCAATTCCATAACAGCAGTATGAAAAGGCTAGTTTGTTCCCAGGATATTGAGGCATATTTTATCAGTTAAGTATAAAATATACTGCTTTGTTGCCTCTAATCATAGAAGTCATCCCTGGAACATGGATTTGGAAGGGAACACCGACATCATGAAGTCCTATTTGTTTCTAAGCTACCATGTAATGAGCATTTTTCCACAAGGAGCCACAAGAACAGCTACTCCAGCCCGTCTTGCACACTGCAGCCATGGAAACTTCCATACCACCACACTATACCATGGGATCTTTAGTATGAAAAAGCCCTCCAGTGGTTTACAGAAAGAGAGTAGAAAAGTCAAAGGCATTACCAGTGCCTGCGTGATTTGTGATGACAGAGGATTGTAGAATATTCCCAGATGATCCTATTTCCAACACTTCCCTCCATCAGGACAGGAGGCCTTTTACCTAGAACTATTTATGTGGGCAGGGATACTATTTGACCAGGGTTGGTTGCATATTTTTAACCTCAAAATGTTTAGAGATTTTTTTTTTTCTTCACAAAGAGCATCTATCTGTCTAATGCAATTTTGACTTTCCATCAAAAGAGAACTAAAACATCAAAAATGATTGTTTGCTTTTTGTCCAAAACCTGGGAAAAATGTGCATTTGGAAATATAGAGTTGTCATTCAGGTACTTCAGATGCTTGGTCTCCACTACTTTGCATCCCCTAGCCAGACCATATGTATTTCCCACATGCACCGCAGCCAGGAACTCGCATAAAGGAAGCGATGACACACCAATGAAAGGAGACATAACATGGTGCACCAAGGGTTTGGCTGCCCTGTGATGCACTGTGGTGCCAACTCCTAATGAGAAAAATGGGTTAAACGCTCACATTTTAGGCCACATTTTTTATTTAACTAAAAATAATTACAGCTTTTAAAAAAATAGTTAAAGCTTTATAATTTTAATTCAAAGGCTAACATTCTCAGCAAATCCTTTCCTCATTTTCTGATAAACTCTAATTTGGTCCATTCCTGTAACCCCAAGGAATGAACAATGGTTCCTCTCCATATTCTGCTTCTTGAGAAGGTAGGTTGTAGGGTGAGCCAGTTTTCAGACATTTCTTTGTCCATGAGTTCTGGCATAAAGTGAGTGCCTTTAGGGCAATGTTTGACTAGGCCTCATCCCTTTCATTAGGAAGTCGTTGATCTGTTCATTAAATAAATTGGCAGAGAGAGGCATGTCAGAATGCACCAGGTTACTCACTTTCCCTGGGGTGTAGGTCATAGCTGTGTTGGTCTAAGGATATAGGTAGACAAGGATTCTTTGAGTAAATCTGATATCTTTTATTAGACTGACTCAAATAGTTGGAACATTTTTCCTTTGCAAGCTTTCAGGCATAAATACCCTTTGTGAGGTTGAGGAAGCATCTGCCTTGGGTATTTATACCCAAAAGCTTGCAAAGAAAAACATTTCCAACTATTTGAGTTTGTCTCATAAAAGATATCAATTTCCCAGTGCACTTTGAGGCACATCTCTTCCTTAGGTTGCTAAAGCCTTTTCACCCAAAGAGTAAGTTTTGACAGATTTTCTATGGAAACTTAAAACTATAGATTACCTTCCCAGCAACATCCTCCTAGCCACCATGGATGTTACCAGCTTATATACCAACATCCCATACTAGGATGGCATCCAAGCCTGCCTTACATACCTACAAGAGCAAGATTACAACTCAGAGTACAGACCCAAAGATATTACTGACCTGATACACTTCATCCTCATACACAACAATTTCACTTTTAATAATCAACACTTCCTCCAGACCATGGGCACAGCTATGGGCAGCAAAATGGCCCCACAATATGCCAACCTTTTTATAAGCCACCTGGAAGAAGAATTTCTCAAGGACTACATCATGAAACCCTTGCTATATTTAAGATATATTGATGACATCATCATCATTTGGACTGAAAACCTGCAATCTCTGATTGAGTTCCATCAGATATTCAACAATCACCATCCCTCCATCCGACTTTCTCTAGAATACTCCAGCACCAGCATCTCCTTTTTAGATACAATGATCAGTATCCAGAATGATAAAATACAGACCACGTTATACAAAAAGAACCCAGACCAACATACACAGGTGCACAGAACCAGCAATCACCCTACACACACCAAGAAAGCTGTGATATCCAGCCAAGCCATCATATAGCACTGAATTTGCACTGAGGACAACACCTGGGATTGCCACCTCACCAATCTTAAAAAAGCTTTCACCCAACAAAGATAGTCATCCAGAGATAGATCACACGTTTGAAGGAGCCACCTGGATAGCACGTGAAGAATTGCTGCAGAAGAAACCCCCCCCACGAATCGCACACCCCTGGTTATGACATATCACTCCTCGAACCTGTATGGAAAATCCTCAGACAATTGCAACTGATACTAGAAAGAGACCCTATTCTTAAAGAGATCTTCCCAGAGCCACCTATCCTAGCCTTCAGACAAGCACCGAACCTCGCTAACCTCATCACCAGAAGCAAACTTCCTCAGACCCAGAACACACCGAATGGTTCCAGACTGTGCCATGACAAGAAATGCAAAACCTGCCAACACATCTCCACCACCCCCACTATTACTACACCCCACAGCAGAGCCATCAGCATCCCAGGATCTTACAGCTGCACCTCCAGGAATCTAGTATACCTCATCCAATGCACCAAATGCCCTGATGGAAGATATGGAGGAGAGACCAAACAGCAACTGCGCACCAGAATGAATGCACACCGGACATCTATCCAAGACAGGAATACCCAATGACCTGTGGGGGCACGTTTCTCACAAGAAAATCACTCTCTCTCCAATCTCTCAGTCCTGATCCTCAAAGGGAACTTACAAAACACTTTTCAGAGATGAGCCTATGAACTTCATTTCAACAACCTCCTGGATACTAAAAATCATGAACTAAACATAGACATTGGATTTATGACACATTATAACCTGCCTGACATCTGACTCCCCAGGTACCTCTCCACTATTCAACTGCTACATTCATCCCACTTTTCTCTCCCTTCACCCAGCCCATCTCTCACCCACTGACTCCTCAGTTTACATCTTCACTGTCTTGCATGCACACCAGCCCAGCCTCTGCTTTCTTTACTTTCCATTTCATCCAGGAAGAGCACACACCAACTGCAGAGACTTCCCCAGCCTGACGAAGCGTTTTTAAACCCCAAAGCTTGCTATTTTTTTTCCCCCAACTATTTAAGTTGGTCTAATAAAAGATATCAAATTCACCCAAAGAACCTCGTCTGCCTATGTCCTTAGACAAACACGGCTACAACTTACACTCATAAAGCCCTTTCATGAAGTAGCACCAGCCATAGGTGACTGGTAGGGGGTGCATAGGGGTGCATGTGCCACCCCAATGGGGCAAGTGCCTCCCCGATGGCTGAGATTAATGCTGTCCGTAGGGGTGGTGAACCCCTGACATGGCTGCCGCCATCATCGGCTTCTGCAGGTGCCCCCCCCAGATTCAGGAGCCCCCAGTCATTCATGGTACCAGCAAGAAGCAATGGACCCCTTTTGGGAAATTCCTCTCTCATAGCATTTGTAAATGAAAGAGAAGGAGAGAAAAGGTAACAGAGGATGGAGAAAGGATATGACTTGCCTAAGGTCACAAGCAGAGCTGGAAACAGAGACCAGAATTCAGCTGCAAACCCATAGCACTGTCTAGCAAGCATTTTCTTCCTCCTTGCATGCTGGTGGAGGCACCATTCATACGTGAGCTCTTATAGTTCACACAGCTACGCTAGCATCCATTTAGACAGTGGACTGTGGTTGAAACACAAGAGAGATTAGAGATAGCAAGATACATTTCCATCTGACGAAAGGAGCTCGGGCATATGCAACCACTTTTACTCCTGTTCCTTTTCACTTCCTGGCTTTTTCTGCATTTCCTTTTCCTCTTCTTTGTTTTTCTCTCTCTGCTCTTTTTATGAGATGAATTTATGAGCCTCCTTATTAAAAAAAAAAATCTTCTAGCAAGGATTTCTGTAATTAGCAATTATAAGGAGGGATATAGTCCTGAGTTACGAAGTTTACTTTTATTGACTGCTACAGGAGGTTTAAGTTCAACTTCCCCTTATCTGATTACATTTACCAGAACTGTAGGCATTCATTGCCCTATAAAAATGGACCTTGCTACAAATTTTCTGCTGGCTGGCATACCCCAGAACATTTAAATAAAAATAGCAATGAAAACCCTACCAAATATTATTTATGTCAGTGATATGCCAATGAAAACTACGGCTTTCATGGGGAGACAGAATCGATTTTTAAGTTTGCTTTTTTTTTTTTTTTCCCCCTTCTCTTTGGTTTTTTTTTTTTATATGACAGAATGACACACGCTTCACTCAGCCACTCAAGCTGCAGAATGACTGAAGATCCCTGTGAAGGTCAAACACATTTTCACCCATCTGATGCTCTTTTAAAACAGACTTTAACCCTCCTGGTGCATTTCTGCACCTCGTGGAAGTTAGCTCTGCAACTCCACATTCGAGGCAACTGCAGCAAGACCTTCTCTTTGGGAAGCCTTGTTGTGTGAGGCAGAAAACAAATCCACTGTAAGCAGAGCTACAGTGTACACGCTGGGATATGCTGTGCTGATTGTGATCTCCCAAGCGGATAGCACCTTCATTTCACAAATAACCCTGCAATGCTTCCCATAGCCCTTCTGAGAAATTCAGATACAAATGGGGGGGGGGGGGGGGAATGACTACACCTGCAACGGGCACCCAGGACCAAAAGGATGTAAAATTCAGCACGTGGTACCCGCTGGGCAATAATGAAGTGCAGGGAAATAGAGAATGCAGACCTCTTGTGTGCAGACGTGGCCTCCGTAAATAATAATAATAAAAAAAAGGGTAGGCCATGGGATACTTTCTCTATGCAGGATGAAAGGGGAGTTGGAGCACTGATGTGAAAATCCTTGTGATCCAGTGGGGAGGTGCGCGATTATTATTCCAGGCAGATGGGCACCATTTCTGCCTCTGCCATGCACTCGCTGTGTGACATTGGGCAACTTACTTTGCCGTTCACCTGTTTATTTTGACTGCAGCTCTTCAGGGCATGAATTGTCTTTTATTATGTGTTTTCCCCAAGAAAAGCAGCTCCGTGGGAGTGAGGGAAGCATGGAGAGAGATTATGAGAGCCTTGATTTTGAACTTATGCTAATGCTGTAGGTCTGAATATTGTTAAACATTCCTTGATCCCCTTTACAGCAAGGTGGGCGGAGGGAGGGGGAAAAAAGAAAAGAAAGAACTCATGCAAACATGTTAAAAGAAGAGGATTAACAACAACAACAAAAAAACCCCACAAAGAACAGAAAGACCAGTAGAGTAAGAGCTGGGGAGGAAGATATAGAGAAAGATTAAAAATATCTATATACATTTACCTTTTTTACAGGTATCCCCTTGGGTTAGCTTGGCTTCTGGTGAGGGTTCATCCCTAGTACTGCACCTGCCTGCCAGAGAACAAGGTTTCAGTAACTAGAAAGTAAGTTGAAAGGAAAGAGGGGAAGGATTCTTTGTTCCTTGTTTTTAAATTGCAACTCCTGGAAAGGGAGATCTCCAGTGGCAGGGGACGGTGGAGGGGGAAGAAAACCCAGTGAATTCAAAGTCGCTTTGAGGTGTGCATGCTTCAGCTTGCCCATCCTTTGATGGTAGGAGCCATGTGAAAGTTTGGAAACTTCATAGAACTGGGAAGAAGTCTGGCCTCGTGCTGGGGGCATCTCTTGACACTCGGGAGATCTTGGTTCAACTTCCCATGAAGCTTTGGATATGTTATTTGGTTGCTCGGTGCCTCATCTACCCAATTCAAAAAGAAATGCAAAACTCAAGAACTCTTTGTTCAGAGATGACACCTTTTTATGAGACCAACTGAGAACCTGCAAAAACAAAAAATAAATTAAAAAATCCTTTTTTCGGCAAGCTTTCAGGCTCACACGCCCTTCATCAGGCTCAGGGAAAGTTCACGATGGTAAGAAGTCCCCAGATGTATGAAAAAAACTCATTTTTGCACAGAGGAAGCTGAAGCTGGAAATTTGTCCCTCCTGGTCTATGAGAGTGTCTTGGTGGGGCTGCTCTTTGTTGTGCAGATCAAGCAGGATTTCTTCCCTGGTGGAGTCAGAGGGCAAGAAGAAATTTGTTTTATTGTTCAGCAATAACGTTTATAATCCAGAATCAGCTACAATGCAGCATCTTCCATGTACTTTTACTGAATACATCCCAGTTCAAAAAGGATGCGTGGATGCTCCTCACTGCACAAGGCAGTGCAAAGAGACATGTTTTCCGTATTGTATGGTCTTCAGATACTCTGGGGATAGATGTCATGCATCCTAAGAGAGCGAGACTCTTTCACTGTATTGCAGAGTATGATTGCCTTAGACTGAGTGGGACTCCCTTAACTCCTTGGTTAAGTTTGTGTTTGCTCTCAGCTTCCTAAATCGGTAACTACTGAGCATGGGAGTTAAGGACACAGCCTCTGAATCAGAACTTCCTAGTCCTTAAATGCTGGAGGCTGCAAGCGAGAGAGGAAACGTAGAAAAAGAGCCCGGGTCATGCCCCGTTCACTCTCCCTTTCAGCATCTACTCTCTGCCACAGTGTGATGGGAGACTGGACAAGATGGACCTATGGTCTGTCCCAGTACATGGCCATTTTTTATGTTCTTATCTAAAAACTGCTGGGATGTACAGGGTAAAATCGGCTGTTAGGATTCACCCAGTCCACTTCCAGCCTGTACTTGTTTTAGCCATTTTCTGCAAATTGAAATGAGCAGTCCTAAGTTGTGAGATATTGCAGGCAGGAGGAGCTCATGTCTTCATCCTTACACTGCTGATCGCACCCAACTCTCTGTACCTCAAAATACGACTATTCTGGGCTCCTGCAGAGGCAAGGGGCTGCAAGCTGAGTGCCAAACTCCTCTTAGCACAGGAAGAGGAAGCTGTCCTTCATCGGTGATCCCTCCTGTTGCCACTGGGCAGGAGGGGAAACATGTAATGCAGCAGGTGAAGAAGGATTATTACAAAGATATGTCCAGCTTGGGTGGGGTGAAGGGCAGGTAAGAGGGTAATAGGTGCAGAAGAGGCACCCCAAACATTTTGAAAGCCTTATGTGGCCTCACTTGAGCTTGGATCGCTTAACTCACATCACCATCAAATACCCAACTATACAAACACGAGTCATAAAATAAGCTTCTTATACACAAACTACAAATCTTTCTTCCCTCGCTCCCCCTCCTTTCCTACTTACAGTCTGAATCAGTAATGTGAACAACAGGGGGCCATCACATCTCCAGTCAGAATGTTTTGCTGCAAATACTTACTGAGCCTTTTATGATCTTAAACTCTCAGAAGAAAGCAATAAGACTTTTGGAGGCGTTTAAGTGGAAGGGCAGGTGCAATTTTATCTCGGGGAGGTGAAAACGTCCCAGAGACAGATATGTCACAATTGTTCAGAGGATTCAGAATAACCCACAGCCAACAATAAGGTGAGTAACAGAAACATGAGATTCAGGGCTGGCATGTGTGCTATTCCAGGGGAGGGCATTAGGAAAGGCACTCATCGGAATAGCTGAATGAAAGAGGACATTTTTCTCCCATGGATAACACAGATTTGTTGAAATCAAAACATTCTCTGGGAGCATCAGTTTGGATGAAATTTCGCTTGTATGAAAAATTTAATCAAAAGGGCTTTTGATCTCAAAGTGGACCGTTTGGATTTTTCGTCTTGAAAGTTAGAAATGCATTTTAGGCGTTATAACACAAAAAAAACATAGTTGGACCCAAAAATGTTCTGACTGATCTCAAATGAGGACAAAAGTCTGGTCTCTCTTCGGCCCCTAATTCATGGAAAAGGTTCGTAGCTGGAAATCTCAAGTGGAGGGAGCCAGTACCCTCCAACCCAAAGTCGGTACAGAAGCCTGCTTTTCCTCTAGCATCTCTTAGATGGCTTGCCACTCGTCCTTCTGGCATTTGTGGATCTTTCTTTGAACTGTATAGGGTGTTTGGCTCCTTGCTCAAGGCTATGGATTCAGTCAGCAGCAAAGCACTAAAGAGGCATTGCAAGACTTATTTATGGATTTAGCCCTTGGTGCACGGCAGAGATTTGTCTATTACTTACTGGATGCAATGGGCTAAAAGGTCTTAAAGCTGGTGGAAGCAGCAAGTTTGATGCCTTAAAGACAGACATCTCTTTTTAAACCTATAAGGTAGACAGATCAGGGACTGAGCAATGACATGAGACGCTGCAGCATGCCCAGCAGCTCATTGCCTACCTGGATTAACCCCTTCTGTGCATGAAAGTTTAGTCCCTCCTCTATTGCTTCCTTGTCTTTGGGATGCTTTCTAGTTCTTTGGGCTCTCGGAGGAGGCTGCTAACAAAAGGAAACAATTAGCACCAGTGTGCACAATTAGCCTAACACTGCGTTTGCGTCTGATGTCTAGGACTTTTAGTAAAACCAAAAGACTCATTTGATAGAGATTACACAGTGATGTCGCTATGGATACAACTTAAAATTCCCACTTTACAGGGTTCTGTGACTAGGAAAACTTTCCTGAGCTACTCAGGTTTCAAAATCCCCAAAGAACAGGCTCTCTCCCTCCTGGTATCGCTTTTTTTTGTGGCCGTGTCTAAAATACTGAAAGAAAAATATGTGTATGCTGCTGTTTTTACACTTTTTCTTTCAGTCCCAGTCCCAACCAATGTCAGGAACTGTGTATGTGAGTGGAAATGGGAATGCATGTAGGGGATATGTTATAAACTAGTAATATAGTTTGATCACACACGTTTGGTAGGTGTGAATGGTGAAGAACTGTAGACAACTTCTGTCTCTCTTTCTAAATGGAGAAATCCTGAATTTGAACTCCAGGAGGTGAACAGAACCCTATGTATAAAGGAACATCATTACCTAACAACAGATAAAGCTCAGCCCAGAAAGCATGCTGGGATACTGGGTCTGGTTTATCTTAAACCAGCAGGGGGGCTGGTATAGATGTTGCATAAACCAGTTTGAGCCAGATCAGTTAAGTCTGATACTACATTCAACCAGGTTTATCGCAAACCAGTTTCAGCCATTTTCAAACTAGTTTATGTGCGCTGAACATCTGTTCTGTTACAGGTTTAAACCAGTTTCTGATCACTTAAACCGGTTTATGTGTAATGTCTTTCCCTAGCCATGAAGAGCCTGATCAGGTAGAAGTGCTCCAAGCAAGCTTAGCGCACACAGGCAAGATGGGATCCCTCACGAAATACGAACGTGGCCCCTATGTTTTTAAAGCAGAAATGCTGGAGCAGATGATGGTAGTGGGGTCCCTGCCTACTCACTCAGGAAGTATGAGACCCAGGTCCTTTAATACTCACTTCAGCCTGAAGGGTTCAAACCCACATCGCCCACTTCTCAGGAGACTGCCGTAACCACCAGGCTGCAGGGTAGGATGGGATGACAGTGATGGGATGGGATGACTCCAGCCCTCCTTGGGAAGCATTTTCCTGTGTAGAAAGCAATCAAAGAGTGCAAGAGCAAACATGACTCCATAGCCTAGTGGTTAGAGATCCAAGAGAAAGGAGCCCTAGAGTCTGGCTTTGCTCAGGGTCTTCAAACACACACACACACACACACACACACACACACACACACACACACACACACACACACACCCCACCACCACCACCAAAGCAGGCACATTGTCTCCAAGGAAGACACCGGAATCCAGAGAGGATGAAGACAGGCCCTTATGGTCTGGAGAAGGATGGGATTTCAGACGTATCCCTGCCCTCAGTGTTTCTGCTCCAACATATCCCTGCTCACCTTACTCATTGCCCTAAACTATGCTGGGGAGCCTAACCTCCCAGGTACTGAACCTGGAACCCAGGTGTTTAATTCCTGGTTTTGGGATTCCACTGAAAGGTCCGTGTACCCAAAAGTTAGGTATTGTAGTATCTAACTTAAAGGTGCCTCCACTGTGCCCATTGCTGGATCTAGTCTTTTGTCAGTTTGTGCCTCAGTTTCCTCTCTGTAAAATGGGGATAAAAACATTGCCCCACCTCAAGCTTGCTGTGAGGAAGAGTGGAAGAAAGACTGTGAGGTGTTCAGCCCCATATGTAATGGTGGCCAGACAAGGACCTTAATTTGAAATACACCTGTGGTTTTCTGTTTCAATGCCCCATTCAGGAACCAAGGCCGCTATGTAATGGCAGATATCTTATGCTCTTTGGGGCATAAGACATCTGCCCCAAAGAGCTTGCGGTCTATCCATGGGATGAGAAACAACAGACAGCTACAGCAGAGCGGAGAAAAGCACATTGTAACAGTGAGACCATTACGATTAGTGTATATAATTATAATTATGATTTAGCCATAGGATCCCAAACAGCCATTTAGATGATACTGCATCTTCCTGACAAAAAAATAAAAATAAAAAAATTGGAGGAGGATGGGGAGGGGAAAAAAAAAACAAAAAATCAGTGGCTAAACAACAAAGCTGAAACCCCGGGGTAAATGTTTGCCTTGAACAGGTCTGCAAACCACATGAGAGAGACTAATTAGCTGAGTCTCTGGCCCTTAGTTATCTCAGATATGAGAGCGACAATATTCTCCTTTTTAAATTCCCCAATTGATGAGCCGTATGGAGGGGAAGGGGAAAGATTGTAATATTCCAGTGAAATAAGATTTTTAAGAGTTCTTTTGTTTGCAAAGCCAGCCAGAAAGAAGAGTCTTTTTCTCTCTCTATCCCAAAGATGGAGCTGTTGCAAAAGGAGAACGCAGCCCTTCCAGACGTAGGCTTGCACAACATCCAAAGTCCCGCATTGTGCCACAAGACTTTGAGGCTTCTCTGAAAACGTAAGTGCTTCCTTTCTGTAAGGAGAAATAAAAATCCTTATTATTATAGCAGCTGCGTTATTGCAAAATTCTACCAAAACACAACGGCTGATATTAAGTGCCTAACCCCTCTTAATTGTCTATTTCATGGGCTTTAGATTTCCGGATTGCTAAAATAACCATCTGAAGACAAGACTCGGGTTCATTTTGTTTTATTAGTATTATTATTTCCTTACAATAATAATAACACTTTGCACTTATGCAGCACCGTTCATCTGAGCATCCAGACGATAAGGATCATTGTCCTACACTACCCCCTCCTTTTCCCCTCAAGACAGAGGAGATAGAAAGCTCATCGGGGAACAGGATATTAAAGAGGGGGCTTTCTAACCCTGGCGAGACTGCGGGAAACTTCTTATCTGTGGAGTTGAAGACCTGCTGCAAGTACTCCCGAACACCCATTGCCATGCTGGTACTTTTGCTTCCCTAGAAGCCAAGCTGCCATTAGTATTTTTAACAGTCATTTCTATTCACTATTAGAACAACATACCAAAAACTGGTGGATTTTTTTTTTTTTTTAATTGAGACTGGATTTTTTTCCACCCGCTAAAAGATATGCTCTAGTTCAAGCACAGCTATGGGACTTGAAGCAGGGATTAATTCAGGAAGTCCTTTGGCCTGTGTTATGCAGGAGGTCAGACTAGATTATCCCAATGGCACCCTCTGGTCTTAAAAATCCATGAATCTATGAATTGTCTGGTACTCCTTGTGCTGCTCACTCATGGATGTGGAGTGGGCCCAGCAGGTGCTCAAAACAGCATTAATTTCCTATTAGATTTCTGTACAGACATGCAGCAAGCAAGGAGGGGGGAATGGCATGGAGTGTGGCTGTTGCCGGGTCCTGGAAACCTGTCGGAGAGAGGAAATTTGGAGATTTCAATGCAGAAAGCTACCATGAAATCCTGGCAAAAGAAAAAGAAAAAAAAGCAGTGTGGTATATCACCTCTTCCCTCTTCCATGAATGCTGTGGTTACTTTGCCTGAATTAGGCTCTGTCCCACTCATTTAAAGAAAGAGAATGAATAGGGCTCAATTAGAGATGGAGTTTAGTATTTTCTCCTTTCTAAATGAGGAGACTGAGGCAGTGAGGTTAAGGCTACACATGTGAATAGCTGTACAGAAGAATTACCGGAGCTTCTCACATATAGCATGGACCTTCCCTGCCTCCCCCCAACAGCTGTCGGGAATTGCATTGAGAGTTATACGTGAGAAATCCTGTAAGAACGGTTTCTGCCATTTATTGGGATAAAAGCAAAATCTACAGGCAGCAGAAGAATGAGCGAGCTCAGCTCCTAGCTGCTGCTCCTCAGTCATTGTAGGAAACCAGGACATGGGCAGTATTGCCTAGTGATAAGTCACCTGCAGCACAAGAATAGTCGAGGTTAGTTTTAGCAGGGAGCAGAAGTTGGGTCCAGACAGGTCTGGTGTCAGAACTGGATTCAGGAGCCATAGCCGAGGTCGGGACAAGCCAGGGACAAGGTAGGCCAAAGATGAATGAGGATCACAAGACAAAGCCAGAGCCAAAGTGAAACTGGAATCAGGACCGGGGATCTGGAATCAGGGAATGCCAAGATGCCAGAGTCAGAACCAGAAGATCAACATGGAAACGCACGGGCCATCAAGAGCAAGAACGTACCCCTTTGCCCAGACGAAGAGACTGCAGGCTGGGTCTGGCTTTTAAGGGTTGCTCAGCCCACTGCCCTGGGAATGACTTGCCCTTATCTTTTGATTGGGACCGGCTGGGTCCAGGGTTCTGGTCTGGCCTCATTGCAGTGACAGCAAGGCAAGATCTGTTTATCCTTATTCTCCCACCGAAATACAAGGTGTGGATCTTATCCAGGGTGCATTATATGCAAGCAAATAAGGTGTGTTAGTGAGTGAATGTTCATTAGTGGGCAAATAATAAGGACCCCACTATCTTGGCCTTAAAAGACTTAGCTAAGGTCAGACAGCAAGACAGTGGCAGAGGCAGGACTGGAGTCTCCGATGTTTGATCGCATTTCCTTCCTTTCACAGCATGGCCCTTCCAACCATCATAACACAAAGAGGAGCCAGTGTGGTCCCTCGTGCCCCTGATACCAAGGGATGGAGTCGGCACGGAGGGACAGGAACAGATACTGCAAACCACTCGGCTCATTTTAAAAACAATGCGATCATTTGACCCAGCACGTGGGTCTCCTCTTCAGTGCAGCTATTATTCCCATCTTAGATGCTTTCCGCTTTCTTTCTAGCCAGCGGGAAAGAAGTAACACAGTGATGTTTTATGCCGCTGAGACAAAGAGGTATTGATCCCTTTTGCCTCTGGAAAAGGTTTCTAATAATTTCCAGATATATCGTAGATTGTGGCACGGCTATCTTTAATTAAAACATGACATAGGACAGAAAGCAATTATGTGTGTGTGTGTGTGGGTGTGGGTTTGGGGAGGGGGGCGGGGGAGTTGTGTGTGTGTTTTAAATGTAGACTCCCTTTTCTTCCAATAGGTTTGGTATCAAATCAGCCAGGAAACAAGTTGTGAGCACATGCGGGTATGGAAATGTATTCTCCTCTTATATTTATGACAGGTCAGTGTGGAGTTTGCATCACGTGTTTAAAAATACGTGAACAACTGAAGTAATTGAACTCTCTGGCCAAGGGCTGATGGAAGGAGCTGACCCTGCGTGCTTGCCGGTGTTCATCTTGACTCCCTGCAGGAGCCAAAGGGAAAATAATACAGAGACGCATCCTGGAAGCAGCCTTTTGGGTTTCTTTTGGCTCTGTTAAATCCTCCGTGGACTGACAGCCTCCCTGGTGTTGTAGCGTGAATATAGACACAGACAGTGTGTGTCTGTGAGCTTGGAGCTCAGTGTTGTAGGGATGTGTCTCCACTTGGGAGGTGTTTAGTATAACAGTGTGTCCAAATACAAGGGTCTCCCAGTCATGTCTAGGACTTCTGATCAGTCCTTACACATCCCCTTAAACGATGTCCTCTAGGTTGACCACGAGTGAACTGAAGGTCAGAGTCCCATTACAGCATGCAGTGATCTTTAGTTGTCCAGGGGCCATACCACGATGCTCTGTATGTTGAAAAAGTGGCTTCTCTGTCCCGGTAGCTAACCTTCACTGTCCGGGAACTGCCCAAGCTAGAAGCCACCTCCCAGTGTCAAGTTCTCAACGTGACCAACCGGGCCTCATTTGCAAGCCAATGTGATGCTGCCCAAGTTGCTTAGGCAAACCTCTTCTTCTGTGCATCTACTATGATATTTCTGTCTGGATACAGTCTGCTGAGTGAATACTCCAACTGGGCTTCCAGATGGGAAGCAACAAACTTCATAGCTAATTGCCATTGGGCCAAAGCATCAGCGATGCCGGCTCTAGGTATCTCCAGCTGAAACCAGAATGTTATCTCTCATCATGCTGGAAATTCATTGGAGTGAGAACCAGCGTTGGAGGAAAAAAAAAAAAATCAAGAGGTTGAAAGTGCCCTAAAGGAAGACTAAACACAGTCTGGCAAATCATTCCTGTGCTGCTTTATGAGAAAATGGCTCAACTTATGAGAGAGAAGTTAGAAGAGATACAGGAAGAGAGCTCTATTCCCAAGTGGAGCAAGGCCTTGCAGTTTGTACAACATATACCCCAGCTCCGTGCCGCTCAACCATTATTAACAGCAGACGTGAGGAAACATCAAATCAGCGTGCAACCTAGGGACAAAAATGAGTGACAGCCTTCAAAATGAAGTATGCTGAAGAGATCTGCACCTCTCTCAGACTTTGCTGCTTTCTCTGATCCTGCTTCATCTCATACTGGCAGGGAGGAGCCCAGCCCCTCCGTAAAATATTGCCACTCCAAAGGACCCTTCTCTTTTCTTTCTCCCACTCATGGAAATAATCTTGCTGTATCTCAAGGATATTTCATTTCATTTAAAATGCACCCGAAAAAGTAATGCCTTTCCCTGAGGCCACTTTCCTGTGTC
Source organism: Alligator mississippiensis (assembly GCF_030867095.1). NCBI lineage: Eukaryota > Metazoa > Chordata > Crocodylia > Alligatoridae > Alligator > Alligator mississippiensis. The sequence goes on from NC_081826.1 coordinate 295,047,309, forward strand.
TTTACATTTGTCTCTTGTTCCTAGCTCATACCTGGCACATAAAACACTGAGGGGGAGAGATCTGCATGTAGGATGCTGTCCAAAATAAATTTGCAGTGCCTTGAATTAAGCAAATAGCTTGACTGCAAGTCTCAGCAACCATCTCAATGTTGAATTAAAACAATGTATTCTTGAAAGGGTTGGTGTTCTCCAGTGGAGTATCAATCGAGCCAGTCTTAACATGTAGGTGCAGATTTGTCAAACAGATTTCTCTATTGCTACCATGCCTGCAGACCACTGTGATTATATACCACCATGCACACACCTTACCTAATGGATATGGGAGTTGCTTATCAGAATGGTTAGAGACTCGAATGAACTCTGGGTAGAGTCATCCTAGCACTCAAGGCTCCAGTTGCAGAGGCAAAGGCAATCAACTCAGTTGCTCATAGCTTTCAACAGTCAGTAAAATGTTTTGCAAAGGTTAATTCTCAAAATAAACTATTGATCTGGGGGAATCAGAGGCCCACAGCCAATGGGCGGCTCAGTCTAGGTGCTGGTGAAATGCATCACATAGGTTGCAGTCAACACGCACTGATTCCTGCCTCTTAAATATCACAAACTGTGTGGTCACGGCTTTACCAATGAAACACTAAAATAAGAAGGTTAAATGACTTGACAAAGGTAACTGGAAATCAGTGTACGGACACAGATCTGTCTTAGCCCGAATCTATCTTTCCTATCTGGATACAGATCTGACTGCTGTGTTGGGGTTCCCCATGCTTTTAAGTTTTCTTGAGTCTGAGCAGTGTCCAGGAATGACTTGTGCTTCTGGATTTCTAGGTGACACTCATTTCATTTTTAGGGTATAGTTCTCCTGCACCTGGCCTCACCAAAGAGCTGAGATCCAAAGCCCGAGCTCCTAACCTCTGAAACTAGTGTTAGAGCATGCAGATTTATATTCACATGCTTTCCTACAGCTCCCACTTTGTGGGCTTTCAAATGTACAATATCATTCTTCAGGGACATGTGGCAAGTGAGTCAGACACAGACCTGTGGCTCATTCGTAATAGAAAAGAGTGATACATCATTTAGACGAGTCTAAATAAAGAGGGCAACGAGTCCTTGGATGCAGTGCTTCTCATTCTAGCTCTTCCTTCCCATGGGGATCTGAGGGTGCATATATGGTAGCCACAATCCAAGTCTACCTGAATGCAGCCTACACCAGCTTGAACTGGTGTGGTGGTTTAATGGCTAGTGAAAATGCTTAGAGCTATGACCTTTAATAAAGTCCCCTCTGTGTGCTGATCCTTGATGATGTGCTCAGTTTCCTACCAAATGATCCATTTAGTTACCATCCCATCTGGAACGAAGTTTTCTTGATCTGGTCATCCTATTGGAATAGATGGCTCTCCATAGTTAACCCCTGCAAGCTACACAGATTGATCCTCACACCTCCTGTGGGTATGGTTATACCTTGGTGGCAGCATGCCCAAGCCAGGATGGCGTTGGGCATGTCCTACCAACCTGCTCCTGATGTGAGCAAAGCAGCTGTGGAGTCATCCTCAGTAGACTGCAGGACACATTCAAGAAAGTACCAAACAGGACATGCTGCCACCATGGAATAGTCACGGCTTGTACATTTTAGCTGAATGCAGAGGCTACCGAGCCCCAGTGAAATCACAGGACAGTCCTTATAATTTTAGTGGGCTTTGAATTCAGAATGGAGGTTGTGGTTTGATGCAGATGCTTAACTAATACCACCAGGAGGTCAGAGTAGGAGCAGAGTCTGCAACACAGGGACTTCTTGTCCTCAAGTCATGACAAAGCCACTAAACCACGTGAGTTGTCATGCTATCGAAGTACCCCTCCTTGTGCTTCCTGGAGAGGCTTTCTTTTTTTATGACTGTGCCGAGCAAAATGCAGTGGTGGGTGCCAGTATAAAAGCCCTGAGACAGTTCAAGTTTCTTAAATTATATAAATGATGTCAACTCAGATATTTCTCCAAAGACTCACTCCCTCTTCGGCACATCCCCTTGCACACATATGTTGGTTCTTGACGCTATTTTCTTTTGTATGGCATTCCATTATAAAATTAAAGGCAGCGAAGATTGCAATTCATGTCCCACTCCAATCTTTGGAAGGATTGCTAATTGCCTATGCAACGCTGATTAGTCAAATAATGAGTGAACTTGCACGCGTTTCCAGTTGAGATTAATTTTTGATAAACACACACATACAAATGTTTATTGGGAACGTAGCCGAGCTAACCAAATCTCTTGTGCCTGCAAACTTAAGTTGGAAAAAATCTCAGGGACGTGGTTCTCTCCTGAGAATCCCGGAGCTACCTGCTGCATCCAAATCTGCATGAATTCAGAAAGGCAGGTGGTGAAGAGAGCAATTTTTTTTTTTGTTTCTGAACCATACTGCCCTGTCTGTTTGGTATTAGGTGATGTTATAGATGCAGGTTTGAGTGGGAAAGGTTCATCTTTTACCTGAACTGATTCAACCATCTGTGTTCTCAGACAAAACAGCAAGAGACATACAAAGAAATCGTACAAATATCCCAGAGAATCAGAAGCCAGGCATGAGCGAATAAATAAAAGATATGCACAACAGAAATGGTAGGTTCTGGGCAATAGGAAACACACAAACTACCCCTGTTGTTCTGAGATTTACACATCCGTATTTCACAGATGCCCTATTGCTTTATTCATACTGTTCAGGGAGAGAGAGGCAGCCTCTAACCATCAACACCCATCATTAAATCATTACAGATACTCTCTGGTTAAAGAGACAGAACATATGTAATTTTGCACTCAAATATATGCATGTATATGTAGACATGTACATACACGACGTTTGGAGCAGTTGTCTGGCCTGCTCAATTATGCAGAATCCAAAACCTATGATCTGGATACCACATCAAGGACAGCCTTAGGATCAGGGGAATGACCAAAAAAACCTGGAGGGTTTTGTCGGGAAACAAAAAAGAAAGCAAAGTTAAGTGACAAACACTTGATACTAAATTATTGTGCCAAGGGATGAGTTACCTGAACCAGTGAAAACTACACCATGGAACTACTGCGAAAGAAAAGTGGATTTTAGAAGCTATCAGGCAGTGATGATTTATTTCTATCTGTTAGAAGAGATCTTGAGAATGCCCCTGTATACCTGATGTGTCACAGAGGAGCAGAGCGAAGCTTGCAATGCCGAGAAAAAAACAACGGGTGGAAAAAAAATAAAATTAGAAAGTAACGTATTGAAAGAGGGAGGGATGCAGTTACTGCAAATGCAACCGGAAAAAGGGACCTGATACGGAGCCTACCAATGTGGATGGCAAGACTCCTATTGCATTCAGTAGGCTTCGGCCCTTACAGTAGGGCCTCACTTATGTTCCACTCCATGCCCTAGGCTTCAGATAAAACACCTGCCGCTTTCTCCTAATGTGTCGGTAAAGAGCTAGGGCCACATTTCTGAGGTGAGGTGCCATGTCCGAATTTCGAAAGTGCCATGCTGGACCAAATCTGCAGCTGGTTTATCTAGCACGTGATTTCCAACAGTGTCTAATAGCAATAGCATTTAAAGAAGATTCAAGAAACCCCATAGCAGGCTTTTGTGGGTTAACATGCCTTCAGAGGCAATCTCCCATAAACCATATTTGCTTTAACCAGTTATTCTATGATGTGCATTTACTATTCCAGCATCTCCTGTGGCCTCTCATAAAAAAAACCCACCTACTTGTTAAACTAAATGCAAACCGCAGGGCCTCTGCTCTTTCTCTCCTATTGTTCAATGCTTGCACAAACTCACAGTTCGTGCTCACCAATGTACAGCTGACGCACAAATTCATGCTCGCACAATGTGCAGTGATTGGCTGTGGGTCTCCTCCTCGCCAGCGCACATCCGTGAAGTCGGTCTGGAAGCTGGACACCAGCCCAGGAGGGTAAACTTGGTTTGAGCGATAACAGCAACTGCTGGAGCTGCTCTGATGTACGACGTGATTCCAAGCATATCTTCAGGGAGCGTAAGGAAGTTAAAATGTTCTGGAGGGAAATAGCCACAGTATTTGAAAAAGATAAAAAAAAGTGAAGGGGGGGGGAGCAAATGAGGAATTTCATTTTGTCTGATATTGCTGATTTTAAAGGGATGCCGAAGAAACTTTTCAAGTGGGCAGCCAGCAGTCTAATGACGCCTAAGGAAAAAAAAAAAAATCCTACAAAGGCAGTGGGAAGAAAGACATGAATTACCCATAAAAGAATCCACAGCAGATTTGACTGATGCACTCTCAGATGGGAGCATAATGAATGATGAGATGAAATGGAGGGGGCTCAATTCTTCTCGACTCGTATAGAGGGAGCCTGAAGCATATTAGGAGCCCTTAATGAACCATTGAACTCGGCTGAGCCTAGGTTGCTGTGAAAGCAAAACAAAGAGGAGTGATATGCATCATGCTATGTATAGGTTTAAGGGGAGAGAACTAATGCTGACATGTATGCTTAATTGTCATTATTAGTAGTGCTGATTACCTGTATTGTGGAAGTGCCTGGGAATCCCAGACGAGGACCAGACTCTTGTGCTGGGTCTTGCAGAAACCCATAATGGGGGTGGGGTGTAGATTTGCTATGGGCATTGTTTCTGCCTGGGATCTACCAGCTGGCATCAGTGGTAGTGATGACTCTGCTGTAGGAGAAATGGAGCCTCAGAGAGATGCAATTCCTCCAAGATCCTCCCTATCAGCCTTTCGGAGGAAGCAATGACTGTCCCCTTCATAATCAGCCAGTGTGACTAGCTGGCACGGAGATAGAAGACTGCTGCCCTTGGACTAACTCCCCAAGAGATGGTGGGGAGGATGCAGGCCATGAGCTTATGAGGACCCTGGAAACTGGATCCTCACTGGGGTGAATCTGAATAGTTTCATTGACTCTGATGAGACGGTTTGCACCAGCTGAGGAACTGACTCATGAACTGCAACTTAGCCTGGCTTTCTGCAAAGAGAGAAGGCTCCTTGACCCCTTTCCCATGTGCAAACATAATGGCCAGGAGCAGTGTTAATACTTAGTGTGTACAGGCATGTGTGTAGCTCAACCGAGTAGGGATGGAGATATCATATTTGTCATCAGTGGTATTGCTATAATATTTCTCCTGGCATAAAATCAATGAAGAAGAGGGGCAAAAATTTAACAAAAGCTGGGCTGAATGAAGAGGCCTGCTCAATATACTGTGTCTGTAGAGTGGGATGGCTTGTGTTTATATTCCTTAAAGTATGTGATCCCTTTGGGTGCTAAATACATGATCTATGGTTTTTCGCAGGCAATTAGTGTGCACATTTACTCAGGAGAGACAGATGTTTTGGCTGGAGCTTTCCAGTTTCCGAGAGTTACATGGTGCTGGCATGCAATGCTGCCCAGTGTGTCTGTTTGAAAGCAGTTATTTTGGGCTGGGAACGATAAACTTGCATTTCTGCTCAAATGTTTTAAGAAGTGAGAAGGTTATTAAAGGAGAGAGAAACACACACGGAGAAGGAGACAGAGACTGGGGCAAGAAGATGCAACCTGCTCTTTCTAATCGATAGTGTTCCTCATGCCTCCTAGGGTGTCCCGGGTACATTTCCAAGCTGTGCTTGTTGGAGAGAATGAATATTTCATTTAGCCAGCTGCACTACAGGACACAGGCCCATCCCGAGCCTTCTTCCACAACCAGGCTGCCTTTCCTTAGATTTAAGTTTTATGAGCAGTTTCCCAAAGAGATGCTTACGAGACCGATTTTTCCCCTGCAAGATGCCAGTAACTCGGATTCACTCCAGTGAACGTTACTGGTGCTCTGCAGGGGGAAGATTCAGGTCCTGGATATCACTTTGTGTAAATGCTGCTATGACGCGAAGGTTAACGTGGGAGTTTCTGGTATTGGGCAGTGGGATATATTTCAGGAATGACTGCATTTGACTGATGGCCAAGGTCTTTCCTGTGTGCAGCCTTGAGGCCCATGGGTAGCTTTGTGCTATTTGGGAGGAGGTGAGAGTGAAGTGGCCTAGCCAGAATACCCACAGTATGGGGAGAACACTGCAGAGGTGTTGCTTACATCAGCTGGTGAATAATCTTCCAATTCCCTCCCCAAACCCTACCCCTCTATTGCCCGTTGAGAGCCTGCACCCAAATGCTAACCAGAACATGGCACTTGAGGCTCTACGTATGATAAGACCTGTCTTTCTTCATGGACCTCCACTGTGCAACTCGTTCTCTCTGCAGGGACCAAGGAGTGAGCATCCATGTCCCACTCTGCTCTTTGGCCCGTACCCTCTCCGCACCAGAATCCTTTTCAGGGGTCAGCTGCTAGATAACCAGAAAGCAGACCTTCATTTGCAAAAAAAAAATCACGAAATCTTTTCTAAAAGTCTGATTCCCTCTCTGAAGTAAGTCTGTGCCTATAACAGTTCATCTTGTTAACCATATGTTTCATTCAGGCACAACTTTCTATAACAGCAGGCAAATAATCTGGTGGCAACTGCCCAACATAGATCTGAAAAGGAAGGAGTGTGTGTTTTATTTTAAAACAAATGATTTGCTCAGATCAGATGGTAGATCTATCTGTCTCGATGCTTTTTTTGGCCCTCGCTACTGTAACCTCTGAGCAGCTGATTATTATTAGTGGATTCAAAATTAAGCTGTGATTGAAGATACAGGATGGTTCAGCGTTGCGGACAATGAGAGCATTCCAGTAGCTTTAAACAGCCAAACTTTCAGTGGCTCCACTGGGATCTTGGGGCAGTTTTGAACCCCACAAGGCTTGGCCCAGCAGAAACCTACCATCATTCAGCTGTTCCTCGCAGGGCTGTGCCTTGAAAGCCCCAAATCTGTGTGCTTTGAAAGGGAGGACTTGCATGGATGTGAATCCCAAGGAGCAGGAATAAGAAGGTGCCACTTTTGCATAGTCAACTTTCTGGACCAACCACATTGAGAGGGGAAAAGACATTCACCTACTTCACTATCTCGAGAACAAAGCAAGAAAAATACCTACTGTGTGTAGTGGGTATACACGTGTACTTTGGGTGATGAATGTATTTCGGACACAAGACTGTCATCTCGGGTCTTATATGTTTTTATCTGCTTTGGTGCTGTACACCTGTGGTTTGTTGATAAAGCATTTGCTCTGCAGTGCAGGCAACTCCCAGGGTTAGCGATGCTGGCCTCGTGTTAACTGTTTCACCTCCTGCACACTCTGATACACACCCACACTCATGCATATGCACATGCCTCCAAAATCCACTAAAATATAATTGCAAAAGCACAGAAGTGTGGACAGAATAACAGTAGCAAATAGCTAAGAGTAGGTCTGTCTGCAAACCAGGCAGGGGTTTAGGATGTTTAACATTACAGACTGGTGTATTGGCAATACACTAACTCACCATGCATGGAAAGTAAATACCGAGCAACCTTGAGGGTTTTGTTAGCGAAACTTGGGAATAGTAACACTGGCTGTTCACCATCGTTTTCTCTCTCATTCTATTGGCAGCTGTTCCAACATCGCAGTTCACGCTCCTACGCACACGTCTCACTGGGGCACTTGCTACTGAGCGGCTTATAGCAAAATGAGCCTCCCAAATGAATCAGAACAACAATTTTCTCTCATTTTTTCTAACTGTCTGATCATCTTAAATGACCTGATCAAGGGCCTGGTAAAGTGTTCACTTGAGTCAACTTGGACCAGTCCCTACATCAGTGAGGTCTGAAGTGTTTAATGGCAGTGATTTTTTGATTGCTTGAATGGTGACATACATTTAAATCCTAGCTTCTCCCCCATTTGTTTTCTCCCATTTAGTGTTTTTGTTGTTGCTGTTTTGTTTTTAATTCAGTGTATACTCTTAATATAAAACTTTCATTGACTTTTGCTTTAAAAAGTCTTAAAGCAAAACTTTTAGCCTGCCATCGAAGGTGGTTCAAGTATCTACATTGAACACCTTCAAGAAAAAATTGGATGCTTATCTTGCTGGGATCCTATGACCCCAGCTGACTTCCTGCCCTTGGGCGCGGGGCTGGACTCGATCATCTTCTGAGGTCCCTTCCAGCCCTAATGTCTATGAAATCTATGAAATCTATGAAATCGTTTGACCCCAGTATTTTTTCCTGCCAGGGCAGGGGGTCGGACTTAATGATCTGCTCAGGTCCCTTCCGACCCTACCAACTATGAAACTATGAAACTATGAAAAACCCACATATTTCCTATAACTAAGACTATGGGATTGCAGTTAAAAACGAAGCGCTTTTTGTTCAGATATGAAAATTAAAGACTTCTGCATGTAAGCTTAGGATTGTACTTAGCATCAGCCTAGAAAGCAACATTTCTCGCTGACAAGTGACTATGCAGTCCCTTGTGAGTTGATCTTGCTGAATCAATAATACCAGATCAGATCACAGCTGTAAGGTCCAAAGCATTGGCCACTGCATTTATGTAACATGATGGTTAATGACCTTTTGGCACAAATCATCGCCAACCACATGTACAAATGCACTCGATCTCTAAATTCATATTTTATCAAACTTCAGGTTCTCACAGGACCTCTACCTTGTCAAAGAACAGCTATTAAAACACTCATGTTACATGCTGTACATATGTGTGTGTGCATTGCGTGTGTGTGTGGGGGGGGTTTACAAGTGAACACAAATTTTCATGACACAAGGAGAGATATACGAGCTCAATTTGATCATTTTTTATTATAGCACAGATTCTCTCTCCCCATGAGCATGGCTTGAGATCACTCACATTACAAGCTAAAAGATAAATCACCAGCGGTGGATTTATTCACCCTAGCGGCGTTGGATTAAGGTGAAGCTAACGCTGCATCATGGATGCACCCTGACAAAATTAAATGAAACAATTTGCAAGAAATAATCCCCGTCTACAGTATGTCGCCGTGCATGTGTGTGTATGCGTATGTGGCAATGCATTCACTTTCCTGTAAAGAAACTTAGCTCTTTTGTGTGTAGGTGTGTGCCTGTATTCTCCACACACATTGCACTACAGTTTCCAGCTGAAGTTTTGAAGAGGCAAGAGATGGCAGTATTGACACATTTGTGGAAAGCAGCAGTTCATTGACCGAACTGGAATATTAGGATTCTTCTTCTTTTTCACATTTCACTTTTATAGTTTTCCTTTTGTTTCTTTCTCTCTCTTTTTTTTTTTAAAAACTTCCCCACTGCCGGTCTCACGTTTCTTTAAAAAAAAACCCCAAAAAATCCTAAAGAAATAAAAAGGTAGGTTATACGTCAGGAGAAATGTACTGGCGTGTTGGAAGAAAGACTCAAAAACAAACAAAAGCACGGAGGGGGGGGGTCGTGGGGGGGGAAAGCATGATAAATTACTTGTTACTAAATGGAATTGTTTCAATCAGAAGCTTCAAAAAAAAAAAAAAAAGAAAAGAAAAAAGAATGAACTTGCTTCTTTCCTTGATTCAAGCTTTTTGCAAGAAGATCAAAGAGATTTATGACCTGTGTCTCTTCAAGTCTGATGCCAGAAAGAACATGTTCTCATTAATAGTCATTTTCTCATCAAAATAGGGCTTTTATGCAGACAATGTGCAGAGCTTTTATAAAGCTGATTGTTGACAAAATTCTCAATAAGTTTCGGAGCCGTGCATGGCACATGGAGAACAAAAATAAAAGGGTGCCTGGTCATTTTTTCTTGCATCCTGCAGGAAGAATCGACTTTCTGAAAACGGAGAGCCAGCCCTAATGTGGGGTTTGTGTTCAAGGGCTCTCTGGTTTATGAGGGAACCTCAATATTTTCGGTGGGTTGTTTCGGTTCCAAAACGCAGCCTAAAGTTTAGAGTCTGGAAAGCCAGAAAAGACCAGGTTTTCTCATGAGATTTCCACACTTCCAGGTTTCAGATGAGTTGATAACACAGCCAGCTGGGACAGGCTCCTGTGGTATATTACTGCATAATTAGGTACAATATGGGGATTTTATGCCTTCCTCTGTAGCGTTGAGACTCCAGAGACAGGATACTGGGTTGGATGGACCATTTGTTTGTTCTGGTATAGCAACTCTTGCAATGGGAATAGCCACTCTCACTCTGCTCTGATATTGTTTTCTCAGCCCTGGAAAAAAGGCAGTGAGGGACAGCATGTTGTGACATTTTTTGTTATAATAAATACATATGCAAAAGCTTTCAATTCTGCAAAAAGGAGGCTTCTTAGATGGGAGGTTAGAGTGATGATTTGGCTTGATTCTTAATGTGCTTGGAATGAGCCGCAAGGCTATTATTAGCACATCAAAATCACTACTGACTTCAGAAATTGTGGCTGTGTTTATACTAGGGATTAAATTTGGTCCCAGGTCTCCACACTGTGAAGGGCTTCCTGAGTCCATCCAGTAAGTGTGTGAGTTTTGTAACCATGGTGGTGGAGCCAGAGACTGCTCCACTTATTACACAGAACCAAAGAAGTGTAGGGCTCAGGTTTGGGGGAGCTGAGGGCAGGGGAAGGAGGAACCTGAGCAAAAATGTTCTCGGATGCCTAGTGGAAGAGCGAGTATTTTGCAGCACCATTTCCTATAACTGCAAACTTAAAAGGGCCAGTTCTGTGCTATGCCATCTCCTAGCAGGGAAAGCATGGCCTGTTCAGTAGGGGTTTGAAGGTTTGCTTTGAGCCCCTTGGTGCTTCCCAGATGCTGAGCTGTTGCAATGTTTGAAATAGGCCCCAATGTAAGTTGGACAGCTTTAGGTGCCCATGGCTGCATCACAGCCTGGAAGCCCTGTAGCACTGTGACCATACCCCTTCCCTGATGCGACTGTATCACAAGCATAATAGGGATAGAGATGTAAGGCTCTTGACTTCAGTCCTATATTGCTTCTGTGCTAAGGGAAATCTATTTCAGCCAGATGCAGGTTCTCCATAACCCCATACACCTCCAGGGCAATGTAATAGGGGCTAGAATCAGCCTCATGGTTGTCATTCTGGCTTGATGACCTTGTAGTAGCACCAGGTAAGAGGCAAGTCTTCAGGCTGCCAGGTGCTGTCTCTGAGGCTATATCTACACTAGTGATTGCACACACCCAGACCAGCTTTAATCCAGCTAGTTTGGGCACTAAGAGCACTGCAGCTGTTGTAGTGTGTGCTTCAGTGCTAGCTCTACAAGCCCATGCAGCCCTATGGGTACTTCTCATGCTGAAACTTGTCCTACTACAGCTATTGATACCCAAGCTAGCTAGTCTAAGGCCAGTGACAATACTAAAAAGAAGTTGTGATGGGATCTGATGCATAAGCCCAACAATTCTGCCATACCAGATGTGTGTGTCAGGACACATGATTGTGGGATCAGGCATTGGATCCCATCATGCCATATTTGGGTTGGCCATATATCCTGGATTGGCTGGGATACTCCCAGATATCAGAGGTTGTCTTGGCATCCCAGCTGTTGAAGGAAATTGAAGTCAAAGTCCTGGATTGGTGGGAACTTGCCAGTACGTGCCCAGCTCCTGAGTCAGGAACCAGGCATGTGTAGGTGGCTTCATGCCAGTCGGGGACTTCTGCTTCAATTTCTCCAGGGAGCCCAGCCAATAGGCTCCTTCCTGGTCCTCTGGGTTGCAAGTGGAGTTGCTTGTGCAGTAAAGTGTGGGGGAGGAGCCGTAGGGTCATGTGCATGTGTGTGTGTGTGTGTGTGTGTGTGTGTGTGTGTGTGTGCACGTGCATGTGTGTGTCCTACCTGGCCTCACTTCTGGAAGCCATGGGACCATGTGTAGGTTTGTGTGTGTGGCACCCCCAATGTCCTCCCTCATTTTGCCCTGTCCTGGATTTACCTCAAAATTATTATGGTCACTTTAGCCATATTGCCATTGTAGGGGGAGTCTGGGATCGTGCCTGTTCCCTCTGTGCTAGCAGTCTTTTCTCTTGTATCTGGGAGTCCTGTCAACCGACAGACCCCCCAGCCCTGGGACTGCATGGTACACCCCCATGACTGACAGCTTTGACCAGCCAATGGGGTTTCCAGCCCCAGGACACATGGTGTGACCTCATAGCTGGGCACTCTGAACACTGACCACTACTCCTATCTACCAGGCATGCTCTGGGGCTGGGAACACTTGCCACACATTCAATTAAAGGCATGATAAGAACCAGGAACACAGTTATTACACATATTTTGCATAATAACTTTATGTCTGGTGTTATCACATCATTAATTGAATGAACGTGTGGCCAGGTCACTACTTTAGGTCTAGGGGCAGACATTACACATAAACCAATTTAAGTGATCAGAAACTGATTTAAACCTGTAACAGAACAGATGTTCAGTGCACATAAACCCATTTCAAAATGGCTGACAGGGTTAAGATAAATGTGGCTGAATGTAGTATCAGACTTACCTGATTTGGGTGAAACGGGTTTATGCAATGTCTGTCCCAGATCCCTTCCTGGTTTAAATTAAACCAGAGTCTCCCAGCATCCCAGATGCTTTGTAGCCCTGGGCTGTGCTGAGCTGTGCTGTGCTCTCTGCTCCAAAGAACAGGCTGGCCCCACCCCCTCCTCCCTAGCCAGAGCTCCAAGGGAGACTGCAGGCACAGGGTCTGCCTGACTTCCCTTGCTGCTCAAGCAGGGATCCCCTCCTCCCTCCCTCGCATCTCTTACAGCACACACAGACCTTAGGGATGTGGTATGCTAGCTAATGCTGAGAGGTATCTCTGTGTGTGTCTCTGCTTTCACTGGAACTGGCAGACAGGACAAAGGCAGACAGAACAGTGTCTGCTTAGGGCTTTTTGGAGCTAATCAACAGCCTGGGATGGTGCAGGTGAAGTGGGTGTTTACAACCCTTCCTAATCAGAGCATCCTGCCCAGTCCTGACCACCCCGTTCCCTCAGTTCAGCACTATGGAAGGGAAGGGAGGGCTGGTCTAGTGCCCCCTGGCTTCTAGCCTGAGCCACTGCAGGCATATGCCTGCATTTCTGGAATGAAAAGGGAAAGTCTATCCACCTCCAAATCAGTTCAAGCTTTGCAGGTTAGACTAACTTGCAAAGATTGAATCAATGCAGGCTCAGGCTTTTTAAATGTCTGTCCTTAGCCCAGATGTGATTAACAGCTTAATCATGACTTAAGCGTAACATGTGTAAGGGGTGTAAGGTAGGTTTATGGCTTTGCACTTGCTGCAGTCACTCCTCTGCCAGCAACCTAGTCAAAACCTGAGAGACTGAAGGCCAGGAAAAGTTTTGGGTGAAGACAGAAGAGAAGGAAACATGACTGTCCTGAACTCCAGAAAGCTCTTCAGCCAGTAGGATGTGGAGCTAGTGAGATACAACAAGATGCCGAATGGTGATGCCATTAGGAGCTTGTAAGGAAGATTTCAAGACTAAGAGATAAAGGGCCACTCAGCTGTACTTTTGCATAAAGAGAAGGCGACAAGCGTTTAAGTTAAAGGCTGCCTTTAACACATTGTTGAGCATGTCTTCAGCACCACAGAACATGTTTGCCTGACAAGAACTTGAAGGGCAACAACAGGTTCAGCCGGCAACAGGCTCCTGATTTGGAAAGCATTGCAAATAGAACTGCTTTGTCTCAATAAGTCCATGTGCTCAGCATTTTTCCACTTTGTCAAACCCCTCCTTGTTTTATCACATTTTAATTTCATTGCACTCATCAACTGGAGCCAGCAACACCAGTAAATAACAGACTGAAAGCACGTAGAATGGCAAGCGAAGACCGTTCAGGAGAATGGAATTAATTGTTGGAAAATTCACAAAGCCGGGTGCTGGTATGAAAAGGACAAGTGGCAAGTTTTGTGTATGTTGACAAATGCTAAGTGCCAGTGAGCATTTCCAGTGCATTGCAGCAAAAGTCTTCCTGGGCAATGTCTGTACAGAGACACTCACCCAGTACTGGCTTTTCAATAGACACAATAGATACTTCAACCTCGTTATGACAAGCCAGCATAGGACCTGAAAACAAAATTAGTTAAAAAGGGCCATTCACTATAATAGAGTTAGTCAATTTGCTGCATCATCATCATCGTCACCATCATCTTACAAAAAAATGGTTTCCTGCTGTTGAGATAGTTCAAATCAAGGGTTTGTTAGAAAAAAAGTGTTTGTTTTAATGAGGTTTTACTGTACCTCAAGTGTGGAAATAAGGTTAGAGGCTAGCTATAATTTAGGGAACGATTTCAATCACTTTGAAATGCACTGTCTGGGTAAATCCTTAATGAAACAGAATGTATATATCACCATCATCATCATCATACAAATGGTCAAAATCCTGGAATGATAGATGGGGGTATAACATCACCAATAGCTAATCAGCTCCCATTTGAGCTTCCTCAAGCAAATTCATTATTGCCTATATAGAGCCAAAAGACAACAACATATCTGTAACTTTATGAATCAGTGCTCAGTACCATCTACAACTTCCGAGATTTCTTCTTATAAAGCATAGCTTCTCTGGATCCCGCACTTAGTGCTCTCCACAGCTCTCCTGATCCCTTTCAAATATGAAATGTGAAAGTTAAATATTATGGTCATACTTTATCTTAATAGTACTTATATAAGTCAATTATAAAGAGTTAATAAGGGAGGTGGTCAATTTTTACAAAATTATTTTCCATTGAAAATATCATTTCATTCAAGCGTTTTAAAGAAACAAGTTGAACAAGGAAAAGAAACATATGATCTTCTTCACCCTATAGCCCAATGGCCTAGGATACATAGACTACATTTAAGTCACAGCTGTAACTGAAGGCATAGACACAAGAACACATAACCCCCGGGTAAACAAGAAGCTCTTCCTACCATGGTAAATGAAAACTCATCTTCTCTAGTTTTCCCCACAGTTTAGCCTTTATTTCCAGCAGCACAAGAGCACTCATGTAGGAAGCTACTACCAAGCAGCAGAGACACCATAAAACCCAGTCTCATTTATCTTGAACCTACACATTGGGCACACCTACACGAGATGCTACGTTGTCATAGCGATGAGCTACAGTGATGTAGCTCATAGCTATAGTGATGTAATGTCAGCAGGGATGAACTGTGATGTTGCTGTTCAGGGTTCAAATTACACTTTGACTACTGGTGGGGAGAGGGTCTGCAAAATCTGATTTGATTCAGTGATTCGAAACACTGTCCCAGTTCAATTCAACCAATTCGGATTCAGAGATTTGGCTGCCGAATCAGCCTGACTCTCCTCTGAATCAAGCAGGCAGGAGTGGCAGTGTTGGTGGCGAGATTGAGGCAGTGGTGAGTGAGGATCCCCCCAACCCCTGACCCAGCTCCCCCCCACCACCCCCCATGGCTGCCCTGCCTGGCCCCAGCATCCTTTAAAAAAAAGCATTTAAAAAAAAAGCAAAAAAAAATTAAGCCCTGCACTCACTAATTGCAGCAGCAGTGATTGGGGGCTCATGGCAGAGGCCCCCTGTGAAGCACGGGGCAGTGGGGATCATTCCCCCCCACACCACCTCTCATAGGTTCATAGACTCATAGATGTTAGGGTCGGAAGGGACCTCAGTAGATCATTGAGTTTGACCCCCTGCATAGGCAGGAAAGGGTGCTGGGTCTAGGTGACCCCAGCTAGATACCTATCTAACCTCCTCTTGAAGACCCCCAGGGTAGGGGAGAGCACCACCTCCCTTGGGAGCCCATTCCAGACCTTGGCCACTCGAACTGTGAAGAAGTTCTTCCTAATGTCCAGTCGGAATCTGCTGTCTGCTAGCTTGTGGCCATTGTTTCTTGTAACCCCCAGGGGTGCCTTGGTGAGTAAAACCTCAGCAATTCCCTTCTGTCCCCCCGTGATGAACTTATAGGCAGCCACAAGGTCACCTCTCAACCCTCTCTTGCGGAGGCTGAAGAGGTCCTGGTGCCCTAGTCTCTACTTATAGGGCTTGGCCTGAAAGCCCTTAACAATACAAGTGGTCCTTCTCCAGACCCTCTCCAGGTTATCCGCATCCCTCTTGAAGTGCAGCGCCCAAAATTGCACGCAGTATTCTAACTGCGGTCTGACCAGCGCCCGATAGAGGGGAAGTATCACCTCCTTGGGTCTGTTCGTCATGCATATGCTGATGCATGATAAAGTGCCATTAGCTTTTCTGATGGCTTCGTCACACTGCCGACTCATGTTCATTTTGGAGTCCACTAGTACTCCAAGATCCCTTTCCGCTTCCATGCCTCCAAGCAGGTCATTTCCTAGGCAGTAGGTATGCTGGACATTTTTCCTCCCTAGGTGCAGCACTTTGCATTTCTCCTTGTTGAACTGCATTCTGTTGTTTTCTGCCCACTTGTCCAACCTGTCCAGGTCTGCTTGCAGTTGTTACCTGCCCTCCGGTGTGTCCACTTCTCCCCACAGTTTTGTGTCTTCCGCAAACTTGGACAGAGTACACTTCACTCCTTCGTCCAAGCTGCTGATGAAGACATTGAAGAGTATCGGTCCAAGGACCGAGCCCTGCGGGACCCCACTGTCCATGTCCTTCCAGGTCAATACCGACCCATCCAACACCACTCTCTGGGTATGACCCTCTAGCCAATTCACCACCCACCAGACTGTGTAGTCATCCAAGTCACAGCCTCTTAACTTGTTCACCAGTATGGGGTGGGATACCGTATCGAAGGCCTTCCTGAAGTGTATGTAAACGACGTCAACCCCTACTCCTGCATCTAGGCATTTTGTAACTTGGTCATAAAAAGAGACTATATTAGTCAGGCATGATCTACCTGCTACGAACCCGTGCTGGTTTCCCCTCAGCATGATTTTTCCTGCCGGGCTGTTGCAAATGTGAACCTTGATAATTTTTTCAAAGACTTTGCCAAGGATGGAGGTGAGACTGACTGGTCTATAGTTGTCTGGGTGCTCCTTCCTCCCCTTCTTGAAAATGGGGACCATGTTGGCCCTTTTCCAGTCCTCCAGGACCTGGCCCATGCACCATGAGTGTTCAAATATTCCCACCAGTGGCTCTGCAATGACATCAGCCAGTGCCTTCAGTACTCTCAGATGGAGCTCATCGGGGCCTGCCGACTTAAATGCATCCAGTTCCTCCAAGTGACGGCCACTGTCACATCAAATTATGGGTGCCGCAGGGCTCTGCGTGCTGTCTGGGAGCTGGGGCCACATGGGCGGAGTGCTGCCGGGCTCTGAGTGACTGCTGGATCTGCACCACCTCCGGGACAGCATGCAGTACCCTGCTGAACCGTGCTGCAACCGCAAAATTAAACAGCTGTCATATAGGTGCCAGGCAGGGGGGGCATCCCCACTGCCCTGTGCTGCACAGGGGGGCTCTGCCAAGAGCCCCCACTCACCACTGCTGCAGCCTGTGAATGCAGGGCTTTTTCTTTTTTTAAGTGCCGCAATGCTGGGGCCAGGTGGGGCAGCCATGTGGGGGGGCTGAGGGAGCAGGCAAGGGTAGGGCCAGGTGGTGGGGTTCTTGGGGGGCTAGGGGAGCCAGTGGGGGATGGGGCCAGGCCAGGGTCCCCCTATGGTTGCCTTCTGCCTCCTCCAGCCCCCTTGCCCACTACTTACCAGCACGGAGCCCGGTTCCTGCTCCCTGCAGTAGCGAGCAGGGACCACCTGAGTCTCTGAATCGATTTGGAGGCTTCTGATTCAATTCAGACCTTTTAATGGGTTTCCTCATTTGATTCGGATTTGGAGATTTGGTCCCCGAATTGGGCCAAATCTCCTCCAAATTGAATCAGCTACCAAAGCTTCGCACAACCCTACTGCACAGTCATTAGTACTTGCTAAAGCAAGTACTAAAGGCTGCACAGTGGAGCACATATGTAGAGGTGCCCAAACCGTACCCATGACTAAAAGCAACACAAGCATTTGAACATGGGTCTCCCAGAGCCCAGACTGGAGCCCCTAAATGCTGTGCTATCAGGATGAGAACCAATGGGCTGCTTAAAGCTCCACATTAGTATAGAAACGTTTCAAAACCTCAAGAAATTTTTCAAAACAGAATTAATATTTTCCAACCTTAATAAACAGATGTTATAAACATGTTTTGGAGGTGGGAAGCGTATGTTATAAAATATGGTTACAAGGGTAACAATAGAAAGTATTACAGACAGTTAAAAGCCAAGATTATAAGCAGCATGCCAGCTTGGGCCCATAACTCTTGATTGACTCTTTATTAAAACGTCTATTAACATTTTCTAAATAATTTATAAAGTATCCCTTAATATCAAGTCTATAATTTACAGTAGCTACACCATTCTACATTATTAAACCCACTAGCCCTTCCCATAGACACATCTAACAACGTGTCTTCCAAGGGAGAAATAGGATGCCGTGGCCTGTGATTCAAAGCTCACATAACAGGAAAACATGTGGCATATGTGGATCGATTGTGAGGCAGCAACATACATTGCAAAATTATTCATGCATAAGGATATTTTTATTTGTCTTAGCTTTTGGGACATCCCCAGATCTGGTTAATGCATTAAAGTAAAAATCACCCCCTCAGAAGAGCAGACCCTTATTTGATAAGGGGAGTGACCAAAGGATGTCCTAATAACATGACCTAGGTCTCAGAACATTTCACTCATAGATTACAGAGTGCTTTACACTGGAAATAAATACCATTATTTCCATTTTACAGTTTGGTCAACCAAGGCACAAGGAGAGGAACAATTTATCCAAGGCCTCATAGTGGGTTGGTGGCACCAAACTCTCTAGAGACCTTACCCATTATTCCACCCAGGAGGGCTTCTACCTCAGCTATCTCATACTCACTAATTAGAAATCAACACTAAAAGGGTAAATCTTTGTTCTACATCGTTAGGTCATGTCATGGTGACCAGGGCCTATTCTACAGTAGATAAATAATGTCCTTGCCTGCATTTTTATTCTTTGACTGGTGTCCTCTAATTGCAAATATACCACAAAGCGATAGAGTCATTTTTTGTTTGTTTGTCCCCCCCTCCCCCCACCCCGATATTCTGATGAAGAATATTTTGTATTCAAAAGCTTGTCTCACTCTATCCCAACAATGCAGTTGGTCCAGTAAAACATATCACCCTAAGATATCCTTTCCTCTTGCATAATTCCTGGACCATCACGGCTACAACATCTAACACTACTATCTACAAGGGGCTGATTCTTATTTGCACAAAGCTCATAAGTTGCACCACTCCGACTGACTGTGAACACTGACCCTAATTGGCAGGCAACCATCAATCCTTCTAGATCATGGTCCATGCATGAGCTGTCACCGGGAGCATCAACACATATGCTTAAGCAGGAGTATGAAGGAACGGAGGCTGGCCATACCTTCCATCCCCCCTTTAGACCATTGAGACAGAATCCAAAGGACAGATCAAGTCCAGAGATTCGGTACGTTGATGGCTGTAGTTACATGCATGTTGGAACCTGATCCCTGGTCTCCTGCATGGTAGACAATGAGGGTCTACCACTGACCCACCAGCTGATTGACCCTAATAAAGCAACCGTAAATACAGTGTATGCCTGTTTTAAAGCCTCTGTGCACTGACAGAACAATGAACAACGGTCTCAACGGTCTCAGGTTGCAGCAAGGGAAGTTGAAGTTAGATATTAGGAAGAATTTTCCCACTAGGAGGGTACTAAAGCACTGGAACAGGTTACCCAGAGAGGTGGTGAAAGCTCCATCCTTGAAGGTGTTCAAGACCCAGCTAGATAAAGCTTTAGCTGGGATGATCTAGTTGGGGCTGGTCCTGCTTTGAGCAGGGAGTTGGACTAGATGTGACCCCCTGAGGTCCCTTCCAGCCTTAACTTTCTATGATTCTGTGATTCACCTGCAGAAGAGTGCATGTAAAAAAGGAACAGCCCTGAAGCTCTTTGATGTCTAAATGCCAGTATCTTTTTAATGGAAGATAGCTTTACTCTCAATGTTGTGTTCTACAATGTGTGGACAACTAATTTTGTTTCTGGCATTCTGGAGCAAAGGATCCAATACATTGGTGGATACCAAGATCCAAGGCTGGCTTTGGGCTTAATAAAGACATATTAGGTTTGCACCTCAGAAACTAACTAAATTGAGGCAACTTCAGGATAACTTGTCTAGTCTCTTTATAATTGCTACCTTTCACTCTTCTGGTCCCTCCCTACTACGTCCTACCTGAGCCTGGTATTACCATAACTCATCCTCCCCCCACTTCCCTCTGCTGTATAAATGGCTCTTACTCAACAACCTTGAATCAAACATGAAGCACAAAGACACAATTCTATTCTTACTGTAGTATTTCTGTTTCTCTCCAAATATGAGAGAGAGAGAGAGAAAGGGAACAAAAATAATGAAGGAAGGAAAAAAAGACCTTTTATATCATAAGATCTCCTCCACGCACAGTATTCATCAACCCAGTACTTAGTACACAGCCTCATCACCTTGACATTTATTTAGCTTGCTGGAGACTCGTGTGCCCTCCGTCAAAGCTAATTAACACTTAATTGACTTCATGAGAATTTTGTTCAGCAATTCTGGTTTGCCACTCATCATGAAACATGTAGCTGTAACTTTTGAGAGCTCAGCAATTGTGGGATGCTTGGCAGGTGTCAGGGGAGTACAAGAGTGAGGGGGAGAGAGGAATGTGGGAGTTTTTGTCTCTCTTCTTTCTTCCTTCTCCCCGTCTCTCATTGCAACTGATACAAGGGCATAAGTGTAACAAAATAAGGCATTCAAAAAACTGTCATTGCTGATACATTTTATTTAGCTAAAAGCACAATTTACAGTAGTTGAAGTTTGATTGATCTGTTGATAAACACTAATGTTTTGCCGTTGACAATTTTTCCATGTTAATTTCCTTAACTTTGGCAGGCCTGCCTGGCAGGACCCTATAAATAGTATCAGTGTCATCATCCTTTTTAAGTTATTAATGAGCCATCGTGTTTCTAGAGGTTGAGATTTGGGGACAGGCTGTGCTTGACTGCAGTTTCTGACATTGATGCGTTAGTATTTGGAACTGGGTCTAGATTAGAGCAAGTTAAAAAAAAAAAAAAGAGAGAGAGAGAGAGAGAGAGAAAAAGCCAAGAAGTGCTAACAGCCCTGGCCAAATGCACTGCAGTGGAGGAGAACTCTTTATAATTAAAGGCCAATTAAAAATATTTTAAACATATCTATGCTGCAAGACCCCATGCACAATAACCTCTCGTGCCAATGCCATTGGGAACACTGCTCTGACTGACTTCATTTGTACCGATGTTTGAAGAGACTCCCTTATTGCCCACCCAGGTAGTGTCCTATGCTGTGGATTAGACAAGACGGTTTTGATTGTTAAGTGGTGAAGAGAATGAAGTTACGCATTACACCTAGACCATACTAAAGGCACTTGAAATATGAGTGTACACATGTTAAAGCTCAATACCCCTTGCTAAGTGCCCTCTGAGCAGCTCAACGTTGCACCACTTCAGGCAAGGGTTAACTCTGGGCCATGGTACCATGCTCATGTTAGGGTAACTTCAGTCTGCTCCATGGAGATAAAACAAGCATCTTGCTTTCCTCCAGTATCCCAGAATGCAGCACCCCCAGTGGTGATAACCCAAAGTCTCTGGAGTCAAGCGTCTACCTCTGTTGCAGCTCTAGCCAGGCACAATAAAATATCAGAAAGAAATAAGCAAGAAAATGTGCTTCCCCTGTTTCATCTTGGCTGCACAGGAACCACTGGGCTTGCTAAATGAAAGTGCATTTGTCTCAAACTATAGAATGAGACTTTCCACCCCAGCTAAGGCACTCTCTACTTTTCCAAAGGCCAAATCTCCCATCCCTCCTCTACAGAAAAAAAAAAAAAGTCTGAACCAGACAAATGCCAATGCTGATCCTTCCATGGGCTGAATACCCTTAGGCATAAGCCAGTTTCTAAAAGACTGCCTGAATCATTTTCAAATGAACCCCTTGTGGGTATCAATGAGATCTGCTTGAAAACCACCAACTGTTCAAAAGAAATATAGAATTTCTGTCTAAACCATGACAGGTTTTCAATGAAAAACTAAACCCATAAATAATTCATATTTCCAAACCAAGCATACCTAGGGGAAACCAAAAATGAGTTTGCCAAAAACTGGACTTCATTTAGCTTTTGTGTGAATACGAAAAGGAGAATTTCAAAGAGAATAAACTTTTTCACTTCCTTAAGGAAACGTTTTGGTCAATAAATAATAACAATAATAAAAAAGAATTTGGGCAAAAATAGTTTGTTCTTGTCTGGGATGTGTATACACAGGTATGACCATAGCATCTCTGGTACCTGAGTAAAGGCATAGGAAAATAAAACTAGGGAGTGGGATGTTGCTAAAGAGTCATGGAGAACTTCCTCTAACAGTCATTCTTTAGCTGTGTTGCACACAGAGTGACACTGGACTACCAAACCTGTTCAGCAACAAGTTGTGTGCTATGTTGCTAGATGTAAGAATCATTCAGCTAAGCAGAAGTCCAATTATGGAGTGACAGTAGCCAATTTACCTCTTTAAGTCTAGGATAATATCACTGTGACTTGTAGGAAATGGTCCAAAGGAGCAGAGGTCTGCCATCTAATATACCCTTAAAGAAAAAAGAAGGGAAAGATTCAAAATGGTTTTGTTTTGTTTTTTTGCAAAAGAAAATTAATAAATGAAGAACTTTCTTTTCACAATCTGACAAATGACCATTATTTCAAATCTTTCAAAAACTGTTTGCAAAAATAGCCAAACCCAACTCTTTAGTATTTGTTCTAGTCATGTGCTTTGATGAGGTGCATCATACTAGAGTAGGCAGGGAATGGCACAAAGAGTGAGGAGACCTACTATTTCCTTGCTTTTCCATTACATAAGGTAGGATTGTGAGCAAATTCTTTGCTCTGGATCCTGCTCCCCTCACTGTCCTGTCTATTTAGACTCTGGGCTTTTGGGGGATTTTAAGCTCTTATGTGTTTGGATAGCATTTGGCAAAATGCACCCTCACCTCTGGTGTTACTGCAGTAGTAATCTTAATATTAATGCCATCATTGCCTGATCAATAAAGCCAGTTGTTTCATGTGCTCCCATATGAGTTCCAGAGCTGAAAAAAAGATCCCCAAACATTTCTTCCAGGTTCTGTACATGACCCAGTGCCTTAAATTAGAAATTAATTTCATGTCACAATCAAATGCAAAAACCCTTGAATGCTAGGGAAAGTCAAATATGTATCCCAGTCTAGTTCAACGCTTCCAGGTCCAAGCTGGTTTTCGGAGCATCCCATGCATAGGAACAATCGCAAATATCTACACGTGGCTTTTATCTGTTTCATTTATTTATTTCATGCATAGCCAAGCACTAAAACATACATCCAGTACCTCAGGCAACTTACTTCACCTTACTGCAGTAAAAGATTCATAGGGAGTTCAATTATAGAATGATTGGCTAATTTCAATAGCTTGTTTTAGCTATTAAGCCCTCCACAAAGACTTTATGGATGTTCTAATGAATACCCTGCAAGACTTGCAGTGTAATGAAATTTGTATTAAAACACTATAAGGAGTGTCCCACAATGTAAGGTCACTTCCATTTGTTCTCATTACGGCCCTAGAAGGACAAAGGAAGAAAGGAGAATATCTAGTTCTTATATTGGCTGTAGAAAAGAAGTTAACTTAGAGCCAGCCCTCTATAAGTAACATTAAGTGCTGGATAATGGTGATGGAGAGAAGGTTTGCAAAAGCGGCTGCGTTTATCTGTATTGGACACATCCAATCCTGACCATCATTGGTGTGGAGGCTTTGTAGGTGACACCAAAATGTACTTTGTCTGCTTGAGATACATACAGTTTCTTTGTCCCCACTTTTCTCAGAACTCAATTTCAAAATACCATTCCTCTCCCAGTTAGAAATCTTCTAATTTCCAGTCTAAATATATCTGCAGCCAGCTTGTAGCCATTTGATCTTGTGTCAGTGTTGTTTTTTCAGCCTGGAAAGCTCTTCTGTTTCCCTAAAATTCACCCCCACAAATATAATTGTACAGGGTGATCATACCCCTTGTCAAACTTTATTTTGCTTAGAACTTCTTTCATAAGAAAAAGCTCTTTAGTTCATTAACTATGCTATTGACCTTTCTTCTAATTCATTGTAGTTTAAGATGATTGTTTTTTTAACATTGGTGGCCAGAACTGTAAACAGTATGCTAAATAAGGTCTTACCCATGCCTTATATGATGCTACTAAAAATATAAATTAGTACTAACAATACTTGTTAAGAACTAATATAAAGATACTGCTAGAGGAACCTATATACAGTGCAGACAATTTATTGCTTCTATACAATCCAGGAACTATACTATATTTTTGAGAGCCATCCCTCAATCTCTTCTCATGGTGCAAAGCACTGTGAAGTTACATCCACTAAGCACTAAATGCAACATAATGTAGCATTGGCCAACAGCCTTACTCTCTATTTCATGGTCTGTGCATAGATTTGTAAAACTGTGGATTTTAAAGAGACTTTAAATAGACTTGAACCTTGTGCCACCCATTCCACTACATCATTAAACCAAATTTACCATGGGCAATGCTTATGCCTGGCACCAGTCCTTCAAGAAGACTTGCTTCATCAGTCTTTCTCCATTCCTCTGACCTACGTAACTGGTAAACTCAAGTTTTCTTCACTTGATTCTTGATGAGATCCAATATCGCCCAAGTTATACTGGAAATTTGTTAGCCACGTGTATTAGTTAACATGCCAATCTCCTGTAGCATTTGAGTTTAAAGGCAGAAAGCTTCTTGATGCCTGTTTCCTCAAAGAAGCAGAGTGGTATCGTCTTGCACCTTGTCTATGATTTATTACAACTAAGCAGAGGGAGAGCACCTTTTAACAATACTAGATGAACAGACTCTGGAAAGAATGTCTAGATCACAGGAATAATGGGAGTGGGTAGATAGTAGCCCAGGTTCAACAGTATTGGTGTCGCATCTGGCAGTAATTGCCAGCTGCGGGTGACCACATAATCTATTGGACCAGAGGGAATGACTGACATAATCCACCCCAACAGTGGGGACTTCACTGTTGGTTAACAGCGGTGGGCATTGTGGGGACAATTTACCTTGCTACTGGCAGGTGTCCCCAAAGGAGTCATATAGAGGTCTGCCTAACTCAAATAGTTGTGCCATGGCAGTGGTGTGCCCCATCCAGGGTGTTCCCAAGCACTCCCTGCCACCTGCTCATACAACATGCTCCAAACTCAGAACCACACCAGTATGTCTGCTTTACCATCATGGATAATCTCCATGACAACAGCTCATGTGCATGTGAGCATGACTAGAGGACTTGACATTTCCAGACAGTCTGAACTTCTACCCTCAATGATGTCATGACCCAGATACATGCATTAAGATGATTGGAGCATGCATAGACCCCCCACAATGAAGTAATCACAATGGCGGGAGAATTATGATAATAAAGTATATGGTGCAAGCAATTATGAGAGGTCTGGGTATGATGGACAAGTGACTGACAGGGAGATTCAATTGACCATTGTTTGGAAGATGTGATTGACAGGTGGTATGATATGATCAGCATAAAACCTGTGTGAATTATCACCTCAGCCCGAGACTGGGTGTGATTGATTCATAGATCCATACATTCATAGATTCATAGATTATAAGGCCAGAAGGGACCTTGGAAGATCATCGGGTCCAGGCGGAAGAATCACCTCCTTGGTTTTGCTAGAGATGCATCGATTGATGCATAAGAGAGTATTGTTTGCCCTAATAATACACTGCCAGCTCATATTCATACTGTGGTCTATTATTACCCCCAGGTCCCTTTCATTCAGGATGCTGGTCAGTTTGTTGCTGCCAAGCCTGTAGGTGTGTTGGGAGTTGCTCATCCCAAGGTGGAGCATTTTACATTTCTCAACTCTGAACTTCATCAGGTTGTGATCTGCCCAACTTGCTAGCCTGTCTAGGTCTGCCTATATCTGTAGCCTATCTTCAAGCGTGACTACACTTCCCCATAACTTGGTGTCATCCATGAACTTGGCAAATGAGCTCTTGTGCGCGATTGGATTTTGGGTGTAACTGAGACTGGAATTGATTGGGATTGGATCTTGACTGTGAGACTGGAACTGTGAGAGACTGAGATTGTGCGTGCACGTGTGAGCACAATTGGGAACTGGGTGCAATTGATGGTGAGAGTGAGCAGTGTCCAATTGAAAGTATAGGGAGCTTGTGTGAGCCAAGAACTACTTACCTGTGGGATCTTGCCATAGGAGAGCACACCTGCTTGGTCCACCTGCTCTGCCTCATAGGAACGGTGAAGTATCTCCCATCCCTGTGAGTGAGGTGCCTAGTACCCAGTGTGGAGGGGAAAAGTATAAAATCCTTAGAGAGTTTGGCAAGTGAAGCAACAGGCTTTCGTTTGCATTAAGCCTTGATGCTCTGAGTTGACACCTAGATATTAGACTGGATGGGACTTCCAGGGTCAAGTCCAGTCCCAGCAAGCACTTTGTTTTGTAGTGGTAGTCAGTTGTTACTATTGTTGATGCTGTAGGACTTGTTTTAATACACACGTTGATTAACTTTATTCCCGAGTCACATGTTTATTTGTATATTTGCTCTCTGGGAGGGGCTACACGGTAGGCTAGTACCCAGAGAAGAGGCCCTTTTTGGCCTGCCAAAATAAATACACTGGCAAATTAAAAGAGGCCGAACAAACCTCAGCATTTATTAATATAGAGATCCTGCCGGCCGTCCTTTCAGTCTCATCTCACAGTAGTAGCCTCTATGACCCTAACAACTAGATGTGTTTGGGGGGAAAATATATGTTTACATTTCTCTTAAAGAAAAAAAAATACTTCCTTGATAAATAAATCAGTCCATAAGATCCTTTCCACTTTCCTTATTTTATCACTGAGCTCTGAAATGGCTGAACTACACAATTTACACTTCATAATAATACTTAGCATTTATACAGTGCTTTCTATCTTCAAGAAGCTTTATAAATACTAGCTAATTAGTCCAGTTAACTTTAAAACACTCTTCCAATAATAATTCCAAACTAAATAGCCATCCGAGGCCATAAGTTAGCCCTTAAATAGACTTCCTCTGGCTTGACTAAAGCAAAACGAAACAAAAAATAGACTGAATCCCAGTCCTTTCTGGTCATGTAACTTCTTTGTCATTTCATCCACCCGTCTTCTCTATTTAGATTGCACTCCTTTAAGGTCTGATACTTCTTATATAGAATGGGTGGTGGACTTTTAGCCATTTTTTTGCACTTTCTATGCTGGTCCTGGGTGGGGTGGGTGTGAAGTGGATATCCTACATAAACTAGAAGAGCATCAGGATTGACCTACTTATGCGTGATCCCAGTGACTCAAAGGGCCAGAATTGTAGCCATGGAGAGGAGAGAGAGACAGCTTAAAACTGCTACTTCAGTTCTGTTACATTGGAGGATGCCTCTGACTTTCATATATTCATAGATTCATAGATGCTAGGGTTGGAAGGGACCTCATAGATCATCGAGTCTGACCCCCTGCATAGGCAGGAAAGAGTGCTGGGTTTAGATGACCCCAGCTAGATGCTTATCTAACCTTCTTTTGAAGACCCCCAGGGTAGGGGAGAGCACCACCTCCCTTGGGAGCCCGTTCCAGACCTTGGCCACTCCAACTGTGAAGAAGTTCTTCCTAATGTCCAATCTAAATCTGCTCTCTGCTAGCTTGTGGCCATTATTTCTTGTAACCCCCAGGGGTGCCTTGGTGAGTAAAACCTCACCAATTCCCTTCTGTGCCCCCATGATGAACTTATAGGTAGCCGCAAGTTCGCCTCTCAACCTTCTCTTGTGGAGGCTGAAGAGGTCCAGGTGCCCCAGTCTCTCTTCATAGGGCTTGGCCTGCAAGCCCTTAACCATACGAGTGGCCCTTCTCTGGACCCTCTCCAGGTTATCCACATCCCTCTTGAAGTGCGGCACCCAAAACTGCACGCAGTAGTCCAACTGCGGTCTGACCAGCGCCCGATAGAGGGGAAGTATCACCTCCTTGGATCTGTTCGTCATGCAAGCACTTGGGACAGTCCTCCTATGACCAGCTATGTGGGTCCCCTTCACCAAGAATGGGACACAGTAGGATACTTATCAAGTCCTTCTGAAATAAAAAGGAATTGGCCAAGACTCTGTCACGTCTGTTCTTTTTTCAGCACAACTGGGGATGGTGCAGAGGAGATAGGCTGGCTATAAAGCTCCTTTATGTGCCACCCCGAAAGTGTCCTGGTTGGGAACTGTTCTGCTTAGCACCAGCAGTTAAGACTTTTAGCAGTCATTCTGGGACATGTTTCTTCTGGGACATTTCCCCAAGTACAGACCTTTTGGAAGAAGCGCATTGAGCAGGGACTATATCAATCTCCTCTATCTAAATATCAACAAGCTCACTGAAGGCCTCTTTCTTCACTTCCTCAAATCATATACAACCATTTACACAAGTACAAAGCACAGGAACGGTTCTGCATCATATTGGCAGGCAGGGTTCTTTGGGTAAATCTGGTATCTTTTAGACCAACTAAAATAGTTGGAAAAATTCTTCTTTGCACACTTTCAGGTACAAACACCCTTCATCAGGCTGAGGAAGCATCTGCAGTTGGTCTGTGCTCTTCCTATGAATTGTATGGCAATTTTCCTCTCACTTAAACCCATTATAGCCCTCCTATGCTCATTTTGCAGAGTGACACTGCACAACGGGCATGGAAAACTATGTCCCCACTTATATATGGAAGAAGTCTAAAAGCTATCTACCCACTTCTTTAATTTGAGATACGTTCTGATTGTGAATTCAATGAAGAGCCTTTCCTCTTAATATTCTGTGATGGGAAGCATTCTGTACCATAAATAGGATGTCTTGAGAAAGGTTAGATTGGATGCAGGCTGTCTCGGCTTGTCTTCTCATAAAAGATACCTTTTCTCTGTCGGAGACTTTTAATGAAACAGCAAACTATAAAGTAAAATTAACCAGTGTTCTTTACCCAAATAGGGGCAATTGTCCTTTACCCAACGATACAAATGGATCTGGCTACAGTAAATGCATGACAACGGGTATTTTCAGATGGCAGGTACAGTGATGATGGTCTGCTCTCTTTTTGACCTTGAGCTGGAGCCCCTATTTGAAGAGATTTCAACCCCAGTGTCTTCTCTGATGTAACTTTGTAGAAGCTCCCAAACTCACCTCCATTCTCCCTTCAGGCTTACAGTGAACAGCAAGTCTGAAATACTGTCATAAATCACAGCTCGGAGCTGCTGGAGGAATTTAAAGCACTCTGAGCATGGGCACCCAGGGAAACATTACCATGCTGTTGAACCCATAACGTAACACTCGCCATGAGATCACCGCACCAGGACTGCCTCCGCTTGAACATGGTCTTCTTGAATATTTCTCAGGCATGCACATTTCTGAGGTGCTTGTGTGCATGTGCGGGGCGGGGGAGACAATGAAGACGGCATTATGTCCAAATATCAGTTCTTGAGTCTTATAGAAAAGTGAAGTGGAGGGGATACTTAAAAACATGATCCATGTATTAGATCAACATGAATAGATACACTTCAGAGAGAAAAATCCTCACAAATATTTTCTCATGCCCATATGTATTTCAGACAGTTAAGATTTAGTCGTTAATATTTTGAGACTCAGGGGACACCTAAACTTTGATTCTTTTCTAAGGGTGTAATGAGATCATGGAAGTGGAGGAATTGAGCTTCTCTCATTTAAAACAAAAGAGAGAGAGAAAGAGAGAGAGAGATTGCTTCACTCCTGGGATCTGATGGGAAAAGTATAAGGAAACAAATCTTTTGGCTTAATAGCATTTCTTATAAAGGCTGCATTGGAAGTATGTGTAGAACAAGGGATACATATAGTATAGTGCAATAGGCTCCAACAACCAGATACTAAGTGGGTGTCAATCAACATAGATCCTCCAAATTAATTCCTCTTTATACCAGTTGAGAGCCTGGCTAAAGTTTTAGAGTTTAAAGATGAAGTGTCCGAGATGTCAAAGTTGAGACTGAACTATCCTTAAACAGGAGAACTGGAGAAATATTGCAGGCCTCAGCAGCACCTAAGTACTAAAGTACTGGAAGTACTAAAGCACGGTGCAGTAATTGCTGGTACTGTGCTGTACGTGCGGCACATGGTTATTTTTAGCAGCTACTTCATCATAGCAGCGTGCTATCATGAATGTTGCATGCACCCAGAGGTTGGGGAGGCATGGTAAGCTCCTGCAGGCGGTGGTGGCACTTTCGGCGGTGGGGTGGGGGCGGTGGGGAGCTCTGACCAGAGGTCAGTGACCATCTGCAGATGCCACTGGCAGCATCAATGGAGGCCAGCAGTGATCATGGACTGCCCGCAGATGCCGCCGGCAGTATCAGTGGTGAGGCTGGGGTCGGGGTGGTGGTGAACGGTGACTGCCCGCTGGTGCCACCGGCAGTGTCGGCGGCATATTCTTGCAGGGGTTGCACCACCACGCTCAGGGGGTGCACATGCACCTGCGTGCACCCCCTATACATTGCCAATGAGTGCTATAATGGGAGAGTGCACCACTACAGCAAAGTATCCTGCTTGTCATGTGTACACACTGATGGGCACTATGTCGCCTTAGTGTCTTGCTACAGCGGCCTAGTATCACATGTAGATGTGCCCTAGCACTACTTAAGGGTAAAGGTAGTCCACCCATCAGTTTCTCCTGGACAGATAATGGAATAGACACATATAGACATAGAAATGCCCGACACCATAACACCAGAACAGGTTACTAAGGGCATCCACCTGCTGAATTACTCATAACTTCTTTTTTTTAAGAGCAATTTCCACAAATATCTGTCAGAAACAGTCTAGGTAGATCTGATCCTGCCTCCAAGTGGAGGAATGCACTTGAGATCCCTTTTCTATTATTTTATGGCAGGACTAGAAGGGATAGTCCAGTATTTTGAAATCACAGACAACCACATCATATAATCCTTCTCATAAATATATTAAGAAGAGAAACTGCTGCTTTGATCTATGGAGTTATGCTGATAGACACAGGCCTGCACCAAATTAACAGTAGGAATGGAAATAAAATAGGTATATCAAGAGGGCAGGATATAATGAGCAGGGGTCTCATTTGGCATTCAGGTCCAACATTTTCAGGACATTAAAATAACTCTCAAAAACTGAAATAAGTCACAGAAATGAGATGGAACTAGACTAAGTCCTCGGGAAAGCAGTAGCAAAATGTCTCAATGAGGAGGTGGTACTAGAATAGTGCAAAAGAAATTAAGTGGCACTAACATATGGCTTCAGAAATGAGTGTCACTCATACCATCCCATTAAAATCAGGTCTTCAGTGATGTGTCAGGAAGTCAAACTGAAAGAAGGATTGCCTGAGGAGATAAACTGGTGTGGATAAGAGAGCTAATACAAATCTCTATCTAAAGCTAGAAAGAAATTTAAACCATCTAAAAAAGTTTAGCTAAAGTTTTTTTGTCTTCATGTTTGTGCTTCTCTCTCTACCCTTTTTTTTTGTTTAAACTTGAAGCAAAGCTATTAACGTTACCAGGCAAAGGCCATCCTTACAGTATTTCTGATTCAGCTGATACAGGAGTTAATGAGAATCTCGTGTTATTTCACACACCTGGGCTGCAAATCGTGATGCCTGTTGAAAAGCCTAAAAGAATCCACACTTATTTTTGGAAAGCATGTCTAAAATTGTTCATTTCCTTTCAAATAAATTAATAAACTTTTCATGTTGCATCAATGTTGGCAAAAAATATGCGATGTGACCATTGTTTAAAAAAAATTGGGAAACCTATTGAAGTTGCACAGTTGGTATGGTCTTACTACCTGGTTAGTCTCACTCTGGCACAATCTTCCTTTTGACATGTGGCAAGTGCTCATGAGATTTTTTTTTTCTTCTTGCTTTTTTGTTTGTTTTTATTTTCTTTTTTTTAAATAAAACTCATCAAATGCCAGACTCCGAAACATTTAGCTTTGTGTTACTCATTTGCTTTAGAAGACATGACCAAGAAAAAGATTGAGGTAAAATGTAGTTCTTAATTTTTTAGCTTTTAACAAAATAACCTTTAGATTATCCCCTTAAGTTATGTATATACATGAAATAATCATTCCTTAGCAGTGTAATACTCAGGTAATTTATTGCCTACAGTCTTCGCTTCTTATCAAGATATCATGGGCTCCAAGCCAGTCTGGTAGATGGGAGAGTTTGGTTGAAGAAGTGGCTGCTTCTTCAAATGAGCTCCATTTCTCCATGCTTTCTGCAACTGCTGAATCTCTTAGCAATTCATAGCCACCAAAGATGTTAGTCTGCTTTGCCCACTTCAGTCCAGAAATTGGTGGAGTTTTGTCTGGCATCAGATCTGAGCTTGTTCAAAATAGCAGCCATGCGAGTGGGGAGCACAAAGCTCACTGAGATGCTCCCTTCCAGGTGACAGGCTAAATGCAATGAGCTTTTAGCTTAGCTCAGGTCACTGTCCAGGTGGAAATTAAACAGCATTTAGTGCTATTAAAAGGAAAAAGAACTACAGTTCAATTTGCATTCCCATCCATTATTTCCACTGTCACTTAAAGGGATTCTAACATTCAAAAATGTGTATGAGTTACTTTAGGAAGCACGATGCTATTATAGTAGCTTTATACATTCATCACAATATTACCTTTTAGATGTAAAAGTGCTTTGATGGCGTTGGAGTAGAAAATGTGTTTGGTACCTAAAGCCATGTTCTTTGCTATGTTATTAAAAGTCTTTGGTCGAAGCTTGCACAATCATCAGTATGCTAGTGGACAAACACAGAGGATATGGAGGGAAGACTTGGCTCTACTTTACTTAGGACCTTTAGGGGTCTGTCATGGGCACTCTTGTACCTGAACCACTTAGAGTTAAAGGAGATGGAGGGGAATAAATCGTGCTTCAGCCCATGCAAAGAGGATGAAAATCTCCTCTCACCTTTGCTTAGTAGGCGAGCCAAAAACCTTGCACGCACTCATAAAAACAACAGATAAGCACACCAGATGGTGCTGTTTTTAGCTCTAGGTCAGTAGAGGTATATTGTGTATCAGAGCTATATTCTGTGCACCATTTTTAGCGAGGTTACATGTTACAGTAATAATTCAACACAGCTGCTTCTTCTATTGCAGCCTTCATTCAAAGTATTACACAAATGCTCTACAGCAGGAAACCATATGGAGTGGAAAAGGATTTAAATCAAATAAATAAAATAATAACTGAAGGCACTTATATTGCAAATAGTTCACTGCAGCTGTTTATTCGGAGATAGCCAAAATCAGAATCTGGCCTTCAAATATTATGTCTATCCCCATGAACCAGGGATAAGCATAAGTTAGTTTGCCAAGCAGTGGAACTCCCTACCTTGGTTATGGTCATAAGAAACTCTTTTTATTTAACTGGGAAAAGAAATAAATAGATTCCCCATCCCATCCTCCTCCTCTCTACAAGTACATATTGCCTTAGTACATGGGGTTTTATCACTGGCTAACAGGGAACATTTTTGTTGGAGCGCTCTTTAAATACTGGTAGCACATCACTGTGTTGTTATATTCCCAGCATCTTCTGTGTTTAAGGCTCAGTTAAAAGGCTATAAAACCCTAGCTACATGGGACAATTCCCTGTTGCATACTGGTTTCTGGAATTAAACCATTGTCTGCTGTGTGACTACGCTCTCTGCTTTGCTGCTTCTGTTTGAAACACATGTATAAGGCAACGAACACTTTTCCCCTCTTCCATAAGTTGATGCAGTTACATATATGCTGATACAACTTCCAAAACAGATTGAAAGTGATGTGGTACATAAAATGAGTGCAACATGCACAAGGAGCAACTTCCAGCTGAGACAAGTTTGGCACAGTGCCTATGGTTCAGCTAGCTGGAGTCTCCATGTCGGCTGAGATGTTAAGGACCTATGGTGTCCACACCTGGTAGAATTGCTTCCAGTGGTCTAGAAAGGTTACCATTGGAGAGCTAACTGTGGCAATGTATAGGTCTCTACTTTGGCCACTCCAGCTGTTGGATGATAATATTCATTGAACTGTTAACCCAGAGAATACTAATGATGGCCATGCATGGAAATAAAGCATATACTCTTTTCCCTGCAGAGAGGTCATACCTAGTTCAAAACTATCTCCTCTCAAAGGCTGTGTCCCATAGCATTTCCTTGGATCAAGAAGACCTCTTTGTTATGCACCTCAACATCTCAGGTGAAACCAGGTCACAAGTGAAACCATCCCCACAAGTGAGGATGCACATTATGGCCGAGATATTCCAAAACTAGACCCCAAAATTAACCTACTCAACATGTGCTCTTATTTTCAAAAGGTTGAGCACTCTGCAACTAACTTTGGCCCCACAAGGACTTCATTATTTTGTTGCCTAATTATGATTGAAGGAAATTAGTTTGGGGCACCTAATTTAGAAAAGTGTCACTCTGTCAGGAGAATAGTAAATATTGGATGCTTTCATTTCTGGAAACTACTGCAATGGATTCAGTAGCAAAGAGGCTTCAAAGAGGCTAGTTTTCAAGGGAAGTATTCTTCCCAACCTTTCCACTGGGTGAAAAAATATTGATTTTACCCAAGAGGCAAGGATTTGTGGGGGTAACATCTTTTATTGGGCCACCTGTAGGGTTAGGAGAGAGATTAGACAAGTTTTGGGGCATAGATTGCCATTCTTCAGGTCTGGGAAAGGATCAGGCACATCTTAAGCTAAATAACAAGTAGAAGAATAGCATGTGCTTAAGTCCATGTGCCAGTAAATGAGCTGAAGGAATGGGGGAGGGCCATAAAGTACAGCAAAGAAATGTTATAAGGCATGGCTTCAAAACAAGAGAAGTGTAGTATATTTCTCCCAAATCCTTGGTTTTCCATTGCTCTTTCTATTTTATTCAACCTGACTTAGAATATTTTGCTTCACAAACTTACTGAAAATATTTTGGTTGGGTTCAGTTGAACAAAACATTGAATTGCACTCTCTGTGGGATGTCCCGGGGAGGAGGCGGGGGAAAGGCGGAAATCAGGGCAACCATCCCGGGCCAGGCAAAGTAGCTGCAACCCCTCCTGCAGGGCCAGCCTAGTGCTGTTGACTCTGGGCCACCGCTGCTACCACTGATGGCTTCGTGTCCAGCTGCTCACCACTGCCCTGCCCCACCACCACTGCCACCACCACCAGCTTCTTCGCATTCGGGCCCCACACAGGCTGATTTGCTCCAGGCCTAGGGTCACCTCTGACTGTCTGTAGTGCCTTGGAGTTGAGGCTTCAGTCCTATCATCTCCTAGGGACCAAGATTCCTGGTCCACTACATATCCAATAATGCAGTGCTCTGCTTCTCTTCTGACAGGGTGTAATAGAGTGGTCAGCCCCTTTAAGGAGGAACAGTCAGCCCTGTTAGAAAGCCCAGGGGTATTTGGATAATGAAGGAGTGTCCCACTGGGAGCTTTCAAACTCCCAAAAGAGAAAGCAAGGAAGAAAAGGAAGCCAGCTATGAAGGGAAAAGTTTGCTGCAAGGAAGAGTCAGGCTGCTGAGCTGGGACCACAGCAGAAAGGGGCTCCCTTTCTAGTGCCCTTAAGAGGACAGAGAGATGTTGTTTATTAAAAGACTGAACTTGGTTTTGGAGAACTGGCTGAAGAGCTCCTCAAGGAGCAAATTCTTTTGCAAAAGCCAGGAGGCTAAGTGCACCATAGAGAAGAAGTCTGGATAGGACTTTCCATAGGAAAGAACAAAGGACCATAACATATCCCAAAAGTCAATACACCAAAAAGAACGACAGATTAATGTTAAAATGACCCAAACAAGTATGGTTGTGTTTGTGTGATTTTGTAGCTGTCATGGTCCATGAATTATGAGAGCCAAGGATACCAAACACACATTTGAGTTGTTCCATAAACCAAAATGAAACATTTCAGTTTTCAGAGGGTTAAAATGTTCCCATAGAAGTATTGCAATAAAGCATCTAGATATTTGCAAATCACTATTTTTAGGATTTTCTGTTCCATAGACAATTTCACAGTTTCGATTTTTTTTGTCTCATTCAGACTGAAAAATAATATTAAAATTCCAAAATTCCCTATATGATGTAAGGGCAGGATTTTGCTCAACTGTATTTCCCACTCCTGAAGTAAGTCCAATGATCATATGTCCAAATACAGCTAATGATTTAGAGCTCTACCACATTTTTACTGAAAAAATACATATTTTTATTGGAAAATATAGATTAATTAAATCCAGTATTTTTAATAGAAAAGCATAAATTTTGTTTAAAAAAAATCTTTCAGGGAGAACAAAAGGGGGGGGGGGAGGGTGGAATCTCATTCCAAGTCAAAACCAAATGATTTTCTTTACTTCAAAAATATTCTCTCAAAATGGAGGAACATATTCTGAAATATCAAAGCAGTTTGATCAAAATAGAAATAGTTTCTATTTTAATTTTTCTTATTAGAAACTTTTCCAAAATTTTCATTTTGCATCAATTCTTGATATGGCAAATTTTCATGCCTTTTCAGAAAGGGAAGTAATTCTGAAGTTAAAATTTAGTGCACACAAAATATTCTGTATTTGATATAACTTTAATCACATTGTGGTATAACACAGCTCCTACAGCAGATCCTCAAATATTGTGTAGTTTATAGTCATTCCACATGAAGGAAAGGCTATAATTTACATCATGTTACCACGTGTATTCATGGATTAAAAAGTGACTGGTGTAGCTTGTTGCTACCTTGGTGCTCTCTTTTCTGCAAGATTTTTTTTTCAAGGAATGAGGCTCCACATTGACTGGACTGCCTTGAGCTCCTTGGGTGCCTGTAGACATGCCGGGAAGCTGCTCCTACCTGCTGTAATTACAACACATCAGAGCAGACTCAATTAATTCAGCATGCTCCAGCCAACCTCCACATCTCATGTATCAGCATCTCTGTGCTTCAACATGGCAGTGGGGATTGGGGCACTTTAATTAAGCTTGTTCGCTTTTGGAGCTGCTCTAATTAAAGTGCCCACTACATCCCATCCCCCCACCCCTGTCTCCTTCCCCTTCCCAGAGCACATGTAAAAACGCCCATTAGGTCTAACTAACTTATAGCAAGTAACAACACTGCATTAATGATTATCCAGGAACTGGGAATCTCTTCTGAGAGGGTCTAAGTTCCTTAGCTCTCATTCTCTTCAAGGCAAACTAATAATCAGTACTGTATGAAATTAGGGTGGTCTTACAGGTTACCTTGAAACAATCATAAAGACACTTAAAATGGGAGCATTCACTCATCCGAGTGTGTCAACCCATGCTAAGTGCCACCCAAACAGTTTAAAGTTATGCAAATTCAAGCAAGGGTTAACTTTGATACATTTTAACCAGGGTTGTTCTATGATATTGTTAGTCAGCTCCAGGGAGATAAATACTCTTTTCATTCCTCCAGCGTCCCAAAATACACCATTCACAGGCCTTCCTACTCCTTTGCTCCATAGGCAAACTTTCAATTCTCCTGAACTCACGGAGGTGGTGCTGGCCCCAAGACAGCACCCCCTTCTACCCTTAGGGGTAGGGGCAGCTGTGAGCACCCAGGTGTATGTAACTCACCAGTTTACCCTTGCTCTAACACCCCCATGCACTTGGCTGGCTGTTTGTGCAAGGGGAGTGGTTAAAAAGCTAATTAACCACTAATAAGCATGGGCAATGGACTTTTAGCCTGGTCAACCACCTCTCTCATCACCCACCCACCTCTCTTCATTGCTGTAGCCACTGAACTATGGTGCAATTTCTCCACCCCCAGGGTATTCATTTGAACTGAACTGCAATTCGTTTGAAATGGATCTGTCAGCACCCCCCTGATCCACCCCATACCGCAGTCTCACTGGGTCTCAGCTTTGCTCTGGTGTGAGTGCTAACCCAGCTCCCCCCAACCCAATCCCAATTCAGTGAAACACTTGCAAGATATTGGTCCATTATTTATTATTAGTAGTAGTATTTATTTTTCACTACCTTCTCTTTACTTCTCCTGCTCCCCCATCCTGTTCCCTAAAACTGTACTTTTTTCAATACTTTCCCCCTCCCACCCATGGCTCTAGCTGGCTCCTGAGTAAAGGAAGCCACGTGGTGGCTATGAGCTACATGGCACCCTCTCCCCTCCCCTCTCTCCATAGGAGGGATTGAGTCCTAGCTCTTGTCTATGGCCCTGCTCTCTAGTCCTTCTAGTGGCAAGACACAGTTGTGCATTGACCCTTAACCAGTGATTGCTCTGAAACTCTTCTAACTTCAGAATGGCAACATATTCCACAAATTTGAAATGTTTTCAAAATAATCTTTAACAGCACCTTTAGTCCTAGCTGCAAAACACTTTTCTGATTTATACGGTAGAAATATATTCAAGAGGGTTCCTTGTTACATAACTAGACACTGGGTGTGTCTACACATGGTATTAATATGAAGCAATACACTCTGGTGCATATTGTGCTGGACTTTATTACTCCTGGGCACACTAGTTGAACGTGCACCTGGGACTGCAGCATGTTGAGCTGGGGCAGAGCAGCCCTAGCTGGCCAGGTGCCTGGAAAGTCAGCCTGCCAGCCTGGGGCTGTTCTGACTTGGTTCAATGTGTTGTGGAGGTGCTGCTTAGGGCACGAGGGAGCTTCAGTGTTCGGCTAGTCGGCAGGCAGCCCCTGCACTGAAGCACCCTCCTGCCCCCACCAGCCATGTCAGCATCCACACGTGCAGTGCTGTTCATGAAAAAAAAACTCTGCAGCAGGATAGCATTTGTAAATATTATTAGTTTATTAGTTTCCTGCACCGTAATAGGGCCACAGGTGTAGACCCCGAGATCTTTGCTGCAGGTGTAATTAGGAAACTCTGCAGTAAACGCCTCATATAGATGTGCCCACTGGCTCTTAGAAAAGGCACACGTGACTAATTCATGTGTGATGAATGCAAAACATTTAACAGCAGTCCACTGCGCAGCTTAAACTTCAGAAAGGTCCAGATTGGAGGGAAAGATTTTTCCCTCTGATCCCACATGAACCTACATTTCCAAGCTGCTTGTTAAAGAGAATCATGATAGCTGTGTAACTGCTTTTGAAAGAGATAAATATGGAGGTGGAAGAAGAGCTATTTAGTAGGTTTGCAAAATTCTAAGAATCCATTTGCTAGGGGCAAGTAATTTTAGTGTGAGATCAGGAAAATAGCAATGATTTTTTCCCCCTCCATATCATAGGTAAGCACTAGAGGTCAAGCAGTATATTTTTGTTCACTGGGCTAGTTTGCCATGATGAATTAGAATGATGAAACACGATCTAATGACATACAAGTCAGACATGGAAAATCTGGGGCAACAGAAATAAATGCTTCCTTCCTATGAGTTAAGAAATGCTTCCTCAGTATTAGATCGTGGAATTCCTTTTGATGCAAGCAACTGAAATCCCACAAATTAAAACCTTTTGTATTAGCGTCAAAGTCCAAAATTGGGATCTTACTTTACGGGTATCAAGTGCCAGGTTTTACATTTGCTGTACCGGAGACAACATGCATACGGCACAAAACTTGATTTGATATCTGCATATTCATCAATTATAATGAATACCAGTTGAAAAATGCTTATAGAATTCCATGAAAATGTTTCAAGGCAAAAATGGGTATTTAGGAGAAAAAAAAAAAAAATTAACATTCTCCAGTTTGCCCTGCAAAAAAAGTCTTAGTTTTCAGTTGGGGGGGGAGGGGGAAGGTAACCAACTTTTTACTCTTGGTTTATACTTTCAAGAAGAAAAAAGAAAAGAGAGAAACCACCAGGTGAAAATAAAAGAAAATGTCAATCAAAATGGAAATGTTTTGTGAGTTTTCTTAAAGTAACATTTTTAATCTAAATATTGTTTAGGCAAAAAAAAAATTCTGACAGGGCCTAGATACAAAGGTCTTAGAAGCATTGAAAGTCCTAAAATCTAGGTACCTTGATATGGAATAATAACCCAGGTTTGTAAGGTTTAAAAGCTTAGGGCAGTGATTCTCAACCTGGGTGTGTGGCACCCTAGGGTGCCTTGAGATCCTTTTAAAGGTGTCATAGGGTGCCGCTCAATATTAGCACTGTTAGGTGTGCAAGCACCTACATATCACTCAGACGATAAACTGAAAGATTTCCAATAGGAATCTATAGCGTCAAAATAATTTTGCCCTTCTGTGGACTTTCTGACTTCTTGGAAACAGAAAAATTACTCTATTATTTTTCTGTGGTCAAAAAAACAAGTGAAAGCTTAGTGCTGGGATTTTCTCAGAGGTGCCTGGAGTCTAAGAAACCTTGAGAACCAGAGGCCTAGGATCCTTGTGCAGTCCATGGAGACGATGAAGTCCTTTCGAAGAATGATCTAGTTTGGCCGAGTTTAGATGACTAACCTCTCTACACAGAGAATAGAGACAAACAGGCATCGCCCCAGGATAATTCAGAAAGCTCAGCTACAGCTAGAGGTAGCCAGCAGGAAACAGTAAGCCCAGGGGTGCACTTGAATTCTTGTCCTCAGTGTATGCATATACCAAGGCAGCAGTGTATTTCAGCTTGATTGTTCCCAAATAACCCCCCTGACATCTGCTACTACTTAAATGCTCCAAATCTGGATATATATTTTGTATATTTTTGTATTCAGATAGATATTTGGGAGATTACAGTGGATCATAATATATGAATATAAGTTAATTGAATATGAATACTTTTGTTGCAAAAAAAAAAAATGTCAACATATTGAGTTGTTTCAGCAGGGAATATTTTGCAAATAAAGAGAAGCAATTTTTCCTACTCTATTCAATACTGGTGAGGTCTCACCTGAAGTACTCTGTCCAGAAAAATGATTAGGGGCCTGGGAAGAAAGACTTTTTTAGAAAGGCTGAGGGTGATTTAGTCCAAAGACAAGAAGACTGTGGGGGGATTTGATGAGAGTCTTCAAATACCTGAAGGGCAATTATAGGGAGGATGGAGATGAGCTTTTCTCTGTGGCTGTAAGGGACTGGACTAGAAACAATGACTTCAAATTGGGTTGAAGATGAGAAGGGACTTTCCGACTATGAGAATGGTCAAGCAGTGGAGCAGGCTGCCTAGAGAAGTTGTGGCATCTCCATCCTTGGAAGTTTTCAAGAGTAGGTTAGAAAGATCATCGACTATGATGGTTTATTCAGGGATGATCCTATCTGCAGCAAGGCATGGAGTAGATACTTGAGAGGTCCCTCCTAGCCCTACTCTCCTCTGATCTATACGCCAGCATTGTCCTCAGAAGCCACTTTCATGAGCAATGGAGACAGAGGTCCACCTGACTATGTTGGGGCATCCACAGAGAAACCTCACCACCTCACTTCTGGGTTTGGAACATGGCATTGGGAGTGGGTTTGAGCGTTTGGGGTGTGCCTCAGCCAGGACACACTGTTGATGAAGAAGAAATGAGCCCTGAGACACCTGACTCAGGCGGGATGCTAAGAATTTCAGTTTGCTGCCAGTCCTAAAAAGGCCAACGCCACCTAGAAGATCAAGGAGACTTTACCCACTATCCTAATGGTTAGAGAGTTCTGGGGTTGCTTTCCCTGAGGAGATTGCAAACCTCTACTCCTGTTTCCCAAAAGGGAACATGAACCGCTGGGTGAAGGGACTTGTCATCCTTCCCATGGAAGGCAGGTCACTGGGCAGCTGAGCATACAAGAGTCCCAGGGTCCGAAGGAAAAGAGAGCCTTCCTCTGCTCCTTTGCTCTCCTCTCTCATGCCAGTGGGCTGGTGGAATCACACACTCCTGAAAAAATGAGGAAGAAGGTTCAAATCCTTCAAAATAAAGTGGAGTCTAGACTTCCTCTTCCTTGGCTAGTGCTCTAGCTACTAGACTCTTTGGGGGGGCAGTGTGTTGCATTAAATCCTCTGTACTGTCAAGATGAATTTAGCAGAAGGAAGGTGCACTCAAAGCAAGTCTAAAGGACCTCCAGGCCCTCCTAGACATATGGGCACTTCCCCGGCATCAAAGTATGTCGCAAGAGAAGTTAGCCAGGAATTCGGCACCTGAGTTAACAAAATGGATCGCTTCTCAGAACACCAGGCCACTTTTGGGTACCAAGGAAGTCTAAGCCAAGGGAAATTTGCCATGAAAATATTGTGGAGCAAAGCCAACTGGATTGTTTTTTGGAAGCAAATAGTCCCATTCAGGCAGCTCCAAGTTCAAACTGGGCCTGGCCCTAGGTCTAGAAATAGAGAAAACTATTAAGATAGATAAGAAGACTCATAGCTCTGCTCCAACGTGTCTGTGTATGATTCTCAAACACTGCTTCATTTCATGAGGAGGAACAGTCTATTTTTGTACATCACTTCTGGGAGCAATCATCAGCTCCCTATTCCTTCAAATCATCACTCACATGCTCTGTTCACTTGATTTTTACTCTTTGGATAGCTAAGTTATATATCTTTAATGAACTCGGATGAGCTGTAGTGTGTCAAATAGCCCATGCTGGAGGAAAAGCATGTAGCGTGTTTGACCATTTCTTCATACAATGAGAAGTAAAATATAAAATGCACCAGCTCAGTGGACTCAGAAAGAAACTTTTGCTGTACAGTTCAAACTTGTTCAAGATATTGCAGAATTCACAGGCCTTTCAAGAGTCTCTTTAATTCTCTCCCTAAGCTTTCACATTATGCCCCCCGTCCCAATCCCAGGTCATTCTCAATCTTTTTCTTCTTTTTTAACATATCGATGATCTCAATTTGTGATGGGAATGACAGTTCAAGAGAAATACTTGTTATTGTGCAGCGTGCATCTCTGTGCTTGTAAGTAGCTCCCTACAACAGTGAACAATTGCAGAGTTCAAATCAGGTGAACCATGATGCACATATTTTGCTCTGGGATTTATTGAAGACATCCTCACCTTGTGTCCTGCACAGCTGGGCTGCAGCTGCTGCAGGATTGATGGAGTCGTCGCATCATTGTGCACACACCTTCGGTACACCTAATGATTGCTTCTTAATCCTTGCAATGCCCTTTTGTGTAGAGTCTCAGACATGGCATTTTCTAGCTCTTCAAAGGAGAGGTGCTGTCTTGAATGCCTCTACATGGCTCTACCGGAGAAAGTGCGTACTGCAGATCTCACTTACTCTCATCTTGAACAATCCTTTTTTGGCAGCCAGATGCTGGGGATAAATTGGAAAGATGTTTCTAATGAAGTAATCCTGTCACAGATAGAAATGCTGGGTGCCTGTAGACGTGCCGTGACACTGTATTCGACACTGCATCAGAGCAGACTTGATTAATCGAGTTAATCAGTGTGCTCCAGCAGACCCCAAGTCTCATGTATTCAGTGTCTCCACACTTCAAAATGGCAGCTTGGGCACTTTAACTAAAGCTCATCAAACAAGCTTTAGTTAAAGCACCCCCATCACCATTTTGAAGTGTGGGATGCTGAATTCATGAGATGCTGTGGGTGCTTTAATTAGAGCAGCTAGTGGAGCCACTTTAATTAAAGCACCTCTCCCATCCCTGGAGCAGGTGTAAAGATGCCCTCTGTGTGCTACTGACTCCACATGGAGGTTCATTTATGTCATTCATGTAATCCAGTGGGTGGGCAGATGCACCAACATTAGTGTCCTCTTGCAAGCAAACACTCTGAGCACCGAGGCGATGATCATCCAACATCAGCTTTGCTGGGCCAGCCACATCCTATGGGTGTCTGACTCCAGACTCTCAAAGCAAGCTTTATCTTCTCATCTCAGTCAACGTATATACTCATTAGGAGGGTAGAGAAAGCCCTTCAAGAACACCCTCAACTTGGACAAATGCAACATTGATATCAACTCATGGGGGACTATCGCCCAGGACCGCCCCAAATGGAAGAAGAGTCTGCTGCAAAGATCTCAGTATTTTGAAATCTTATAATGGCCACAGGAGATGGAAACACGGGAGCGGCAGAAACAGCACATCACAGCCCAAACCAAGAACCCAGAGCCACCAACCCCACACAGAAACATGTGCCTGAGCTACAAGAGCATCTGTCGATTCTGGATAGGCTTCGTCAGCTATCTCTGGACCCACAGGTAAGAAAATCATGGAAGACAATCATTCTCCACTGCGAGGGGTTGCCAGTGATGGCTGATGATATTTATGTTTTTAATCTCTTCTTTTTTTCCCTAGATACTTCTTTCTTTAGTTTGGTGAAGCCCATCAGAGTGACAAGGAGATCATTTATGGGAAAATGTGTCTCTTTGCAGACATTTCTGCACCACTTAA
Organism: Alligator mississippiensis; assembly: GCF_030867095.1. Classification (NCBI taxonomy): domain Eukaryota; kingdom Metazoa; phylum Chordata; order Crocodylia; family Alligatoridae; genus Alligator; species Alligator mississippiensis. The sequence goes on from NC_081826.1 coordinate 295,091,425, forward strand.
GATCCACTCCAAATGCTTACATGGAAAGTTAAGTGATGCATTCGGGGAATTTCATTTTTAATTGAAGTCACCGACTTCAGGAGTAGCTGGCAGCGGTGTTCTCTGAGTTTTCAGCCAGCACTTCTGTCACAATCTTTATCTTGCCGTTGCCTATGCTTGTCTTTCTTCCTCATTGCCTCTGGTTAGGTGAGCCAACAGTGGAGACATCCTATTCCTCAGGGATCCTTTTCTTAGTACTGAGAAAAGTAAAAACCCATAGCCTGGATGGGTAATGTCTGTGGGGAACCAGATGCTCTGGTAGTTGAAGGTGTTTATAGATGAAGGTGTTGATAGATGAAGGTGCTTATAGGTAAAATAAGAATGTAAGAGAGTTATGCTGGCTGCGGTTTTTCGGATAGCAAGTTATGAGGGTCAGAGTCAATCAAAATGCAGAGATCTGCATACTATACAACCTGTTGAATTTGTCTCCCCTGGACTATTGCTTCTACTATGATATTCATGGAAAAGGGACTCATTCCTGCCTGATATCTTTTTGAAAGTGTGAACTGTTGTGATCTCAGGGCCTATTTCTAGGCCATTAAGGTAATAGGACTATGGCCACTAAGTTCAGTGGGCTCTGAGAGCAGTCAGAAAAGGAACACAACTCAGGCATTAGAAACACCTTCTCTAAGGATAAAAGTCTGCGGGGGAAAGAACAGCAGCCAAATTAACTGACCCTCACTTCTTTTAAGAGGGAGGAAAAAACGATAAAGCCAGAGATATTATACAAAGCTTTGCCTTCATTGTATGCTACAGTCTTCGAAAAGTCTTAAGTCTGGCATAGAGGGGAAAAAATCCACTTTAAAAGAGCATAAATGCAGTAGGTGACTATATTACTTAGTCTTCCTCAAGCCTAATTATCCAGAAATCTATAGTAATGCCGCACGTCTTAGGCTCTGAAGCCAATTGCTCTTACAGATTCTCCAGTTCAAAAGCTGACTGTACATTAACTTCTCTGGCTCTTCTCCTGTCAGGTTGTTTCTCTTCTCCTTTTCTCCTCATTCATTTCTCCTTTTATAGATACATTCTGTCTTCTACTCTTTGGCCTTCCAGCACCCGCTCCTTATTTTTTTCTTTAATGAAGATTATTTGTTGCCTGTATCCCAACTACTGGACAATTTAAGTTTAATAGACTTTCAAACTTTCTTCTGTAGAGACAGAAGTAGTTTTGTATTTGTTGTTTTTTTTTTTTTTATGAGATGACAGGAAAGAAGAATATTGCATTAATGAAGCAAGCAAATGTGTAATAAGAGAGCCAGTTGGATAGGAATAAATGAGTTATGTGCAAATATATGTGCATAATTTATGAGGATTGTTAAAAAGATAATCATATAATATTGCAAGCTCCGTGTCATTATTTTCCATAAAGACAAGGAGGAATAAAGCCAATTGTTTTCTGGTCTCGCATTCTCTTTATTGTATGATTGGGTCTGTGACTCATTTTGTGAAACAGAAAAGGACACCCTGGTACATAGCAATCAATTATGTTGGATCCCAGAGATCAACTTTTACTGAATAAAGAGCCACATGCTTGAGCTCGGTGGAAACAGGTTACAAGCAGACCCAGGCTGACCGCTCAGGCTGACCCTTCCAAGCGATGAGAACAACAGGGCAACAGCATGCCGCTTATCTTGAAAGAAAGCCAGGTTTGCTGTGAAGGAAATTAAAAAAAAATAAAATAAAAGGAGTGAAAAAGAGCAAGGTGAGAGATAAAACCATGTAGGATGCAGTCTGAATGTGGAAATAATATCTTGCACGCCTATGTTGTAGCCCCACCATTCTCAAATAATTTTACAAGCCATACAGTCTAGAGATGGACATAAATTATAGCATGGTAATAATATATCTGTATTGCTCAAGAATCCAGTGATCTTTAATATTGGAGTTTGAGGCTGGACCCTTGTCTTCTGTATGCAGGTAAAAACCCTTCTAGAATTGGAGAGTAACCTCCTTTGGTGTGAACTGCTTCGAGTGTTTATCAGCAGCACCATACACCTGGAGAGAAAGATGAAAATAATAGGGGAGAGCCCTAGCTATTGTTAATCAGTGCAGTCATTGGATGAAAATCTAGTCTAAGATTTCAGTGACATGCCTAACTCGGTATCCTGTCTCAGCCATGGGCAAGTAGTAAATGTTTTAGAGGGAGAACATATGTACAGGGCATGTTTAGTGCAATCTATCCCCTGACTTACCCCCCTGGGCATCAACTATCATTGTTTTAGGGATGTCAGAGGATCCTTTACTATTGTATTCAATAGCTCTTAATGGACCTTTCTTCCATGAATGTATCTAACCCCTTCAGGGGTGTAGGTTGTAAACCATATTGGTCTAAGGACATAGGCAGACAAGGTTCTTTGGGTGAATCTGAAATCTAATCCTTTCATAATAAGCGGTATGGTCAAAGCAGCTTTGCCTGGGGAGTCCTGAAGAAGGGCTCTATGCAATATGGGTGCGAAGGGCATGGTGACATTCATTAGCACAGTGGAAGGAGGTGTAATTATAAGAAAAGCAATGAGACACCCTTTCCTGAAGAGATGTTTCTTGACCTTTTCAGGTTGGCAACCCCTTCTTTGAAGTCAAGCATGCTTGTGAACCCCTTGTCTTTACAATATAAAAGAGTAAAAAATAAGATGAAAAACGGAACTCATAAAACTTGAAGGATTTTACCTCCCCAAGTAATTTGGGGAATATTATTTGCTTGGTCTCAAACCTGTCTTTTCTTTCCAGTTCTCAGCTGCTGTTAATATATTTATGCATGTATGTATTTGATTTCTATGCTACTTTTCCCAAAAGAAGTGCCACCTGTTGACTTCAACTGAGACTCTGATCCAGAACATATTACTAGGTGTATACAAATGTGAACTCATGGCCAAGAGTCAGAGTCACATTCGTAATATAGGCCCATATTCTTTTTATTTTTTAATTATGAAAAAATGTATGACATATTTTTATAATGTTGTTTCATCATGCCCTTCCCTAGCTCTCCCTTCCTTGTTCCTCCCAAATACTAACCTTTTACAGATTTTCCCTCTTCTCTCTAAACATTTGTTCTATGAGATGGAAGGCAGTTCTCATGGTTTGCAGAGAAATGAGTTAGAAATTGGAATATGGAAAAAAAGAAAAAGACGTTTTAAAGCCCTTTACTAGAGTACCGGGTGCCCTAATTTCTAGGGTCAAAGCTTTTGCAGTTTTAGAAATACCTTTGTGAAGTGGACTTTTAGTTACATCAGTAGCCATTAAACTAAGCTCAGCAGATTTCAGATCAGCATACCATTAGCAAACAATGCAGAGCCAGCTCAGCCAGAAAAATGAATATATACATTTTTCTTTGCTTTCTTCCATTGCAGAAAAAAAATGGAAAAGATTTTATAAGCCAGTTGGACTGGCCTTTGTGAAGAGAATTAACGGAAGGAGAAAAATATTAGAAGGTTTCTGAAGTGAACACTGGAGCGGAGTCAAATATCTCATATTGTGAAATCTTTTTCATGTGCCTTTGCCTATTGCCATTATACTTTCTTTTAGTGTGGGATGTATTCATTCATTCCTTCCCCCCCCCCCCCACCTTTTTAATGGCTTGTCTTAAAAGTATGAGCGGATCTACATCCAGTGCCAATTCGTACAGAACACTGACTTCAGGGAAACTATGCTGATTTACAATAGCAGAATAGCTGGCAAGTATTTCTTATAAAGCCCGAATTGAAAAGTGCTGAGCTGCTGTCAGCTGGAGAAAAGGCTTCTTGGCAAATCCCAGGATTGGGCCTATCCCTTCTTTAGGATTTTGTGTGCTGATGATGTGTAAAAGATAACGGTCTGTAACAAAGATTGCAACAGGCCTCTATTCTTTGCCTCTATAACTGTTCACTTACAAATGCCCCCTTGTATCACATATGTGGGATGAGATCCTAGGTTCTTCCCTCCAGGCTCCTAACTTTTGGAGACACCTATCATCAAACACCAGAGGATCAACTTTAATTTGTAGAATTAGCTTAAAATTTCATTCAGGACTTCTGTCACCTTCCATTAGCTTGCACCCCATCTACAGGAACACTTCTCCCTTTCCTTATTACCCTTCTTTCTTCATCTCATGTTTGTCTCCCTACTTTTTCACACACTCTCCTCAGTGTCAGTGGGTTGCCTAGCCTACCGGCTTCTGCAGGTGGACTTCGTGCCTTGAGGAGTTTTCAGCTAGGTCTTTCAGGCATTAAAAAAGCCAACAAACAAATGAAACAAACCTTCCCGTCCTGTCCTAGGTACTCAAGGATGACCCCTTTGGCTCCGGCTCCCAGCACAGAAACAAGCAGTTGCAATCACAGCTTCCTCCTGCTTTCTCATCCTTTAAATCTCTTAGCAGGATACCACCGGCCTATCCAAATGTCCTATGGGTGGACCCTCTCAACAGGGCTGGCTGTTCCGTCTTAAAGGAACAGACCCCCCCCAGTTATACTCACTTTGGGCTTAAAGACCTTTTTTTTTTTTCTATTCAGTTGTCCTTTCCCAGCATCAAAATCTTTTGGCAAATATCTCTTAGGAACACTTCCATGTAATGCTGAGCACTGTGGTCTTACCCCAACAAACACTCTGCTTAACTCTGATAGAGTAATTCATATACTTAAACGCAGGCATATGTATAAGTACTTTTCTGGATAAGCATTTGTGACAAACAGAGGGGCCATCCTTTGTTTCCAATCAGTCTTCTTTAATCTTCCCTTTTTGGACCCCCTGTCCTTTTTAAATCTCAGCTGGAAACTAACCTCTATTTCTACCACCACCCTTGCCTTCAACTCATATGCCTTCATACTCCCTTTGCCTTTATTCATTTTTTAACTTCTGTTGCTGTGTCACATGACTGATATTGCACAAAGTAATGTTGTGCTGAAGTGCATTTTCACATTTCATATTCTGGGCCATCTGTCAACCTGGGATCCCCCTGTAGCCAACACGCATCTACAGATAATTCAATCTTGGAGGCCAACAAGTTGCTCTGGTCACTGATCAGATGATATTAGCTGGTGTCAAATAGTACCCTTAACAGAGAGGACCATGTGAGGGCTGTCACCACCCCCTGAAACTTTGATAGCAACCAGTTTGACAGAGGAAGAAACCTGATCTAAGCAATCAGCAAATATGCAAATAAAAGATGAAACTTTTATTAGTAAGCTTAAAGTTGAGTTACCTGGTTCCTCACCCCATGGGAAAAGTGGATTTTTTTTTTAACTGTATGAAGGCATCGCACATCAAATGTGTATATCTGATGCATACGTGGTGATGTGAATTTTAAACAATAGATCAAAAAGTAAATGATTACTCTTTCTACTCCTTTCCTGGAAGACTAACAAAACTGCATGTGACATATCCTGCAGCTCTTGCATGGTTACCAACCTCAAGCTTAGAGTCTAGCCATTGCTTTTTTCCATATGAGAAAGGCTGATGCCTCTTCTCATTTCCACCACTTTTGCAGCAGGATAACTCCTGATATCAATGTCATTATTCCTGATTTATATGAGTGCTCATAGTGGAACATTGGGCATATTAAGTATATGATATGGTATGATAGATATTGTAATCATAGACTGAAATCAGTTTGTATACTAAAAATAAGTGAATACCTTAAGTCTTCATAAGAGCGAACTATGCATATAAACACTGGTTGTTCACAGTTCAGCCCAACATTGAAGTCCACATGGTGCATGATAGAAAGTAAGTGTAAATAATATACTGTATATAGTCTGTCATTTTGACACTGGCACATTCAGACACTGTGGTATATTTGGGTCAATGGTTTTATTAATAGTTTTATCACTTTATATCATCTGAATTATGGCTGGCAAGTCTTCACCATTTTTTAATTAATCATCTTTAATAGGAATTTGTTTTTAACACTGGACCACTTCTATAGTTAAAAACAGATTTTCCCAATGACTGTACCAAATTACTTCTCTGAGCTGGTTGCCCATGCTTGCTACATTTTTAATCAGTGATCTAAGCTCATGTCTCACATGTCCCAGCAAGATTTCCCCAAATGTTTAGTTTCAATAGATAAAACAAATGGCAGGGGGTTGGAGAACAGAGAAAGAATCATCTATGGTATATATAATCCTGATTTCAGACCCCTTACATGAATGATGTAATAAATCCAGGCAATTTGCTTGTTCATGTATTTATGTTTTGGGTTTTTTTTTTCTATTTAGATACCTTTTCTTTTTTACTGTTTTTTTCTCAATCTTTAGGTACATTGAATGAAAAGAAAAAAAACAACTGTACTGAGTCAAATGTACTGACCCATGCTTTTGCTCTCACCTACAATGATGTACATTTCCCAGAGAATTACTTTGGATTTCTATGGATATAGAACTGTTCTTTAGTGACTCATGTACCAATGGTTTCAAGAAACATAGGATAAAGCTTATAGTTTTAATCATGTTTCCTATGTAAGGGGTATTATTTAATCTTACTAGACCCAACTCAGTGTTTGCCTTGCTTTGAGAGAATTTGACCCACATCTGCTTTCTAGGAGGAGAGCCCTGGCACTAGGGCATGGCACTTTGTTGCTTGCCTCCTGTTCTAGCTGGTCATGAAACAGTTATAAGGCTATAGGGGTGGAGGTTGTAGCTGTATTGGTCTAAGGACATAGGCAGACAAGGTTCTTTGGGTAAATCTTGTTAGACCCCGACTCCATACGGCACCCAGCGACTAGGGAGACGATGATCCAATTGCTCATGGGTCCTGTTACTCATTAGCCAGAGCAAGCAGGGAGCAAATGCTACTTGCACACATTGCTTGCAACAGCTTCATTTACAATGGAGACAGCTTCGGGTGAGCTCCCTCACAGACACACAGTCTGCAAACACAGGGACCGGCAGGGAACATTAGTTCTTTTCACATTTTATTCACTTTGGTTCATGCTCCTTAATATTCACTCCACCTTCGTCCCTCCTTTTGTTCCACCCATTTCTCCTCCTATCTCAAGCTCCACCTCTGTGTAGTGTTTACTTCATTAGCATGGGATTGCTATGCATTTCATTCCTTTACATGCCTCTCTGCTAAGAGCGCATGCTCAAAACTTTGATCTCCGCTTCCTTTGGTCACTTGCTAGTTCTTTCTGGTGTCTTGATGACTCCTTCTTCATCTCCAAGGTCTTGCTTCTGCTTTATTTCCTGATGACAGTTGGTGGGCTGCATCTTGTTCTTCTTACACCATGGGCTCTATACTTTACAACACTATGATCTTGTTAGAAAACTGCTTGCCTAAGTGTTTGCAATGTTATTTTTAATATATCATTTTGCCTTGTGGTCAGCAGCCTTGCTGAGACAAAAAAAACCCAAAAAACACCAAAAAACAAACCTTTATTCAGATGCAAATACAGTGCTCCCCAAGATCCAAATACAGTCACCCTACCAAGTCTGATATATTTTATTAGATCAACTCAAATAGTTGGAAAAGAAATGAAACAAAGAGCATCCCAGTAAGTTTGCCAAAGCCCTGGGCGGGAAGGAGTCTCAGTCTCCAACATTAGTTATCTTTTTTTGCTTGGTAATTAATGTAAATGGAAACAACAAAAAAAAGTCTTGGCAGTAAAAATTTGAATGCAGGAATGTCTGCCTTCCAACTAAGTGCCCAAACCACTATCTGGCAAAGTCACGCTCTACTTCCTTGCTCCTTTGACTATTTATGCATTTAGATAGTCATTGGTGGGCGCAGAGGGGGAAAAAAAAAAAACAAAAAAAATATGCAAACCAAAACTCAGTGCTCACTTCACCAGAGTCAGGCTCTCACTTGCTTGATCGTCTGGTCACATGGTGGGTTTTTTTTCATGCCTGGCTTCCCAGAGGCCCAGCTGGCAGCCAGAAAAAAATGCAAGTTACTCTCAGTCCTGCCTCGCATCAGTGTGCGGAGGTGCAACAGGCTGTTCATTGAGAGACTGGGAAACCTGCCGTAGTTGCCTTAGAAATGGAACCTGTAATTTGGGAGTGAAAGAGAGCTGAGTCCTAGAAACCTAATAGATGGGATAGGATCTTAGTTATTAGTTATATACTTTGTACCTCAAATGACAGATCTGGAACAAGCGTTGAACAATTTACCTGGATCAAAATTATGTCGTCAAGCTTAATTCGTTAATAGGGAGGAATAAGTAAGTAACAACTAATAATGTATTTGATTTATGTGGCCTCTCCTTCTGCTTGTGGAGTATCACCAGAGCAAATAGGATTACATTTCTTCCAATCTATTCACTGTGCATATTTACTCACTCAACACCCTGTGGATTGAGTATGATCCTCCCCTGGGAGTATTTAGGGCCTGACATTCAAAATGCAAGCTCTACTTCTCCACTGTGATCAGTTCAGTAAATCACATTATTGTTTCTTCTTCTTGATTGGAGGAGAACACATTGTATTTCCTCTGTTAGCGCTGTTTGTTTGAAGTGGGGGAATTCAGCTGGGGAAATTCGAAAAAGAAAGGAAGAAAACAGACCACAAAAGAAGCTATTATAATGCATCATCACTAACTGCCATGCCCTAAAAAATAAACAGCAAAACACTTGAGAAATTTCTATTAATAACTTATATGCCTATTAAAAAACAACTATTCCTGTTTACAACTTGGAAGCAAGGCAATCCCAGGATTTATTTAGATTTTCTTTTGCATTTCTTAACCAATTTAGATTACAGTTAATTAGGTCTTTTTCTCTTCATTGCCCCAGCAACCTTGCTGGGTAAGTAGTATATGGAAATATACACAAATGCATAACAGCTAAGGGCCTCTGTTAAATATTCATGGACCATTATATGAGAAATCCTTCAGTTTCCATATTTGGGTAAGTATTTCAGTTTATAAAATCCATTTATGTAATAGTTGATTGAGTCTTTTATTTCTGTAGGTGACTTGAAGTTCAAACTCAGAAAGAACATTGGTTACAGAAAGCGAAGGGGGAAAAGACAATCACAGACCAACTAAGTGCTTAGTGTCAGGCTCCTAAATCCATATGGAGACCCCGATTCTTCAAGGACTTAGGTAAATCCTTAACCTTCGGTGCAGACTCTCAGGGATATATGGTTGGAGAGACTGCATCAGATAATTAGATCCCTTAAAACAAGTGCCTATTTCACTACTGTGCCTGTATGTAAAAATCCACTCCTTAAAGTAGACATGAAGGTAATAAATAATTAGTTCTAGTGAATAGTAAAGCTTTCATTGACTTGATTTGAGGAAAGCTCGGAACTAAAATAGATGATGTGAAGAGTGAAAATTGGAGCATATTGAACTTAAAGACTAGGTACAGGCATTCAAAAAGCCTGAGGTGGAACCAATCTAAGTTACGTGGTTTTCTGTAAGTGGTGTAGTTTAGATCTGTAGTGAACCAAATGCGCATTCACCCTCTGGTTGGGGATGAGGGTGCAAATCTTAGACTGAGTTCTGCCATTTTTAAATCAGCCTAGGTGTGCTGACCTTCTGTTTTGTTTTGGGTATAGACGGGTTTTGTGTGATGAACTTCTTTGAAGTTACAGGCATACGTTGCTGTGAGATCACTTATATCAATAAAAGTATAATGTCTGTAGCTTTCCAAAATGAAAAAAAACCCCAAAACCTCAAAATCCAGAGAACCCAAACTTTTCAATTGTCTTTGGAATTAATTATACTGCTGTACATTTAACTAATATTCCTTACACCAAGTCAGTGGTTCTCAACCTTTTAAACTCAAGACACCTCTTGTTAGACTCAAGTCATCTATCAGAAAATGCCAGCTTTCACTTGTTTTGAGGGTATAGATAATATAATAGAGCAAGTCTATTGCAAAGGATTCAGAAAGACCACAATGGGTGGCCCTATAGATTCTTATTTAAAATGTTTTTGACAAATGTTTTTTTCAAGGGGCATGGGACTCTTCAGCCTGGAGAAGTGCAGGCTCAGGGGTGACTTGGTAAGTACTTAAGGGGTGTGCATCAGGACCTGGGAGAAAGTCTGTTCACCAGTGCACCCCAAGGGAAAACAAGGTCCATTGGTCACAAACTGCTGGAAGACCATTTTAGACTGGACATAAAGAAAAACTTCTTTACCACCTAGGTCTCCAGAGTCTGGAATAGACTCCCCCCAGAAGTGGTGCAAGCACCTACTTTGGATACCTTTAAGACATGCTTGGATGGTTATTTTACTGGGGTGATCTGACCCTAGCTGACTTCCTGCCCCTTGGGCAGGGCCCTGGACCTGATGATCTCACAAGGTCCCTTCTAGCCCCAATGTCTATGATATCTATGAAAATGTTTTGGACACCATAGATTCCTATTTGAGATCTTTGAGTTTACACTGGGAATCATGTGTAGTTATTTGCATACCGAAGAGTGCTAATATTGCATGGCACCCCATAGCACCCTTAAGAGGATCTCATAGCACCCTGACTGAGGATCACTGCACTGAGTATTCACAACAATTCATTCACAAGAACTTGGGATGGTGAAGTTACCAACACTGAAATGACAACTATGGTATGGCAACTGATGTTTGGCAGTTTAGGACAAACTGATTCATGCAAAAGAAGACCTCAAACCCAATCATAACCTTACACTGAACTTGAAATACGTGGTTTGCAGGGTGTGGAACGTGCCTCGCTTTCCCCTGCCGATTCCCCACATGCCTGTTTTCCTAGGATGCAGTCAGGCACAGGAAACCCAGGTGCCACAACAGCACAAGAAAAATTGTTCTCAGTGTATTCCAGCTTGGTCTAGTGCCTGAGCTAGTACCCACCGGAAGCAATGAGTGCTGTTTGATTGCCTTCCTCAAACAATGCATGGGCTTTAATTCATGTACCTAACTGTAAGCATACGAATAGCTTATCTGATTTTCAGGGTACTGTTGCAATGCTTAAACCTAGGCATTTGGCACTTAGTGGTTCAAGTACCAGCAACTTCCTGACACTTCTTCATCTAAGAGTCTGTTTCCTAAAGTACAGGCTTAATTGCACATGCCTGTTGTTTTGTTTAATTCAATAACTGCCTGCATTTTAATTGCCTGATTCTCCTATCACAACACCCATGAAACCCTATGGAAATTCATTTTGCTCAGGCTACTGGATAATCCAGCTGTTTGGTGCATAACCAAACTGAGCCTAATCTTTGAGACATTTAAGTTTCCTTCTAGTTCCCCATTTGGGGCTTTCTCCTGAATCAATTCACCCTTTCTTCCTAGGGACTGTGTTCCCCTTACTTGCTCTGAGCGCTGCGGAAGAGCTATGTCGGTTGGGAACTTGTATTGACAATCTGCCGGTGTAATTACTGTAAATCCAAAAAAGCAACTGGTGTTCAATTTCTCAACCCTGCCGAAGACTTAGTGGTTTTACCTTCTCACAGAAATTTTAATTGTCCGTCAGCCTGACTCTGTGCTCCAGTCCTGGTGCCTTTGACAATGCATAAGTGTTGATGGTGGGGGGGAGGCACATTTATGTGCCACTGCTTCCCCCACTGCTGCCAGGCCCTGGCACTGACCCCACCTGACCCCAACCCCATGCCCCACCTTCAGTGCAGAAATTGCACTGTTGCCACCCCCAACTCTGCCACATCCCGACTCAGCCCCTGGAAGGGCTGCAGCCCTGTGCCCCCTGCCCCACCATCAGTGCTGTAGCAAGGTGGGGGCAAGCAAGGCGACTGCCCTGGGCACCAAAGTGAAGAGGTACCAACAGGTGCTGCCCATCAGGGGTGTGGTGCAGGACAGAGCCATGAGCAGTTTATTTTGGGGTGGGGGGTGCAGAGACAGGGGAAGGGCCACTCCCACCACTGCCTGAACTCCCGGGCAAACATGGGGGTGGGGGGCAGGGTGTCCCTCATCTCTGTATGCAGGGAGCGGACAGATTGCTGCAGCAGGCTTTGCCCTGGGCACCAAACTTTGCTGCTACTGCTCTGCTCATCATTGGTGCAGAAATCTGGGAGGGGGGCATGTGCCTTTTGTGCCCCCCCACCCCCCATGCATCACCTATGCCTGGTGCTTTTATGAGTGACCAATTCCTTGAGGACTTAAAAACATCTATGTGATGAAAGCTAACCTTTTATTAGTTAAGTTCTACCGGGTTTTTAAAAAACAGGGAACTGCCTGAGGCAAGTCCTCTAATCCCAGCACTTTTTCCGGCCCAGGGCAGGGGTTGGACCCAATGATCTAGAGGTCCCTTCCAACCCTAAACATCTATGAAATCCATGAAAATGGAGATGAATAGAGATGGGACCTGTGCAGTTCAGATCACAGGCGGGCCCCAAATTTGGGGCCTGTTTTGACTTCTCATTAGAAAAGAGAAAGAAAAGGAGTGATCCTACAAACAATATTTAATCATATAAATTTGGGGGCAAACACTCTTTCATCTTTCTGTATCTAAGTGCATCCAAGTATAGCTGCCCAATGGCTTTTGTGCACCTCCTACTTAATGGATAGGCAGTAGTGGGCTAGGTTTTGTCCTGCTAGGGACCAGTTAGAAGAGACCCTTCTCTTTTGAAGCAGATTGTATCTCACTGAGCCATATGCCTGCCATTACTCACTGTTTGTATTCAGTTAAGCTTTTAGGCACTTACACATGGTTACTTGTTTACCAGGGTGATCCTGTTTTGCATTGGTATACATGATCATAGAAGAGCCTTCGAAGTATGCTCAAAAGGGCAAGTGCAGGAGAATCTGTGGAAGTGCCAGACATGCCATGTGTGAGGCTATATTTGGACTTGGAAGTGGCACTGAAGCACTTAAGACTGAAAAAGGATTTGGCCCATAGTCAATAGAGAAGTTTGCTTAGGACACAAGCCTGACATTCAGGTTCAATTTTTTGCTCCACAATAGGTTTTTGTGTGACTTTTGGCTAGCTGTTTAGTACCAGATTCAGTACAGGATATAGACACCTACAAGTTACATGCCTAACCCCCAGAGTCAATCTCAGAGTTCAACATCTAACCTCCCTATACATAGGGATCTACCTAAATCATGGTGAAACAAAGGTTTTTTTCCAGCCCACTCATGGTATGCCCAGCCTATTTTGTGGGTATTTTGCGGTGGCCCCACCCCTTTGCACTGATTGGTGGAGAGGCCCCGATGAGGGCCACCTTCTTATCTGCTGCTCTTCATGCTGCCCCACCATCTGGCGCCTTCCTCTTCCAGCAACGAGGACTGCTGGCTCCTACTGGGGAGCCAGCATTTTATTTTTATTAAATTCTTTTGTGATTGATTTCTCAGATTTCATGAACAATCCTGGATTCTGCAAAACCATGAATTAAGTAGGTTCCTACCTGTACTGTGCATGAAGAGAGTCAAGCAGCTTAGATGCACCCCCAAATCCATTTGCTGATAGAGGAATTGCCTAGAACCAACCAGAAGGAAATGCACTAAATCATAATCCTCTCTGCAGCTGAGGTGCTTTGCAGGCAGGCACCTGGATGCAGATCCTGGAAATCTATGCTGGGGGAAGCCACCTACAAGCAACACATCCCTGTTGTCCAAAACAACCATTGGAGGAGGTGTAGTTACCACTTACTGGTTAACTCACTCACCTGGGAAGTTGGAGATTTGGGTTTTATCCCTTTCTCTGACAGACTTCAAACTACTACGTTCACCTTCCAAGAGTGCCCTACCTAGGGAACTATAAGCAATCGGTGGAAGGGTGGGGATCGGGGAGGATGAGAGTATTCTCCATCCCTCCTGTTGAGGCTTGACCAATTAGCAAAACAGGACTGCAAGGTTTATGGGGTTGAGGGGAGAGGCCACCAGAAACCTGAGGTCAGTGGTTAGGACACCTGTCTTGGGGTCAAGGGAAGTTCAATATTTTGGCCCTTGCTCCTAAGGCTGTTTATGAAGTTTGCATTAAATGGTCATTTGACACACATAAATAACCCTGGGATCAGGGACCAGAAATGAGGATGCCTCACTGCAACATGAGTCCCCTAAACACTAGACTACTGGGTCCGGCTCCCTCTGGGCTCTCTATTTTTGAACCCCTTAATTAATCTTGCTTTCCTTTCTGCATAGTGCCACTCTCTGGGGAAGTGTGATCTGGGAGTTTGAACCTCTTCTGCTGAGGAGGACATAGGATATAGGTCTCCCACTTCCTGGGGAAGTGTCCTGATCATTAGGGGATGGAAAAAAGTCCTGATCCAAGTCAACTCAGTAGCAACACTGGCATTGAATCCAGTAGGGCCAGGATTTCATCCTAGGCTACTATACACAATGTGTCACCTCTGCTACCTCTTCTTTAAAAAAAAAAAAAAGGAGTGGTGGCTGCCTTTTATGAGGTGTTCAATCCTTTTGGGGTATGTTATGTATGCTCAGAGCGCACACAACAGATTGGGCCCCTCGGTGAATTTAGATTTGCTCTAGTTTGTTTCAGTTATCAAGAAATCTGATTTGGGAGGTAACCTGCTCAGACCAGGACCATGCACATACCTGCAACTGTAGGTGTCTAGGAAGCTTTCTCACCCAGAAGGAAGGCACCTTGCAAGTTTAAGCACTTCCAAGGCTAGGCAGACATTGAGTAGAGAGATTTTGGATCACAGTTTTGGACTTACATAGATAAAGTCTACCTAAGTCCTGTTTTAAGACCCAGAGTCCTTTTTTAGGATTTGTCCTAAAGCTGATCTTAGACAATTAGTCCAAGTGACTTCTGTGAAAATAGCTGCAAAAGTTAGACTAATTAGCTTTATCCTTTAGGGTGAAATGCACGTCTGTAGCATAACACTGATGAACTACCACCATCACCTTAAATCCTATTTTGAGGGCTTAAGTGAGATTTAGTAGGTTCAGAGGCCTTGCACTGGCCTCCTGATGCGGAATGAATTTCACTTTTAATTTGTGTCAAAACCTTCCAAAATAAAAAGTGCCATATATACATTAAACATTATTATTTGTAAATGCAAATACACATTTTCCACACACACACACACACAAAGCATATGCCTCTTTTAAAATCAGCTGGGTGCACGCTCAAATTTTCTAGGTATCTATTTTTGAAAATTTAGCCTATAATTCTTTTTCATTTTCTTCTCTTCTCTCTCTTTTTTAAGCAACCTAAGTTTTACTTTAATTTACATATTTAAATATGCAGCATTTCTGCCTGATCTCCAAAAAGAAAAACTAACTAAAATCCTGGCAGGATTATTTCTTTTTTTTTTTCTTTTTTTTTGGCCTGGGACTGTGATTTGAATAACAACTGGGGAGAGAAAGCAGAAGTTCTGCAATGCTTTTCATAAACGAAATTAGCAAGTTTCTACAATTTAAAGGTTCTATTTGTAATTCTAAAAACCTTTTCCCATTCCCCTTGCTTAGCTCGGGGCATGAATATAAGGGGGAGATGTTTGCTTTGCTTCTTGTTAATGGATAAGAGATAACTAAATGCTGAATTTACAAAATACACTTGCCTGTTGTGAGTTTCATGCATAAGTACCATATTAATATCATCTCCGGATCTTAACTGAATAATATCTGTGAAGTCACTTCACTGTATATAGCAAAAATCGACATTGTTTAACTCTACAAGCCTCTCAAATGATATCCACAAGTATTCAGCATTAAAACCTCAGTTTGGAATTTGAATTGCAAATGCTGAATTTTCCATCCGATATTCTAGTCTGTCACGCAGTCAACAACAGACTTAGAAAGGCAAAACAAAAAAAGAAGAAATTCCAAGTATAATTAGAGAGAAACCTGTAGTGCGGGCCTTGGATGATGCAAACGCTGTGGAGCTGCAGAACTCCTAAGGAAAGGAACGCTGTCTAGTGGTTAGAGTTAAGTCTTCTGCCAAGACTCCCGGGCTGTATGCTAAATCACGCTGTGTGGACTCAAATGGCTCATTCAGCCTATCTCTATCTCTGTCTCTCTTGAAATACAAGCCACAGAGGTTGCAGTGTCTATTCCCCAGGAATGTGATGAACATACCACATTTCCATGAACTTCAGTTTCTAATCAATGTTTGTAGAAACTCAATCACCAAGTCAACAAGAAGCTTTTAAATGTATCCCTTCTTAAACCCATTTATGCCTATGCCCGCCAAGGCTCATGACTGGAAACTAAAGAGCATGATGTTCCAGTGCTGTGAAAACAATTGGGACTAAAGGAGGAGGGGATGGGAAACAGCAGCAAAGTACAATTGAAATTCGATGCAGCTCCTGCCTCCTTGGACTCCTACGTGACTTCATCTTTGGACATGGTTTTCATAGATTCATAGATGTTAGGGTCAGAAGGAACCTCAATAGATCATTGAGTCCGACCCCTGCATGTGGTGTTTGGACACATCGTTTATAGAAAGCAAGACTAACGAGGAGTTGGACGAGATTGTCTAACGTGAAGAAAAGTGATCCAGTCAACATGCTGATAGTGGCTTCCTTGTCTGTAGCAACCTTTCTGAGGCCCTCATCTGCTCTGAATCAGTAGAGCTCCCTGGAAGCAAAAGGAGTTATTTTGATTTATGCCAGTCTTTTCCACAAGAGCCCACCCTTTCCATCATCACCCCAAATTCCAATAATCTCTTCATTCTTCACGCGTGACATCTCACTATTTTTACTACCTTTCTCCTGCTTGGCCTGCCTTCTCTTCACAACATCCACTTCACTTCTCAGTCTTACCTTTACTTCTCCCTAAAAAGCAATGAAGTGTGGCAACTAGCATCTCCCCCTCTGTTCGTTTCTACCCATGTCCTTCCTATCTTCTGAATGTCCTGCTGGATTCTCATCATCTTCTGCCTCACACTGAAGTTCTGTGTCCTCATCTTGATGAACTGTACAAGTCCTCACGGCTTGCATCTCAGCTCTCTTCCCCCCTGCCACATCTTCCTACATCTTGTGGAGCTTGGCAGTCATTTTTGGTTCCTCTCCAAGTCCCTACTTTTGAATATCCTCAGGACTGCATATCTTTGGACTTCCCTCATCTGTTCTCTTCTTCTAATAATTTATCTCTATAGAATCTGAACACCTCCAGCCACCCATTACTAGATGTGAATAACACATTTTACAAGTGATCTCCTCTTTGTCTCGTTTCTTCCCCAAGGGGACAGTTGTCATTGATAACAGCTATGGCCCAGAGCCCGTTCTGCTTACCAGATGTGTACGCTGACAGCTGCTCACCCTCAACACATATGTCTCACCTTAGAAGAGTGAGGCTGTTCTTCCCGGGAGGTGCATTGCTCTTTCAGTCTCTCCAGGTGGAACCCAAGAGCAGAATGCTGTTTCATTTTAAGTGCCCAAATGGCAGGCACCCAGGCACATAGCTGCCATTTTTTGACACTTATGCCAAGTGTGGGTTCCCATTCCATGTGCAAGGCGGATGCACAAACATTCACACTGCTACTGAAAATGCTCAGTAGGTCACACACTGCCTGGTAGGGCTGTGTGAAGCTTCAGGTGGTGATTCGATTTGGAAGACATTCGGCCTGATTTGCTGGCTGAATCTCTGAATCCAAATCGAATCAGGGGACCAATTAAAAGGTCTGAATTGATTCAAAGCTTTCTGAGTTTTTGGAAAAGGGATGTGCAGTGGGACTTGGAGCTAGTAAGTACTAGGGGTGGGGGAGGAGGGGCTGGAGGGGAGACCATGGGGGGACCCCTGCCAGCCCCCAGCCCCTGCATGCTCCCCCAGCACCCCCATGGCTGCCCTACCTGCTCCAGCTCCCAGCCCTTTAAAGGAAAGCCCTGGTGCTCATCGGATGCTGCCGGGTGGGGGGGGGGGGGTGATCCCTACTGGCCCTCACTGCCCCACGCTGCTTGGGAGGCTCTTCCATGAGCCCCCCGAGTCCCCTCTCACTCCCCCAGACTCCCCACAGGTGCTGCGCTAACCCCAGCTCTGGCCCTTTAAGAAAAAAAAATTAAACGGAGAAAATCCCCCAGGACTTTCTGCTCCTGCAGCAGTTTTGGGGCTTTGGGGGGCTCATGCAGAGTCCCCCACATGGTGCAGGGCAGTTGGGGCAGTGGGGATTGCCTCCCGCCAGCAGAAATGGTTAGTGTGAGAGTTTTCTTGGGTTTATTTTTCTTAAAGGGCTGGAGCCATGGCAGGTGGGGCAGCCATGGGGGGCTGGGGGAGCAGGCATTGATCAGGGGGCTCATGTGGAGCCCCCCCATGCAGTGGGGGAGCAGTGAGAGGCAGCAGGGATCACCCCCCCTGCCTAGCAGCACCTGCTTAGTCAGGGTTTTTTTTTTCCCAAGTGCCGGGAGCTGGGGCAGGCAGGGCAGCCATTGCTGGGCTGGGTGGGATGGGCCTAGCTGATTCAGAGATTTGGAGATTTGGCAGCAGTCGAATCTCCAAATCAGATTTGGCCGAATTGATTCAGGTCAGTGATTCGAATCACCGACTCAAATCATTGTCCCCTGAATTGGCCGAATCCAAAGCAAATACTAGCTGCTTCGCACAGATCTACTGCCTGGACAAGTACATGTATGTGCCTGGCAAAAGTACAGCCTCCTACACAAGTCCCGTATCTGTGTGGGTACATGTGCCTCCATGCTGCACTCGGAATAGGATTGCAACCTGTCTATAAGCACCAGCAATGACAGTTATACAGAGTAGCAGAGTAACCACCACTGGTGCATAAAGTGCAACTGGGTTCTTCCCCAAGTGGCCAACTGTCCAACTTCGTAGACAAGCGCACTAATCCTGAGCTTATCGGGGTTAACGGTTTGTTTTTTTGCTCCGTGTATAATCACGGCTGCAAACTGTTGTTTGGCTTGCTTTATTTCGGCTTCAAGAGTCAAGTGTCACTTCTTGGAAGCACTTTAGGATCTGTTCCTATATGTTGCACTACAGAAGGCGAGGCCAAAGAAACAGACACTTGCCTCAGAAGGGTTGTGAGCTTCTTGGTTTCTGCTGCAACCTGTTTCATGATGTAGGACTGGCACCCTCAAAAGCTCAGTTTCCTCCACACACAGGTTTTTCCTTCATGATAGTAGGATTCGTTGTGAGAGAGGAGCACAACCGTTGGTTTTCAGCCCAGTGCTTTAGAGGATCGGTTTTGCATCTGCAGTCAGGGCACTGAAGAACTTGAAGACAAATACTTTGTATCTGAGCCAGTATGCTATGGCAAAGCACTATGGAGGAGGCATGGGAAACAAATTGATATGCTTATAGTAGCTTTTTTGTTGAGGAAGAGATATACTACTTTGTTCCTCCCCTCCTTGTGCCTCTGTATGTCAGTGTACTTGGAAATTCTCCTTGAAAGTAATATGCCTCCCCTTCAGCTATGTGTTTAAGAAATATTTCCTCCGGAAAGCTTTTCTGTGATAGGATTTGATGCATACATACAACTATAAACACAAATATATAAACCCATCCTCTTAAAATGTCCTAGTGCTGAAGGTTGCAGGGTACTTCAAGCTCCCTACTGATGGAAACTGTAAGGACAAACACAGCTGATTGTAATCACCAGCAGTCACCGATTATATATTCCTCTACAAGCCCATGTTGAGCTGTTAGTAAATACTAAATAGATATGAGACGGGTGATTGATTGATACACACTTTATCTTTGCATAATCCAGGTTTAACCCATTAGATATGCATGTGCTATGCTGTCAGGTTGGCATCATGTAGCATGCTTGTACATCTGGGAAAAAAAAGCACCTCATGGGTTAACAGTGTATAGCACATTTAGAAGCCAACAGGCTAGCATCTTGTACAAATGCATCCCCATTGTTGAAAATCCAATGGAATTACCATGGCATCAACCCATGAGATTGCATTGACATTTCCATTTCAACAAATAATAAAATCCATAATCTTTATGCAGCCAGTGCCACTCTCCATATGTTACCTCTTATTTTATTAGCTCTTTATCTCTTTTTTTTTTAATTTGATACGCAGAAAACAAAAAGACTAATTCCCATTGCAAATCAAACAAACAACAACAATAATAATAAAAAGACTTCAGGTTTGATCAAGAATCACAATCCAGTTATCATACTCCTCCCTGCTTGCTAATGACCTTGTGTTTCTACTCCCTAATGCTGTGTCTGCTTTTGAATCTACTGATGTTGATTAAGCTGTTCTTTTATTCAGAGGTTTCTGCTTTTGCTGGGACCTGGACAGTGCCTAGAGGATCATTTAGTCCTAACCACTCTGGTCCCAGTATTTTTGAGAACCTCTTCAACCCTGAAAATCAGGCCATTTAGCTTTAAAACACACGAGGCCCCAGCCAGAAAACATGGAGACAAATTTGGGTTGAAACCATTTCCAGTTTGGGTTTAAGTATTTTTCTTTTCTCCTTTTTTTTCTTTTTTTTTTTTTCATTTTAAGGATTTCTTCTCTTTAGTCTCAATTGTCACCTTCATACCAAATGAGTCCACTGTCTTCTGGATCCCTTTCTTAGCCGCTCTTGACCTTAAGCCTTGGTGGTCAATATTCAATCAGAGCCATGTGCCTTCTACCCCCCAACTATCAATTAATTGGAGTAAAGAGCATAGAGAAGAGGATTAAAGTGACCAAACATAAGGAAGAGCATGGGAACAACATAAGAAGCCAGTGGAAGAAATAATAAATGACTGTCCCTTCCAGAGGAAGGTGGAAGTCAAAGGAAGTGGAAGGACTGTCCCAGGCATAATGAATCTAAATGCCATTTTTACAATTTAACTTTAAACCCGTAAGAAATAAGAATCGGGAACTTCAGGTCAATCAAAGCTCTTAGGACACTGTTCTTTACTACGGGTGGTAGAAAATGAAGAAAACTGTTTCTCAAATGTGTGAAAACTGTTTCTCATTCACAGAGTTTGAAATGGACCCATACCTATATAGGAAGGGGGAATGAAATATTTTTAATTGCTATTTCAAAAGAAAATATTTGTTTATAAAAAAAATCTAACTAAAAATAATGCCAGCGCTCAACAATTCTGTGTCCTCGGGCATGGCCCGAATTTCTACCATGAAATTGCCTGTTGAAAGCCTTTCTTGTGGGCTGGTCTGAGAATATGTATTGAATAGGTAGTCCCACTGGAGAGAAGTGAGACAAGGGAAGGAGAACGGGGCAGGAGAAACAGAAGTAATACAAATCAACCACAAGAGAAAAACACTTTGCTTCTGATTAAAAATGAGGAATTTCAGGTGCTCACCCTCCTGACCCCATTGCAAAGAAGAGCTGGAACTGGGATGCAGAGAGCCAGTGCAGGTGATGCTGGGGATATTTCCATATGTAACTTGTCTAAAATTGTTGAACAGGTGAGAAATCAGTGCTGATTTCACGTGCTGATTTTTGTCTTTTCTATGGCCCACAACAGGATGGTGCTCCTCTCGGTTACACAAATCAAGAATATTTCTACTGAGCTTAATGAAGTGATGCTAAAGCACTAAAGCAGCAAGCAGGAATAGCATCAGCTTGATTGTCTTCCATGTATCGTGGGGGTTCAGGACCATTTCTGGAGAGAAAAGACCAAATTTACTTTGGGGTTCTCCGCAGGACACACGGGTATTGCACCGGGGAGGAATTTTCAAACCCCTCCTTAAAACTTTTCGTTGTTGCCTGACAAAGACTTGGCACCTTGGCGGTACTTAAACCTGTAGTTCACTGAGACTACTGCCTATTATTAAGCTGATGAATCTTGTTTCATCATCTCCATGTACCACCCATGTTTCCATCTATTGTCTTTTCTTTTCTCCATCATTGTAAAGTCATTGGGAGAGGGGCTGTCTTTCTGTGTCTGTGTGTTTGTACAATGTCTACTACCTTGGAGCTTCTCTCCAGGACTTGGACTCTTAGGCTTAACAGCAAGCAGACCTGCATCTTGTGAAAATGCCTCGCATGAGTAAGAATCAGAAATGTGACTCTAGCGATTGACACAAAGGGGATTAGTGAGACAGTTTCTTAGTGAAGGAGACTGAATGCCCTCCGTTAATCAGAGGATGACTTTCTTTAATGGCCAGCTCTCCAGTCTTAACCTGTGATCTGAATAAAGATTTCATCCTTGCACTTGACAGCCTTGTTCCCATAGCAGGTGGGACGGGAGTGCAGGAACGTGGGAACTGCCACACCAGATCAGGTCCACGGTCCATCTAGTCCAGCTCCCTGACTCCAACAGTCGCCAGCACCAGATGCTTCAGGGGAAGGTGCAATAACACCTCTATAGACAGATGCAGCCTAACCTGTCCCCCATGAAGATCTCATCTTGATCCTTAATACTGAGAGGCTCGTTAAAGCCCTGAAGCATGTGGCATACACTGTAAAGCACGGAGAGGAGACTGTAGTTTACTCTTCCAAACTACATTGACTGCAGAGCTCACCGTAGTTAATAATGTTACTTCCTCTTCGGTAACACCTTTCATGCAACACTCTCTAATAATATACAGAGAGGATCACTCTCTGAAACACAGAGCATGCTTTGTGATGGATTTACCGGTATGTCCAAGCTGATTCGCCCCACCTGTTAAAGAATAGGAGCCAAAAACCAAGCTACTCAACAGGATCTTCAACTTCTTTATAATCATAGGCATGGCACAAAGCAGCAGGAACATAGTATTACTATATTACTGTATACTTCTGGGCTCCACAGCTCTCAGTGTATGATGTGAATCACACCGGACAGACAAGGTTAAGGCACACCAATGTCTGTAGCAAATGGCATGCAAAGAAGTGATACGGTTAGCATCACATCCTGCTGCCTTTGACCAGGATCTCATTCACATCTGAGCCATCTAAGGATGGATGTTAGCACAACTCGGAAGGATAACTGAAATACAAGTGTCTGGAGCTGAAATAAGGCACCTTCCCTGTTACACAAGTCGATCCAGTCTCTTATCCACTGTGGAAGGACAGATACTTCCTGCATGGTGATTCTGCATCTGTGCAGGGGATTGGACTATATTGGAGCAGGGGTTGGCAACCTTTTACACAGGCCCAGCTGAAGGCCCAGCTAAATCCACACCTGAGGATAGGCTGGTGACCCAGGCTGGTTTGGATAGGCTGAAAAAGTGGTGGGTAGATCCACAACTGATGACATTCAATACCAAAAAATGCAAGGTACTCCACCTTGGGGGAAAAAAAAAAAACCCCACACCATGCTTATAGGCTCAGCAGTGCTGTGCTCGCTAGCACTAGGGCTGAATGAGACTTGGGGTCATGATTGACCACAAGATGAATATGAGCCACCAGTCTGATGTTGCAGCTGGTAAAGCAAGGAAAACTCTGGCTTGCATCCATAGATGCTTCTCTAGCAAATCCCAGGATATCATCCTCCCCCTGAACTTGGACTTGGTGAGGCCGCAGCTCGAGTACTGCATCCAGTTCCAGGCTCCACAACTCAAAAAGGATGTGGAGAAGCTTGAGAGAGCCCAGAGGAGAGCCACACGCATGATCAGAGGACAGGAGAACAGGCCTTATGATGAGAGGCTGAGAGCCATGGGACTCTTCAGCCTGGAGAAGCGCAGGCTCGGGGTGATCTGGTGGCTGCCTATAAGTACATCAGGGGTGTGCATCAGGATCTGGAGGAATGCCTGTTCACCAGAGCACCCCAAGGCATGACAAGGACCAATGGTCACAAAATCCTCCAAGGCTGGACATAAGGAAAAACTTCTTTACTGTTCAAGCCCCCAAGGCCTGGAATAGGTTTGCAGAGGTGATGCAAGCACCTACTCTGGACTTCTTTAAGAGACATTTGGATGTTTATCTTGCTGGAATCCTTTGACCCCAGCTGACTTCCTGCTCCTGGGGCAGGGGGCTGGACTTGATCTCCCAAGGTCCCTTCCAGCCCTAATGTCTATGAAATCTATGAGTCTGTGAAGTAACACTACTTGGCCCTAAATTGAGCTGCCGCTTGTAACACAACCGTTTCCCTTGCTGTTCCCCTGTGGCTGCTCACCTCTGTCATCGAGTGCCACTGATGGCAGCTGTGGGCTGGATTGAAACTTCACGGGCCAAGTTATATCTCTGTGGGCTAGATCTGGCCTGCAAGCCATTGACTGCTAATCTGTGGGCAAGAGAGACCCCAACAACAGGTTGTGCTGAATGAAAAACTATTGGAATTCAGTTTTCACTTGGGATATTCAAGGACTTGTCTACCGAGTGACTGTATTTAATATTTTTATTTGTCACTTTTGCTTAAAATGTATGACTTTGATTTTGAAATTTGTCAGTGATGTAAAATTAGGAGGCATCTTTGACACTGGAGAGCATTGCAATATGAATTGAATTAGGATTAGAAGTAGGATTAGAGCTGTAAGGCCGTGGAATAGCCTTCCGCCTAGGGTAATGGGTTCAAGAAGCCCAACTGGTAGTAAGATGGAGACTGATCCATTTACTTTAAAGGATTACATGACAAGACTGCTTGCAACTTGGGGGGACTGGATTGGAAGAACTAGGAAGTCTTTCCTTGTCCTGTGTACCTAGATGAGGCCATTAGGTTAGAGGATTTCTCTCCATGGTGCCCCTGTGAAATGCATGTACACTATTAGACACATTTTATACATGCGGGACTGAGACTTGAAGTGAAACACTAAGGGTCTTGTTGCATGTTATACATAGGACGTGTTTTATTTAGGTTGTAGTAAGCATTACTATGAGTTAGACATTTTGCTGAGCAGCCGCGTGGTAAGGCTTACTACAATCTACATAAACATGTCATCAGCACTGACGTCATTGAAGACTACGGTATGCACTGGTGTGGCGCAGGGGATGGGACCAATGAACAGCTGCCTATCTGTGCTATCCCCCTTACCGGATGTTAGGTCAACACATGTTATGTAATACAATCTGGAGATACGCCTCATAGGAAAAGTCCTATCTTTGCTGTGTTATGATGGCACTTAGCACTTATTTTACTGCTCGAACACTCAGACACTGGTGCTTTAAGTGCAGTTCACACATACTAAGTGTAACTTTAGACAAGACCCCGAGTCATGCCAAAATCCTGGGGCAAAATCATAATTACACCTGATTCCCCAGAGCCTCAGATCAGCATCTTGGACGCCTACACTCAGCAGTGCAACCTAATATGTTGTCCTTGTGATCTTATGGCACTTCCTGTTTTTCTGACAGGTTAGCTTCTGCGTTTGATGCCTTTGAACTTTCATCCACTTCAGCTAAAGGCAAAGAGTTAGGCAGTGAATGCAGGATTGGAAGGGGCACCTCAGGTCATGAAGTCCCATTCCTTCTCAGCACAGGCCACTGGTCCACAAGGATCCTGCCAAGTAAGAATCTCACTAAGTTCATAGTCTCCATAGTATTGGGGGATAAATGAAAAAAGCCAGTCCTAATGGCTCAGATATCAAATGAGAAATAAAAGAATCCAAAGCTTTTATTATTTTCAAATAGCATGTTTTCTAAGCCAGGCCTGTTGGGCCTCTCTAGGCCTTGCTGGATAGCTGGTATAGGCACCTTTGCCTCTTTCTTCTTAAACTCCTGAAATGGAGCCCAGGAGAAAGAGCCACATATTTCCCACTCCAAAACCAGGAGATACTTTGGGTTCCTAAGCTCTACTTTTGTGAGGAAACAGCAATGATATTATTTATGCCAAGGCACTTAGGAACCCATAAAGCAGAAGGAAAATGAATATATAATTCCCTCCGTACATTTTCTAGATGCTAAGGAATTCAGCTCAGTTTGTAATTCTATTCAGTTAGCTTAAAACCCTAAAATGCTGCTTCCCTACCCACAGGAACTTTGGCATAACAAGACAAATAATTTTTTTTTAGCCCTTTTTTATCTCCTGAACCTTTTATCCTGACTTACTAAAGCCTGGGGGGCAGAACTGACCTTCTGACAGTGTGGCGATTCACCATAGCAGCTGCCTCTCCATGCAGGGACCTCCAAGAGGGCTGTGCACAAGAGGAACTTCTGTCATCTAGCTGCCTTCAAGATTTTGCATGATTTCTTCCAGCCCCCTTTGCATTATGGTAGTCTCAGGTGAAGAAAGAAAAAAAGAGATGAGGTTGTGCACATGCAACAGGAATGGGGGTATATCAAAAGTGCTGAAGCCGTGACAAGGAGGCCACATCCACTCACTGAAATGCTGACAGCAAGAGTGGTCACAAGGGTGACAGCACCTGTGAAGCATACGGTTTCTTTTGAGTTGGATATGTTCCTTCTGCAAGTAATTCGTTACTAAGAAATGGAGCAGGAGCCTCATTTTACTGCTTCCAAACCATTATTTCCTTCCCTTTCTCTGTTCTGGGTGTGTGTCAAGGGCATATTCACATCCACTGTCAAAAAGCATAAAGAAATGTCAAGTTGGTACCACTGCATTATCTAGCAAAATCGATCTTCTAGCCCTGCATGGAGCCTCTAGGCACGACTGCATTACAAATAACAAATGCTACAGTGGACTTTTGTATTTCTTAGCATGTAAACAGTTGGGCCCGCTGGATACATAGCATTTTCTCCAGTACTTCAGAAGCCACCTCACTGTTTTTCTTTTAAACTCCAAGCTGGCGTTACCATTCAACAGCTCCATTAGAAAGTCACAGGAAGCAAGAGCCCATCTATGATGTGTAAGCATTTAAGGAGGAAATAAAGGACAGTAACAGCAGCTAGCGGGAAGGCACATAAAGTGGTCAGCACTGCAGGTGGGACATTCAATAGAGGATCACACCACACACGTAGCAGGTAAATGGGGAGGGAACTGAAAGGCAGTGATAATCACTGGAGAGGGTAATTGGAGAGCAGTTGCAAGGAGGTGTCACAGCTTTAAGAAGGAAAACTTGCTTTCCTTGGTTTTCACCTAGACTAGGGGTGTTCTGGCTCAGCCTTGTGTTGTCCCCTCCCATCTCCTCTTGTCAGGGTGGTTTTAGGCCAAGGAGAGGGCATATAAGAGGTTGTAGAAAGGGAACCCATGACACCTGCCAGAGATCCTGGGCAATCAGTCATTTCTCTTGTTAGCAGATCTCCATCAGTATAATCCAACTTGTGCTGGAGAGCAATTTGGCTCTGAGGATGCCTCAAGGAGGTGGCATAAAATCATTTAAGCCCTCCAGCGTAGGTGTATAATGCACTTCTTTGCCATACCATATTTTCCCCCCTATGGATAAATAATTATTTCAAGTATCGATGCTCCCAGATCTGTGCTCCCTGGGTCTCCATTCCACCATCTAACCCATGGAAAGCTATGGGAACACCACTGACTTCCAACCCCTGGTTCAATAAAACAGGCTCTTTCCTTGCTTTTCAATAAAAGGGTGGGGGACCTACATTTTTTGGAGCCAAATGTAGTGTTTAGTTTATCCCTATATTTGACCATGTTTTCAACTTTCGGACTCCTTTCATTTTTACTTGATTCTAATCTAGATTTCCCATGCAGACTTAGCTCACACCTGTACTTACCTTGTCCCTTCCAGACTCATGTATTCCCGTGGGAGCATTAAATATGAGGCCAATTTGTAGCACAGACAGATAGGGGCATGTAAGTGTTTTCACCAAGTAAAAAAATGCTGCTGTTGTTCTAACGTCCTGTGCTTGACATACAGCGCGGTGGTTGCGTGGTCTAAAAATCTACTAGCAGCAGCTGCTGAGACAGGACACCTGGGCAGGATACCAAGAAGGATGGCTGGGGCACATTAAAATGACAGCTAGTTTCAAGGGAGATACTTCTGTGCTGCAAAGACCCAGCTGAAAATGCCTTGAGTTGGACTTATTCTTATGCTTAAAGTTTTGCAAGTCAGGACTGGAATTTACCTCTCTCTCAGGACCTTTGCTCTCCGCTTCTGGACCTAAAACCACTTGACAGTTTCCTTAAAAAAAAATAAAAAAAAATAAATAGCTTTTTAAATTGGTTTTATTCCAGTATGAATTATTTTTAATAATATATATATATATATATATATATATATATATATATATATATATATATATATCTCCCCATTTCTTAGAGGCAGGAACAAAGATAGAAACTAACCATTCTAATGTGGATGATGTGGTGCCATGCCTTCTCAAATACACAGTGCCTCCATGAGAAGTGCCTTTATGAGATGTGAGTCTTGAGAATAAATAGCATCACTGTCCAGCCAGATGGTTGTTGTTTTTGTAACTTCTATTTGGGGCTTTTCCTAGCCAGTCCTGTAGCATTATAACACCTTTTGTAGTTACATTGATTAGTCTGGGAGAAAATGTAGCCCCCACACCCAGTAATCCAGCCTCTGTATCTCTACATGTGGGGATGGAGGAGATCAGACTGTGCCAATGGGTGTATATATAATCTAAAACTGGCTTGGTTCAGTGTCTTATTGCTCCCTGAGGGTCTCACCGCAGGTGCTATTGTGGGCAAAAATGATAGAGAGAGGAAAGAAAGAGCCACCCGAGAGTGGCCTTCAGTTAATTATTTCCAGAATGAATTGGCAAAAAGTTTTACTTTGCTGCAAATGAAGGAAGGAAGGAAGGGCCTTTGACTTCTTAACTACTTTATCCAGGGGTTCGGGGTAGAAAAAGTTGGCCTTTCCGGGGTCCAGGTCCAATATACAAAGCAAATACAAACAAATTACCATCAAACCAAGAGCAGCACCATGTCATTACATTCATAACATCACACCATGACACACACCTTTGCTGTATTACACATCGTTCCTAACACGCCATTATGTGGTCAGGACACCAGCCACACGGTTATGCAGACCAAAGCCCTCTATAAACTACAAAGCTCTTGGCTTGGAAAACAGGTCCTACCAGCCAGGCAGGAGATGAGCCTACAAGGTTTAGATCCATAGTTGGACAGGGGAGAGTGGAGCATTGAACCTGTGTGTCTCACTGACCAGTCTGAAATATGCATTCAAAAAAAGACATTGCTCCCAAGTGTTTCAGGGGTGTAGGGTGTATCATAGGACATAGGCAGACAAGATTCAGCTTGACGAAGGGTGTTTGCACCCAAAAGCTTGCTAAGAAGAATTTTTCCAACTATTTGGGTTGGTCTAATAATAGATATTGGATTTACCCAAAGAACCTTGTCTACCTCTTGCTTCCAAATGGAAACTCTCTGCCAAAGTTCCTCCCTGGGGCATGGGCTAGTGGTGCAATGGATAAAGTGTCCAACTATGGATCTAAACCTTCATAGATTCATAGGAAAAATTATTCTTAACAAGCTTTTGGGTGCAAATACCCTTCGTCAAGCTGAATCTTGTCTGCCTATGTCCTATGATACAACCTATACCCCTGAAACACTTGGGAGCAATGTCTTTTTTTGAATGCTTATTTCAGACTGGTCAGTGAAAAACACAGGGTCAATGCTCCACTCTCCCCTGTGACCTTAAAAATGCCTCATCAAGCTCCCTATGCCTCTATGGTCTGGGACAGGCATTGCATAAACCAGTTTGACCCACATCAGTTAAGTCTGATCCTACATTCAACCAGGTTTATCTCAAACCGGTTTCAGCCATTCTCAAACTGGTTTATGTGCACTGAACATCTGTTATGTTACAGGTTTAAAACAGTTTCTGATCACTTAAAACATGTTTATGTGTAATGTCTGTCCCTAGTCTATGTGTCTGAAGAGCAGTGCAATTTAATACCACTCCCTGCTCTCTAATTCATGTCCCAGGCTGGCATCTGGTGGGACATTGCCATCCATGCTGAGGCTCAAATCAACACTCCTCGGCTTAGGAGGCTTGAGGTTTATCCTTCAGCCTCTGGGACACAAATTGCATAAGCTGGGCACGCAGTTATTTATCTTGTTGAATCAGGGCTGTAGCCTGCAGGGATGGGTGTGGGGGAAGCAAGGTCTCAGCACTAATTCCAGCTCAACCCCTTTTTTTTCTATATGACTTTGCACAAGACATTTCAGTTCTGCCAGGGTTTCCTCATCTATCAAGTGGAGTTCATGACACTAACCTACCTCACCGAGGTGTCGTGAGACTTAATATGTTACTTAACGTTTATGCAGTGCTCTGAACCTCTAATGCGTTATGGAAGTGCACTGCTAATCATCTCTTTTCATCCATCCAAACAGTCCCAGAATTGCTTTAGAAAATTAAGAAACTGCTGGCAAAAAATGTACACAAGGATGCTTTGATTTAGCAAATGGTACAACCACTGTTAGAATGGGGCAAAGAAGCCATGTAACCGTGCATGCTTTAGCAGAGTGGTCTGCCTCGCATCCTTCATCTGCAGGCTGAAATTGGGCAGGCTGGTTGCGCTCGCCAGCTCTGAAATCTGCCTAAATGCCCGAGTTTATCACCCTGCTCTCCAAAGAAAAGGGAGGATGGGGCTTGAAAACTAGAACAAGCCCCAGGTGCAGTATTAGTACTCATTATTAATAATTCATTAACAAATAATTAAGATTAAATTAAGTCATGTCCCTCCACTCGGGGTCAGACTGATTGCCATATTTGGGGTCAGGAGGAAATATTACCCCACGGTCAGATTCCTATGGATTGCTGGGGGTTTTGCCTTAGTGGGTATGTCTACATAAGATGCCTTACTGCACATTAGACTAATGCATGGTAAACCATAACCATCTACACATAAGCATGAATTACTATGCAGTAGATTAGTCTAATGCACTGTTTTCTAGTATCTGTAGAGTCTAAAGGTAAACTAATGTGCCAAAGTGCACAGGTAGATGCTGACCGGGGGCAAATTGCTCCTTGTCAGCCTAGGCAGCAAGGGCTGCAGGGGACAGGGAGAGCTGTCCCAGCCAGCCAGGACGCTGCCTCCCAGCTACATGGAGATCTGGATGTGACCTGATCTCCACAAGTGGGAGAACTGCCTCAGCAGCCAGGCAGCTGCCTCCCAGGGACATGGAGATCAGCACTGGTGATGCATAGGGGGTGCATGTGGATGCACGTGCACCCCCTGAAATCATCCATACGCCCCCTGGAAGTGCCAGCCATGAAACTGGAAGTATTGGTGGAAGTGTGCTTCTGGTTTCACCGCAGGCTCGTTGATCAGTCACTGGGGGACCTTCTCCTGCTGACTTGGGAGGCACCAGTCACCCACGGATATCAGGATGCTCCTGATCTCCAGGTGCCTGGGAGGCAGCTGCTGAGTATCCAGGACAGCTTCCTCAACCTCACGGAGATTGGGATGGGTCCCAATCTGTGTAGGGCTACCTCTGCCCTTTGGGTCTTGGGGTGCACCCAAATCTCCCTGCAGTTGGCAGGGAGCTGCCTGCTGAGCCTGGGCAGTTCCCCTTTCCCATTCCCCCCTAGATATTAGGTCTGGCCCTAGAGCCAGGACAGCTAGGGGCTGGCACCTGGGGGATCCTGGAAGTCCCTGGTTGCTGCAGGGTAACAGAGCAGGGCAGGAGCACGCTTGAACTGGGTTGCTTCTGTTGGCGTAATTTGCTCCTGATGTGGGCTTGCTTTAATGAGCATGGATGAGCAGAGAAAATTCAGGCACTTTAACTGCAGATGTGCCCGTTGTGTGGCAGGGGTTGTGGCCCTCTTCTTTAGAGCTCTCAAGTGTATTTGAACAACCTTGCAGCAACAGGATGTTGGTCACCATTGTCCCCGTGACATAACTGTGGCAGGTTAGGGCGTTATGTCTTGTGGTTGTGTAGTTGTACTAATAGGTCTGACTACATTTGGATAAGATGGTTTGGATAAGGATGATACCACCTGTGTTGAGGGGTTGGATTGAATGGCTTCTGGAAGCCTCTTATTGTCCTACATTTCTATTACTCTATGTGAGGATTTTGGGGGTGATCTCTTTTACTGGACCAAATATATAATAGGGAGACCTACAATGACACCTGTCATTGTAGGCCAGCTGTGGTAAGGGAGATGCATAAGCAGCAAGACACGGTCCCTTTCCAGAGAGTTACAATCTAAATAGACAAGGCAGAACAGGGCTGAGAGAAAGGGGCATATTTCTCAATGGGGAACCAAATCATGGAGTATTTAAGTCACTTTCCTAAGGTCAGCTTTAGACAGAACCCATATTTCCTAATGCATATTTCGGGGCTTTAACCAAGATGCAATTTTCCTTTCCTAAAAGATAAGATATAAAATGCTTCAAATTAGTGTTCCAGCACGGTCAAGTCTATGTGCTAATACCACAGCATTTAATTACAATTAGGAATTAATTTTAACTCTGTGTTTAAAAGGCTTCTGCATGCCTTTGAAGTTCATATTCTGCTCAACAAGTTCCACACCTAAACTGTTTCTACATCCTGCAGTTTGGAGGGGGAAAAAAAAATATTCTCCTTAGGCTATTGAGGCTCAGAGCTCATTTCCCTCTTCTGCCCTGCAGATGATTATTTCTTTTTTTCTTTTCTCTTTGCACAGGGGTCTTCTGCTAGGCTGGGTTTATGGCCTGGAGAAATGTCAAAGAGTATGTATATGGAAATACGCATGATAAGCTGGAAGATAGTAAAAAATAGAAATAGCACCCTGCAGCTATTCCTCTCAATATTTTGCTAAATGCAGATAAAAACTGAGTAGCTGAATCAGAACCTGACACCTCATGGGCTTTCTTTCATGTTTATTTTGTACCTTCTATTTTCCTCCATCCGTCTACTTCAGACTACGCCGTCACTCTATCCTCAGTGGTTAGCGAACAGGCCAGTGGGCAGGGCTCCTGCTTTGTTTCCCCAGATTTATTTTTATTTCCTGCCTCTATGAGACTATCCAGTCATTCTAGCAATGTGGGCATCAGTGTATTTGTTCATAAAATGGATTTTTGCTTAATTAATAATAATTACTTAATAATAAATAAGTTTCCCACAGTCAGCCAGGGACTCTATGACAGAGCACAAACCTAACGAGGCCTATTCCAGGGTCTTTACCATAAACTATGCACCATTTCATCTTCCTTCCAAAATATCAGGTATTGTTCAAAATATTGTTCCATCCCTGAAAAATTGTGGTGTGAATGCAGAGGCTAAGATGGTTTAGTCACGGATGATCCTGCCTTGAGCAGGGGGTTGAACTAGATGACCTTGTGAAGGCCTTTCCAATCCTAATTTACTATGATCCTAAACTGTGTTTGTTTTGGCCTTTATAAGCATCAGTGTAAAAGATCATGGGCAGTCAAGGATTATTATAAACCAACATTTTAATTCACGCAAAAGGTGGATTGGATTGGGTACCATGCCAAGCAAATGTGTGTGCAGTTGAACAGCCCGTGGAAAGTGGTTAGCAAACAAGACTTACCTCTACCTTTTCAAACAGAGGTGGATGAGGAGAAAGACGACATTTTATGAGGCTCTGCTCGCTCTGTACTTCTGCAATACTCGGAAGGCTGCACTAGGGCTGCATAGCTCCCCTGGCATAAGAGAATCACCCAGGGAATGGATGGAGCAATGAGTGAGTCATAAACCTTTAGCTGAAAAAAGAAAATCACAAAGGACAGCTGCTAGACACAGCCTTTTAGCTCAACAGCTGGTACACTTTGCTCAGGAAAGATGGCACACAGAGTCTAGGCCCCCCCTTACCCAGAGGAGACTGAACGATCGTGGCTCTTATTTCCCAGCCAGATTTCTTCACTGTCAAGCTGCAGGGCAAGTGCTGCACAGAGCGGTCTCCAACCCTCCTATGGGAGCTGGCCTGCCAGGCAGCTAGCAGAAGAAACTAAATAGGGCCAGGAAGAAGAGAACAAGCCAGAGGTCTGGCGGCTCTTTAAGCTGGATATTGGTCTAGAAGGGCAGGGACCTTGGCCCCTACTCCCAGTGGCAGAAAACTTTGGAAAAAAAATAACTTTTACTTAGGGGCATAAGTGAGAGTTGAGCTGTGTTGAAAGCTTGGTCCATGGCTAGGTCTAGGATTTTATAAGGGGGTGCAGATGGTGTGATGCATTATATAAAACAACACCTATTTTTCTCCAGTTCAAGAAAACTGGAAGATTTTTAGTTATATACTAAGGGGAAGGGAGGCAGGGCTATATTATGCAGTTCAAGATCAAAGCAAAAACAAATATAACTTTACTGCAATGTGTACTAATCTGTCATCTCTATATATTGGTTAAAAAACACAAGAAACTAGGGAAACATAGTCCAAAGATATTGTTTTACTAGTCCTGTAGCCATTATAGTTAAATGCACATCTCTCATTCAGATTCATAAAACAAAAATCTAGACTTCTTGCATGGGTGACTGGTGCCTCCTGAGTCTGGGGCCACACAATTTGTGAGTGGGCCCAGGAGCGGGCCTGGGGGCGAGCCAAAAGCTCTTTTGGGGGCCAGAGGGGTCTGGCCCCACACATCATGACTTAGTGCCCCCTCCCAACACGCCGCCAGCCCGCACGGCAAAATGGGCCCCCCAGCACTTTTGGGAGCCAATCTCAGGAGGGGCATGTGGCCCCCCATGCCCCTTCTACCAGTCGCCTGTGCCTTCTTGAGCATCTTGACAATGCATCCAACACTTCATTGTCGATCACTTCCATACCTGAGTTAAAGTTCACCTGTATTAATATAACTACACCTGAGTTAAGGTGCTTAGCTGGAACTAAAAGCAGTCTTCGGAGCTGTGAAATAGAAGAGCTATTACCAGGGATAGGTAACAAGCAGCAACATTTCAGAAAAAAAGGATAGCTTGATTAATAGACTATCAAGACCATTAAAAAGGAGAGAGGGTTGTTTTCACCTGTGGAGTGAAGACAGATTAGCAGGAATCAGGTTGATTATAATGAGCCATAAAGTCAATAGACACCCTCAGCACTGCCTGAATAGAAATGCTGCTGCCTCTCTCAGGCAGTTGGTTTTAAAGTTTGGCTGAAGCAGGAAACAAAGGGGGTGCAACTGCTTGACTTCAGCCCCTTGGTCCCACCTCTGTCCTGGTCTACTGCCTGCTGAGCACTTGTGAAAAGCTTATCCTGCACAACTTGCCTGTGATCACACAGAAAGTCAGTGGCAGAGTCAGACATTGAACACAAATCTTCCATGCACGGTAACTTCCAGAAACCCTTTTACCCTGACATTGCAGACTGTGTTTGCCCTGGTACACGCCAACCTAAAATTTACAGTGTTTATTTAGGGCCATGTCCTGAGCGGTTGTGAGCACCTGCACTTGCCGTTGGCTTCAGAGCTCTGCACGTCTCAGGATCAGGATGCCCGTGACCTATGATTTATTTATTTATTTGAAATCTGAAATGCTATTTCTTAATTAGTGTCATCTACATTTGAATAATATATTAGCTCGCAATAAACTTCCATGATTCGTCAAATTCCATAATACACAACACACAAATCACTGGCATTTCCTCGCACAGTCCTTCACTGAATTGAATTATAAAGCACTGTTGACGTTCCGTATAGCGGTTTGCTTTACTTCTTGCTACATATTTTCTCATTACATTTTCCTATGATTTATTTATGACAGGGCTATGCATATAAAATCTATGCTCTGAAGTTCACATTGCAATGACCGAAGTAGCAGTCCTGGAAAAGTTCATAGGGATGATTCACAAGTGATTCACTCCTGGCAATGCCCTTCTCTCTTTTGAAGCGAGTCCTTGACATCCTGCATACGCTTAGAGTGGAGCTAGCTACTTACATCTTGGCATTGATACTGGTGCTTGCTGTTTGACCACAGGGTATCTGTGAATGCCTGCCCAAATAGATGCAAATCCTCCCAGGTGCAATACAATCTACACTATTATTTCCTACTATTATTTGTAAATGTTTCATATATCAAGATAACTGTGATTTTCCTTATGCAGAAGTTGTCTTTCAGATCATATGCAACATTTGACCAGTGAGTTCAGGACCTGCTGGAAGTTTGCTTGTCCCTTGTCTTTACAGGTATAGATAGTACAGTTGGAATGAGATATATGAGATCAACTACTTTTGTGGAGTCAACATATGCTACTGGTACCCTGATTACCTGTCACCGAGTGGTTAGCACAGGGAGGCAATACCAAACCTCCCAAGTTCTGTTATCGGTTACATTTCTATAGATCCGTTGGGAAATCCCTAACCTTGTTGCGGCTTAGATTGTGTACTTACAAGGCAGGTTTAACATTGATTTACATCACAAGGATGGTGTCAAGTGCCAGTATCTTCTGCTGTTGGTGATGGATGAGAACAACGTTCCAGTTATTCTAGCTCTATCACCTGCAGATCTACGGTTCCCTTTGAATGTCTCTTCTTTTCTTCTTGTGTGGGATGCATCAGAACTGTTCCATGTCTTTCCTTCTGTTTAACATGTGTGGAAAGCCACTGGAAGAGATAGTAAACGTGAGCTGACTGCAAAGTCCCCACTGTGTGACTCAATTGTCTTATCTTCTCAATTCCTAGTTTAAAACCAACTTCCTCCACTGTGGGAGTGACTCAGTTGTGTAAATTGGGGAATTCTTTTGAATCCCCACTTGTCGCAAAGGCCAGGACTGCTATTTGCACTGTGATCTTCATTTTCAGGTTTTGGAAACAGCTACAATTGGCTCTTGCCTTCATTCATCCTGCCTAGTGCAGGGGGACTGGACCTGATGATCTACAAGATCCCTTTCAGCCCCTAACAACTATGAATCTATGAACTTTGGCATTTTATTATCCTAGTTTGCTCTATGTTGGTATCTATCCTAAGCCTGCTCCGATATTAGCAGATTCAAAATAAGGAAGTCTCTTTTTAAGCTGTCTTCCATAGAGAAACCACATTCTGCCTATGCTGTAACATCTGCACTAATTTATTATTCATGTCCAGTCCTAATGTAGATTTAACCTATAAAGCAAGTGTTCCTAATATTTTTGCGGGTCACCCATTTCTGAGCACACAGTGACATTTCTGTTCCAAATCTGGGCTCGCAACCCTATTTCTGGTTGCATGCCTCATTTCTGCATTTGAATTCCCATTAGGCTAATGACCCTACTCATAAGTAGTGTGATCCCATTTGATTCCTGGTTTCTAAACCACTTCATTAAAGCCTTATATGTTTGGATGCTACTTATGTTAAAATCTGACTTTAGAAATAGAAGTGGCCCCAGCAATGATCCTTGCTGGACTTCACAACAGAGATCAGAATCTGAACACAGGCCAAGATCCAAACTTCCTGGGCATTTCTACAATGAGAAGAGGCCTAAATGCTGAGTTTCACCTGGCATTGCAGGTATTTAATCCCTGCATTCTCCAAACCTTTCCACAATCACTGTTGGTTAACTAAAATCTAGCAGACATAAGAACTTGCCCTAAAATAAATACAGTAGGTCAGGTTTATTCCTGATGTAACTCTCTTCGCTCAAGTTACACCAGGGATAAACTTGGCTGATTGCTTATAATGCAAACATTGCACTGAAAAAATTAAGTTTATAATGCAAACACTCCTGGTAAGTTGGTTTGGTACACATCCTCTCATAATATTTGATTAGACTTTCCTTCAAAGTGGATTTACAATGGTGTCATCTTTGCAATCTAGAACTGTTTCAAGGTCCAATAATTTTGCTTTGTGTAACAATGCAGTCATCAGGAGCTGAATAAATGCAAATAGTGAAAGCAATAATGTGTGTGATGTAATACAGCTTCAGACAAAATATCTAGGAGCATGGCTATAAATGTGTATTAAAAACATTTGTTTGACCTTAAAAGAAAGGCAAAATAACATTGAGTGTAAAGACCTAGGAATCCATTTTTAGTATCTTGGACCAATGCACAATTGTCTCCTGGATTATAACCTCAAGGACTTCTGCCTACCCAATAGTTCAAGCAATTGGTTTTCCTTTCTTTGCTGTGGACATTGGAGCCACAGGCTGGGAAATCTCATTGTTAAACCATTTTTTTTTCCAGTCGTTCTGCCTATCTTCATCCCATAAGTCCTAATTATCCCTCGATAATTTATCCATTACCTTGAAACGTTCATGCAAAGTTATTATATCCATGTGATAAGTGCCATATGCTAAGCATTTAGATACCCTGATGATGAGTTATGTGATAACCAGACAAATGGGCAAGAAAAATCTGAGATTTCCCTTGTTTTGAGGGAGAGGGTGTTTGATAGAAAATCAGCACAAGAGCAGAATGGCTGAGATTTTTCCATCAACACCATGTTTTCTATGGAAAATCAGCATGTAGGAGATAGCCCAACTTTGTTTATCAAAAAAATGCCATTCATAATATCAACTTCTGATTTTGAAAAAGACACCCAAGTTAAAAAAAAAATAGAGAGAGATAAATAAATCTATATGGAAATGCCAGTGCAACTCATGGAGTTACACTTCAGGTGCCCTGTGTCCCATTACCGTCCGTAATCCAGGTTCCCAGCTGGGGCAGCATCAGATGCACCTCATCTTGGTTATGCATCCCTGCTAAGGACTCAAAGGATACATCAGAATAGGTTAAAAAGAAGGAGGTTGTGATGCACAATTCGAGACAGACTGGTTAGGGACCCCTGGCATGGAGGACAATTGGAACATAAGGCACTGTGATAGGATTCATGAACCATTTTTGCTTGGTTTCGGGGTTTTTTTGTTTCTTTGTTTGTTTCTATTTTGTTTTTAACTCTAGTTTTTAGCCAAAATTTCTTCGTCTTCCTTTTTTTTCCCCCAAAGAAGGCAAAGTATTTCACACACCCTGGTTTTCAGCCAGACCCATGGTGCCTTACTGGTATTTCACTGTCCTGCTAACCAGTTGCAATATGAGTAGCTTTCTAAAACGACATAACAAGTAACACTGGATTAGCCACTTCTGCAGCCACCCTGGAAGTGGGTAATCCAGCAGTTCCCAATAGTTCTTTGGAAACTGTTTCAATTTACTTGGCAAAAGACCCAATCCAACACTCTGCCACTCAATAGAAAGCATATAACTGATGGCAATGGGTTGTGAGAGCAACCAGCATTTGCTCTTTCACACTTGCTGTAAATGCTGTGGTCTGCAGTGGGATTGAGATTAATCCACACCACAGATGCTTTATTACAAGGGCAGTCCAAGCTCTACTGAGGCTTAGAGCATAAGAAATTGGCATTAGGACCAGGGAAAGAAATTAGCTTTTCAATAAGAAAATCCCAGAGTACTAGTGTTTGCATATGCACCAACACTGGAAAAAAAGCTCTTGCTTGAGTTAATCTAGTTCCTTTTATGGTTCTTGTCACTATATAGGCAATATGTAGTCATTATTACTACCTGAAGCATAAAGCCACAGTCTTTTTCCAGGTCTTTTCTCTCGTGGCTGGCTCCAAGATTTTAAACTTCCCAGTAATGTGCATTTTCAATGATTGCTAGTACCCATGCTTGTGTCCACTCTTGGGAGGTA
The DNA here is from genome assembly GCF_030867095.1 of Alligator mississippiensis. Lineage (NCBI taxonomy): Eukaryota > Metazoa > Chordata > Crocodylia > Alligatoridae > Alligator > Alligator mississippiensis. Next base: position 295,130,469 of record NC_081826.1, read on the forward strand.
GCTCACTGAAACGGGCAGAGAAGCAAGGCAAGGACGCAGCCAAGGCATTTACATATTGAAAAAGTCAAATCTGGGCAGCCGCACCCAGTCTAGGAAGAGGACACCAAAGCCTGACATCTCATCTTGTGACAAAACTAGTAACGAGAAAAGAAAATGTCACCCAAGTAATCTGCTCCTATAACAAAGATTGTCACAAATGGAGGGAATGGACTGGCAGTGAGATTAACCCATATTCTCATTACACTGTTAAGTGGTCCTTTCTGAACTGAAGTGGAGTCTGGTTATAGGTTATTCGGCACATTTCCAATTTCTTGTCTATAGCACGGGCAACTGTGACATTTCTAGCATTGCTTTTACGAGTTGTATTTCCAGCAGCTCTTCTCCCAGATAGATGAAGAGTGTGCATTGCTCAGAATCAAGGGATTTTATCTCTATATCCCAACAACCAGACCACTTCATTGCATACACAATCACGACAGAAGGATTTTATAAAGCAAGGCCGTGAAAGGGGGGAGCATGCTGAAAGAGGTCTGATGTGGTGGATAGTCCTTATTCAACGAAGAGTGAATCTAGGTCTAGCTACCAGATGGCATAGCTGAACACAGAAAATCCATATGTGTGATGGCAGCTAGGGACGACCACTGACATACTTGCTTTTCCAGCCAAATGCCTCAGCAGATGCAGAGTTTTACACTTTAACATTACAATATGGCAGTAAAACCCAGGAGAAGAGTTATATGCAGGAATCAAAGGCGATTTAAAGTGACAGTGCGCAATTCCACTCTCAACCCATCAGGCTTGGGATGCTGAGAAAATGAAAGGAAGGGATTGCTTCTTTCCCTTGGGAGTGGCAGAACATTTCTAGGGAAAAGCTGGTAAAAAATTATGTTTCTGTTTTGTTTTATAGTAATGAGGTCATTTAAAAAAACAGCTTATGTTCTTAGGAGTGTAGAAAATCCACGGGATTTAACTTCCTACATACCCAAGTCCCTTTCTGAAAATGTCATTTTTTTTATTAATATAGTCTTCCACAAAAAACTGCAAACAATTTTCTCAGCACAGAAGTCTAAAAGTTTTACTTCTTTATCTGTGCAATTATGTAGCCAGAAGGAAGGATGGTCTTGGGGTTAAAATAGGGAAGGAGAACGCCTGAAATCAAGATGAATTTTCCCACTTGGACACAAGTTCCCTGTGTGGCTTTGGACAAGCCATTCAATATGTGCCTGTTTCTTCCTCCAAGACTCTGTCTTTTCTGTTGGATCTGGGTCCCCCACCTTCACTAGCCCATAGGGAGCAATATTAAAGAAGTGATGTACTGCAGGCAGCATCATGCTGTCAAACTTAAGAAAGCAAAATTTCCTGTGGCCATGAGCACCATGAAGTCTTGCAGGCAACTGGTTTAAGTTATGGGCTGAGACTGTCTCCTGCTATGCATAGCTACAGAATTTAGCGCAACGGAGCAGGAATCTTGCTTGGAGCCTTCCGGTACTATTTAAGTGAAATCATATAAGTCATGTTAACGTAACAAATAACACTTGGGATGAACGATGACATTTCCTTGACAATTGCAACTGAAATTTCTGAGCCTCTTTCTAGATGTGTTCATATCAGTTAAAACGGTCACACATGTTATTAGCTGCCTAGGAGAAAGGATTAGAATCATTTGCATTCTGCTGATCTTGCAGGTCATTATTTTTCACTGTATTTTTTAAGCACATCACTGTATGTTTTCCTCTAACCCCCTTTGTTAACCCCCTTTAACTCCTTCCACATTAATATTTGAGTCCCAGTCAGCTTTTCTGGCACAATTTAACTTTAGGGGATGTGATATTTGACAAGATAAACCCAAACTTATGAATTTATGAAAGCAGGGAGGGTATATTTTTTGCTTAAGCAGCAGCAAAATGTGCTGTTGACAGCCTTTCTATACACATTGGTTTTATACAATGAGATAAGAAAAAAAAATGCAAACAAAGCTACTGGACTTTCTAAAGAAGAAAGCCTAAGGACCCTAGAGCTATATGTTTAGTGCTGAAAGTGAATCAGCTCGAAGAACGACTGCAAAAATGGAGTACCTTCTTCTCAGTGTATGGCAGATGTCATCGGCAACCCCTCAATAGGAGAATGACAGTCTTCCAGTAGATGGGGAAGTCATCTAAGTGAGTATGAGGATGGTGGAAGAAGCCAATCTGAGATCTGTGTGCTTGGCTGTAGACCTGGCAAATGGTTCCAGGAGTGGATCCTGGTGACATTAGGATCCCTTTATCTCTCTCACCTATCCACCTTCATAGTGACGGGAGTCTCCTCGAAATGGTTGATGTTTTGCTGCACTTCATGGCACCATTAGGGAGGATGCAGCGCTTGAGTTCCCCAGGCATTGATGTTAATACCACATTTCTTTAGATTGGCCTTTAAGATGTCCTTGAATCTCTTCTTCTGCCCATATCTATAGTGGTGACTATGAGTGAGTTGGGAATATAGGACTTATTTCAGGAGCCCATTGTCAGGTATCCTAGAAGAATATCAAGGATTTGAAAAGTATGTTTTATATGTGGCGTTCTCATGGGTGCCTGATGTGGCATGGAGAAGGTTTCCCTTGGCTTTAGTGAACATGTAACTTTGGGGAACGGTATCTGATTATTACATTGCATTTGCAATACAATGTAATCATGTAAGAAAACTAAAAAGAGAAGCTGCTAATCTCAATCAACAGTTAAATCTAGCACATAAGTGCTCACCATTTAGGTTTATGGATATCCATAAATTCTGTATTTGCTACTTTTATGTGACTTCTTCTGGTGGAGAACTGTTGCAAATAGCAAAAGATTTGGAGGCTGGAAGAACGCTTGCCTAGATGTGATGAGACTGCTATAGCTGCAAGGGGAACAGAGGACAATTGGTTTTAACTTAAAAACTTTAACTTAACATTAACCATTAGTTTTAAGAACTACAGGAATTGATGCATTTAACTCAACTTCCAGAAACTGAGAAATTATTCAGTTTCCTAACATTTGGAGGGCAAAATTCCTGCTTTATAAAGCTGAAATAAATGTATTGATTTAAAAGAAATAAATCTGGATTTTTGCTGGCATTACTGAAAGAAAAATTTTCCAGCAGGTGGAAAATTCATTGATGTGGAAGCCCTTTTGTTGCTCACTTCACTGCAAAGAAGTTTATGGTGTCCAAACAACAACTGGTGTATTGCAATATTAAGAAATTATAGGTAATATAGACAACATTTCTATTTTAAAAAACCCTCCATGAACTTATGTCTGAGTTGGAGCTGGCCCACAATAATGCCTGTAACTATTTCAGTTGAATGTTCATAATTTTAAGTACTTAACAACTATGAAAGTTGAAGATGAACTTGCCGTTCCAAACTCTACAGAATTTGCTGGCAGTCTTTCCGTGAACTTAAATGGATTTTGGATTGGGTCCTAAAATACTGCATTCTTGGGCCATATCATACCATCAATTTTAAACACTGCTCTCCATCGATTTCAATGAGTTCTTAAAAATCAATCTCATGCTATTGCCCCTTGTGCATACACATGCTTTTAACTAACAAAGCTACGTTCATAAATCCCAAACCCAGAAGAACTATCTTACAATGCTAACAAATATTCCAGTCAGGTAGTAAACCTAGGAGACACATCTATCCTGCACTGGCAGAGGTATGGACTTGTTGACCTAATAGGTCTTTTCCATCTCTATCTTTCATTTTTCTAGGAATCTATTTCCCTCGCACCTTTCGGAATTCACTAAATAAAGATATCTCCGACTTCACTTTCACTAATGCCATGACATTTTCCATCAGAAGGAATTTAAGATGTTTCTAATTTAAATGGGGATGCATATTTATATAGATAAATGCATATTATCATGTGCATATTTAAAATATAAAAGCATTTAGATTAGACATTTAATATAAGTAAGAGTAAAACATATATATGAATACCCCCACAAACACACACACACACTTATATGAAACTATATATACATGCACCCATGTGTATAGCCCTTCTCTGAACCATTTTAATGTTGCAAAACTTCAAATTCAGTCGAGTTAGCCAAGTGAGCCTTCAACTTAAGAAAGCACTTAAGCATGAGGTTAAATTTAAATCCTGTAGTCTGTGTGTTTGCCCGTAAAGGGAAACTTTCTTGATAAGTCTCTAAATTCTGAGCTGGTTTTATATTTTCCCTTTCCCGTAGGTGTCCAGAGAATGGATACGTAGACATCTGAAACAAAATATGAGCAGAGCAACCCGCTAACAAGGATGTGCAAGCTTTTTTCTTGGGGGGGAGGGGGGAGAAATTAGACATTCCCCTAAAGGGAGACCTCTAGAACCAGGTTCTTGAGAAAATTTGAAAGGTCCTTTTTTTGGCACCAATTTTACTGTTGTTTCGGTTTCAAGATTCTGGCAGGGAATAAGACTGGGACTAGATTAAAAGTGGCTTTGATAGATTGCTTCACACCTGTGCTAGGGTAAATGAAGGGCTGGGCTGGAATTATTCAGGAGCTATATCAGGTACATGAGAGAGAGCGCAGCTGAGTTTTTCTTCACCTCCACCCATGTGGGAAGGTACAACGAGTTACTCCGATATTGCATCCTTGTAAATGAGCGGCTAGAATGAAGGCAGGTATCCGGGTTGTAGCCGTATTGCTCTAGAGGCAAAAGGAATCAGAACTCATGGTGGAGGTGATATCTTTGATTAGACCAACTCGATTTTTTGCGAAAAATAAAAAAATAATTAAAAAAAATAGGTTAGAATGAAGTATTGACATGAGTGACAGACTCCAAACCTAAATCAGTTTGAGTGACATCAGTAAGGACAGCTTGGTTTTTGAGTAGTAAAAGTAACAGCTGCATATGGTCCATGAATTTCTATGTACCAAACAGATCCAAGTCACAGTAAAAACTGGCCCTGTAATGACATTATTCAGCATGGTACAGACACACATACAGAAGTCCGACAAAAGACATTACATGAAACAAAGTTGCTTTGCCCTGTGTTCAGTGACAGAAAAAGGACCAGTCATTTGATATCAGTAGATATGTCTGATGAGGTTTCTTACACAGATTTGGTCATTGGGGTATACTCAAGTGGTTAAACTATGCCTTTCTTTTTTCCTTCTTATAATGACAGGATATAATACATTGGAAACAAAAGTGAGTGGATATACATTTTTCTTTTGTCTCACCTAAACTAACCCCATCTAGTACCACAAATGAACCCAGATAAACTCCCTAGAGGTTCAGGATATATTTGTAAACTAGTTGAACTTTGGCCCCCAAAAAGTGGACTTCAGATTTTTCTATCAAGAAAATTATTCGTGTTCATGGAATGAAATAAAGAGAAAGATCAACAGTTCCTGCAAGTATTGCATTTTCTTTCAACACAAGAGCCAGTGCTTTTCTTTACAAATCCCATTGTTACCCCCATCCTTGTTTACTCCTCCCCAGGGAATAATATGGGTAAAAAATAAAAATCCTTTGCACTCAGAGGAAAAGCTCTGCTTAAAACAAACTGGTGCAATTCAGGCCAACAACATGCAGCCACCCGTTTCCCACAGTTCACATTGCGATCACATTGCCATATTCACTGAAACAAAGTTTTCCAAAACAAAATTTGGCCTTTTAGGCCATTTTCTTTACCCAGAAAAATACACCTTATCTAGCAGCCTGAGAACATTAAACCCTGCATCCTGGTAGTTCATGCATGTAAAGGTTAGGGAATGAAAACTGTGGTTTTATAAATGCAACTTAACTGCCTGTTTCATTTTGTTATGAGACATTGTTTTGAGCTCTTTCTGACTTATTCATTGATATCACCCTGGCTTACAATTTTTTAGGAGTTAAGGGGAGGCGAGAGAATGCCCTAAATGATAAGGTTTCTGCCTACATTAAGGCCTGATCTTGGAAATGCTCAAGGGAGAATTGTATTTGGAGATAAGCATCACACAGTTTTTATGCATCTAAGGCACACCATGACATTCGGCTTTGCTTCATATAATGGCCTGAATCATGCAACACATCTAATTTCCTTATGTGGCTACATTTCTTCCCTATGTTGATGCACTGTGCTGAAACAGTGGAGCTAAACCTGGGTATCTGGGGCACAGGGGCAGTGTAGCCCTGAACTCTGCCAAGAGAGGAGTTCCTGCCAGTTCAGGCTGGTGGGCAGGGGCTCCCAGGGCATGGAGAGCCAGAGACTGGGAGGTAACCTAGCAATGGGATTTTGAGTTCAAGTAGTTGCTTGTATTTTTTTGTTCTAGTTTTAGACTTGAGGACTGGATATGGCTGATAGGGGAGGAAAGGAGGCACCGAGGTCCTGAGGGCATGCTATTGAGCCCTGCCAGGGGCAGAGGTGCAACTGTTAGGCTCAGGGCAAGAGTGTCAGGACCTGGCCTAGAGGGGCAACACGGTTGGCCTGTGGCTAAGAGGTCCAAAGCCTGATCCCAGAGGGGCAACAAAGATGTCCAGGATCCAACAAGAGGCCTAGCCTACCAGTCAACAGCCAGAGTAACCTGTAGGCGAAGAAGGCCGAAGCCTACACAGGAAGGCAAGCAGTCACCAAGTGACATCTGCAAGGTATGGATGTAGGTATGGAGGCTACAATTAAAAGTCTTAAGGCTTAAATAAGGGCCATTCAGGTGGTGATCACTGGCTCTCAGTGCCAGCGGAGCACCAGAAGGTCCACCAGGGTGAGAAAGACACCCGTGGAGATCTGCATGGTTTTGGCTAGTGGGCTCAGCCATCACAGGAAATGAGTCAGGATAGGCAAAGCACTGGTGAGGGCACTCTGGGACTCAGGGGCAGCCCTGCTAATGCATAAAAAAGATCAAGGTGTGGCAGGAGAGATATACAGGACTGGGAATGCAAACAAGATTAGGGTGGCCCTAGGGGGTGCCACAGCCACCCCAGGGCCTGTCCTGCTACATATGCAACCATTTGAAACTGCAGATGACCAAGAGCCATGCATGGTTAGCTTTTGATTGAGACCAGAGAGATTTGTCTACATTTAGCACAGTAGTCAAATACCTACCTAGGATGTAGGGCGCTCACGTTTTAGGCTCCCTTCCCCTGGGGGAATTTGAACCCCAACTTCCCACACCACTAGGCACATAGCAGGCAGGCCTATGAGTAACTTCTTATTGAAGCCTGGCCACTGGGCACCCGGGAGGAAGTGTCTTAGGCACAGAAGGGAAACACGCAAGAAGGAGCCCGATTCTCAGGCTCAGGGAGGTGAACGTAGCCCTACAGGAGGTGAAATAATTCCTTGCTTCCTTTGCTGCTTGTGCATTTTGCATTGCAGAACCGCTGGGCACACGGCACAAACACAAGGAAGCAGGTTTTTTACACGGTGATCAAACCTGGGGTACTTCAGGTACCGAAACTGCCCTGTTTAGAAAGTCTTCACATGCCAGTCTTCATTTCTGCACTCCTTCGGGTAGGAGAGGCCTGCTGGAAAACACGACCCAGAACCCTTAACAGAGAGGGGTTGGTGCCTGTGTTTCGAGAGGCACCTGGTAGAAGGGGTAACAAACCTCAAGGCCTGACTTTAAAGAAAACTTGCACATATATGATACTTGGCCTATTCCAGTCATCTGTCAGCAGCTCAACGCACCTTATCGGACACAGTCTGGCTTGTCACTATGAAATCTGTCCTGAAATCACACTTCTCCTATGACACTTCTGACTGCACTTCTAGCTTACACTTGGAGGCCGTGAAGGTGAGCTTATTCTCAGATCAAATTGTGCGAGGCAGGCCCGAGTCCCTTTCTCACTCACGCTGATCCATTCAGCTAAATCTTGTTGCTAAAATGCAGGACAGAAGAGTGCCAGGGACCCTCTCAGTGGGTAACTAAAAGGACCCATTATGTGGAGGAGCTGAAGTGCTTCCTATTGATAAAAATGGGAGAGCTGTGTGGTTCTGCAGGAACCATAATGTACTTCTTTGGGTGCACTAGCTAAAACCAGGTCCTCATTGAAAATACAGGAGAATTATGCATTTGAACAACTTGAATGCCTCCTTCATCCCAGTCACATCAGTTAGGACTTTTCTACATAATAGATGCCTAAGGGGTAAAAAATATTTATCCTTTGGCTATTAATTTTTTTTTCAAGAATATAATGTACTTCTTCTGCACTGATCATCCCAGGCAATGAGCAGGGTGGGGCACTGAAAAACAGAGGAGTAATAGGAGAAAATAAAATAAATTCCCTCGGTTCCCTTCTTATTGTTGAAGGGAAGAGGAAGAATATTCAGGGCATTCGGTGGTGCTGTGACAGCGTTCAGGGTCTTCACATGGAAGAGACATTGAAAAGTATGAGAATGGATAGAAGCAGAAAAGGGAGATTATATTGTGCTGGGCTAAGAAGAGTTTCTCTGTGTGGATATTGCTCCAATTGATTTTTTGTATATGCCTTTTGCATGGTGTGAAATGCTCAGGGTAGTTGAATAGCAGTGTGATAAATTGCACTGATCATGCATCTTTGACTTCTTCACCTGTACTCGGCTCGTCACCTGTACTTCTTAGCTGACACTGTTTTCGAAATCACAGCCATCTTCTAGCACATCAATATAGACCTTTTATTTATCCTGGACTTGAACAACGTATATTGCTCTTCCCTTTCCGCCCAAAATGTAGGTTTTCTTCTCTGAAATTGCAACAGCCATTGCAACTGGATCAGGAGTCTGGCAGGAATCCTTAGTGCACAGGTCCAGGTGTAGTACAAAATGGTAGCATAAAAGATGGGATTTCAGCTTTCCAACTTGTCTATCTTGCTCTGCTCACATCATAAAGTCTTTCCGTCTGGTCGTCATTTGGCGTAGGGTGGCATCTTTCAAAAAGACAAAACCAAAACAACACATGAGTTTTGGAAAATAAAATGCTCAGGCTACAAAATGAAAATTCAATTACTTGGGCATTCAATCATTCTTACAAGTAAAAGAAAACGGATCAATATTGTTTGCTGTAGTGCTCCCCATTAAGCGCTATTCTTTCATACTGTATCTCTGTAAAGATTTTCATTTCCCACAGAGATGCCAGAGAGTTTAGTACATAATTTGGAGAAAATATATGAAGGAAGAGGATACACGATGAGCCCAATCTAGCAAAGCCTCATTTTGTGAGTAGGTCTTGATCACAGAACTAGTCCTTTCAAATCCAAAGGGATTTCTGAAGTATGTGACGAGTACACACATTAATATGGGTATTTAGGATCAGGCCCTACCATATTTTCACATATTCCAATGAGTTCAAATATTTTAAAGTTAAAAGGGACACTTAGGACTATATAGTTTGATCACTGACATCACATAAACCACAGACTTTTACCCAGCGTTCCCTGCACTATAGTGAAGAAAGATGGTCCAGTAATTATGTTTCTGAGTTCTTCTTTCACCACAGACATGCTTTGTGATTTAGGACAAGTCATTTAACATCTTGTGCCTCAGTTACCTGATCTGTAAAATGAGATTAATGGCACTGCCTTGTGTGGAAGGCTTGTCTAGAGAAGTAATACAGATTGTGAGTCACTCTGCTATGATAGGGATCATATATAAGCATGTTAAAGATACAGGGTATCTTTTAGTAACACATCCAGTTTTGATCTAAAATATTTAGGTGAGAGAGTCCACCATATTGCTTGATTAAATGTTTTAGTGATTAATTACCCCTCACTTAATGGTTAATGTTAGATCCTTCTCAGACAGCTTTAAGTTCTGCAGTTGCATTTCTTTACCTATTCTCCTCCAAACCTGAATACATTTCATTAGAGGTGCATTGGTCTGATATAGGATCGACACCAATATAAAGAAAATTGACTATATAGGAAATTGGCTTTTTTTTTGCCTGATGCGGCCGATAATGTGGCCAATAAATGTCCTGTGCATGCACGCAACTGTAGCATGCATGAGGCCAGCAGAGCAGCCGGGCAGCTTGAAGAGCAGTGTCTGGCTAGTAAGTCTGTTGTGCTGGAAGGGGAGGGGGAAGGGAAGGGGCATGGAGGGGGCGATCGAGGCCCCTGTGGTGAGGGAGGGAGTGGGGCTGGGGCTGGGGCTGGGGCTGGGGCAGGCGCTGCCCAGCCAGGGTAGGGGGGGCATGGGACAGAGCCATGGGTCATCCGAGGGGCACGGGGAGGGGGCTCTGGGGGGTGTGACTCCCAGGCTGCATATTGGAAATTGGATTGGTATCAGCTGATATGCCTTCTTAAAAATCATCTATCGGTATCTGCCCAAAAAATCTCTATTGGTACACCCCTACATTTAATACGTGCAATGGCTTGACTCACTCACTTTCTGACTTGCGAGCTGGATCTCAGCCTGTAGACGCATGGGACAGCACTGACAAATGTTATCAGTATTATATGAACTGATGCCACTCCAAGGAGTAATTCAGTATTTGCATGTTTAAATTACTGACATAAATTCTTTTTTTTTTTTTCACAAAAACTGAACAATTAATGTCTCCTTCAACAGCAATTCTCTAGAAATTTATTTCCCCACATATATGGCCATGTATATACAGGCATATGCAAGCTGACTGCTTTGATATATTCTAGTTACTAGAGCTGGTCAAACAGCATGTGGCCACTCAATTAATTTAATGATCTCTTTGAACAATTGACTGGGTATGGAGGCCGATCACCTGTTTCACTCCAATCCTTTTGTGAGTCCTTTCCCTCTCTCCATCTGTAAGTACCCTGTTGCTGTGGTGTATTTCTACAAATTATGACATACTGTTTGTGTCTGGAGAGGATTAGGTATCTACTTCTCTCTTCAGTTTAATTTTCTTACCTTGTTTCTAGTTCCCAGGGTGCAACACAGGTGAAGGAAGAATTTTGCTGGCATGTCAGTCTCTTTTTTTAAGTTATCTCTATAAGTGACTAATTACAAACAGCATTGAACTGAGGAATTCATATGAAATGATCCCCCTTTTCACTCAAAAGTTGTTTACACAACGGCTGATGGACAAAGGACATTGTTCTCCGCACAAGCCTGTCAAAAGTGCTCTCCTTCCGAAATGCCCTAAAGGTGTCAAAAAGGACCTTGACTGGCAGCTGGAATGAACCATTATCCTGCCAATGATTTGGCACATCTCAGGATGGCATGAATTAACGTATCCCTGGACAGCAGAAGTTATCATATGCCTTGATAGCACAACTTGCAGAATTTGGATTGCATTCACAAGAACAGATTTTCCCAACAAGTAACTTGCCAAAGGCTTGATATAAAAAGCACTTACGCCTAATGTCTGTCATTCTTTCTATGCCAGTTCATCCTTCCTGGGCTGGATTGAATCCACTCTGGCACCTGAAATGCAGCAAGCAATGTCACTAGCTATGGAAGACATTGCTATGACCTGCATTATTTTTCTGGCTGCTGCTGTAAGGACTGTGATTTTAAATATCATGTCACTCTAGGCAAGTGGGATGAGACTGTCTTACATTTTTACAGGTCCTCTTCATTCCCTTATGCTCCAAAGTGACTTACAAGCTATATGCTCAGCAGAATTTCCCCTCGTGCCATGGGGCATGGCAGCTGGTAAGAACCCCGATTTCATAATGGATGAAAGTGTGCGCTGAATGTCAAAGCTTCTGCTTAAGTCTCACTCATGTCAGTGCCTTTGCTTCAAGTTCAGTGCAAGCTTATGTACTTTTTCGCATGAATTTACCTCTTATCTGAGTCACCTTGAGGCAACATAATAGATGCAACCAGTAGGTGAAGTATACAAATGAGTAGGAGAGAGAACAAGGTGACAATAAAGCAAGAAGAGATCTCAGCTCAATACCTGTCTACTTGTTGCCAACTCTTGGTGCTTGCTGTATGATCAAACAGCAGACTTAAGTCTCAGTGGCTGAAAGTCTCCAATGGAACATTTTATCTTAAAATCTAACGTTTAAAACAGTGACTGAGAGGAAAATGACCCACTCTTCCCAAATAATCCCTTATACAAGCACGTGAGATGTATGCAACAGGTAGCTGTTTTATGCAAAAAGGCTGTAACTACATAACCAACAGTTCTGTGTATAGGGCCATGTGAAGATGAAATAAGAGGGGAGTGTGCACAGCACTTTAAAGTGGGTTAAATGCTTTTGCACCACTTCAATGGTGTTGGTGTTTGCACGCCTTGGCAGTGTATTGTGCATTAATTCCAGCCACTGTAGGAAATTCAGTGGTGTAATACACCTTAAATGACTTGGGGTACGGCAAACTAAAACTCCTTTGAGGAGTTTGGTTTTTTTTTTAACTCACTGCTTCAATTTAGGGTCCCCACTTCATCTACACACGCCCTAGAATCACAGCACACTTCAAAGGTCAATTAGTCCAACCCCCCTTCCCCCCCCCCACACACACACCCATGCCTCTAAATTCCTACAATTAGTGGTAAATCCTATTTCACCATTAAGTGTCAGGTGGAATAGAAGAGCCATGCCATGTTAATGACAGGAAAAACACACCCATGTGTGGGCACCCCCACAAATGTTTGACAGTACAGAAGGAAAAGAAACCTTTTACCCTTTAGTCCACTGACTAAGGTATTCTACTTGTTCTGAGAATGGGAGACAAGGGGTTTAGGATCATGTACCCAGAAGTGGGTTTAAAGGTGTGTTTCCTAGATCCCAGCAAAGTGCATTAACCCTCAGGCTATGGAGTAGGCAGTAGACCTCTAGCCCTGCTCCTGAAACGGGCTACTGGGCAACCAGAAGACAAAGATCAGTGAAAACAGAAGTATACAAGCAAATGACCAAGAAGGTAGCTCAGAGCTTGAATCACTGCCATAGTCAGGGTAGGGGTCTGGGTTCTGGATCTGCTCCTCTCTTCCAACAGATATAACTGCCTTTCTGCTATTTCTTCCTGTTACCTAATGAATATTAAAAGACATGAGAAGCTGGGGACAAAATGCAGAGCCCTTTGCCTTGGAGAGAAACATCCAGGCAAGATATTATGTCATAGCATAAATACATGTGCCATGGACAACTATAATAATAATGCAATCACCATAATCATAGACTCATAGAAAGTTAGGGCTGGAAGGGACCTCAGGAGCTCATGCAGTCCAACCCCCTGCTCAGAGCAGGATCATCCTCAACTATGTCATCCCAGCCAAAGCTTTGTCTACCCGGGTTTTGAAAACCCCCAAGGATGGAGCTTCTACCACCTCTCTGGATAACCTGGTCCAGTGTTTTACTACCCTCTTAGTAAGAAAATTCTTCCTAATATCTAACCTCAGCTTCTCCTTCTGCAACTTGAGCCCATTGCTCCTTGTTCTGTCATCTGCCACCGCTGAGAACAGTCCAGCTCCTCTTCTGAACT